>NC_041389.1:143629835-143685182 GCF_002162155.2 Triticum dicoccoides | reverse complement strand
AATTACAAATTTTAATTATTACTAAGCAATTTTTAGGCAATAATGCGGAATATGAGAGTGAGCCTAACAATTGCAAGAGTAGTACTAAGTGCTAAGCAAGTAACACGTGTATGAAAGGAAACAAGCACAATATGAGATAAGTAAGAGCTAAGAGACAAGTAACAACAAGTAGAGAGTTAGGGTTAGGCATAACCGCAACTCCGGGAGATGAGGATGTATGCCGATGTTCACTTCCTTGGAGGGAAGCTACGTCACCGTTAGAGAGGTGGATGTTACCACGAAGGCACACCAACGCCACGAAGGCTCACCCTATTCTCCCTTTGAGACAACACCACGAAGGCGTTTCTCAACCACTAGTGGTAGACCTTGGGGTGGTCTCCAAACCCTCACAAACTTTCCGGGGGTAATCACAATGGTTGATTCCTCACCGAATGACTCCTACCACCTAGGAGTCTCCAACCTCCAAGAGTAACAAGATCCAAGGGGAAAGACTCAGGACTTGCTCAAACCATGATTTGCTTTGGTCACAAGAAGGAGAGGGAGAAGATCTTTCTTTTGATTGGAATAACTCTTCAAAACTCTCAAGAACCAAGACGGGATCTAGGATTTAGTGTATCAGCAAGAGAGGGGGATCACTGGTGTTCTTGAGGCGTGTTTGTGTGAAGTGTTCAACCTTATCTCGAAGAGGTAAGGGACTATTTATACCACGTCCAGAATTGAGCCGTTTGGACAGAAGTTGACCAGCCCGGATGATCTGGAACACCACCCGGATGATCTGGACATTGTCCGGATTAATCTGGCTGAAGGCCCGGATGCAGATGGTAGCAGCAGAGCTGCGAGCAGCACGGACAGACCGGAGGCCACCCCGGACGATCCGGACATATCTCGGATGATCCGGATGCCTGGCCGGATGATCCGGCTACAACAATATGGGTTCTATGAAAATAGGGCAAGATTACCCGGATGATCCGGAACAGGAACCGGACGATCCGGGGCATAGCCCGGATGATTCGGAAGAACGTCCGGACGATCCGGCTTCAGCCACACTGTTCTGTGATGAAAACCGCCTATTATCCGGATGATTCGGAGCAAGGTCCGGCTGATCCGGGTGAAGCCCGGATGATTTGGGGAGCCGTACGGATGATCCGGCTAGGAGAAGTGGTAGGTTTTGGCTAAGGGGTTTTGCTAGGGATTTTGGTCTATTGTGAAAAATTGTTTGTGAGACAAAGTGTGAGCAAGTCTTGAACCTACACCTCGGATCCCCTCTTAATAGTGCGGGATTCCTATTACTCAAGAAATATAAAAGAGCACAATACTTCATCTTTGTTTGCTCCTTTCCTCATTGATAATTTGCTTGAGTAAAATCTCATATGATGTGATCATGATGCTCATTAGAAAAAACCAGAGGACTGACGGCCTGTGTATATACTTAGCAAACAAGGTTAGTCCCCTATATGTAGATTTGTCATCAATATCAAAAATACTCTTTAAGAGCAAGATTGCACTTTCAATCTCCCCCTTTTTTGGTAGTTGATGACAAACTACATACAACACTCAAGAAGTGAAATGTGATGCGAATAATTCTAGGACAGTAGTCCGGTATGTGTTTTAGGAAGAGCTCCCCCTTAATGTATGCATAGGGATGTGTTTTAAGGAGAGCTCCCCCTTAATGTATGCAAGGAATAAAGTGATAAAAATACAAAATCATGAACATATGGAGTGGATGCCCCCATTCGGAATATAGTGTTGTAACAGTAGTGTAGACATACACCATTAAAATCAACATAAGCAATGATAAGCAATGAATGAAGACAACATACTTAAGCACTTGCATGGTGACATAGACTCATAACTCATAAACTCGTACAAGGTATCATAACACATGACCAAAGTACCATAGTACCATTACAATAATAATAATGAGTCCACTTAACTAGAGCTCTAAGCATACCAGACACACACTCATACTCCTCCTAAGAATTACATCTCCCCCTTGACATTAAGTACCGAAAAAGGGGAAGATGGTCGAGAAAGTAGGAGGATCACGCAGCATCCTCCTCCTCCTCCTCATCATCATCACCATCACTCAGATCAGCAGGTGCAAGGAAGAACTCGGGAAAATCAGCGGCAGAAGGAAAGTCGACCTCCAGAAGAGGAAGACGATCAGGAATAGGCTCATCATGCTCGACAGGACTGCCAGGACGCGCACGGAGACGAGCCCTAAGAGCATTTGCCTCAGAGATGCGGCGAACCTCCTCGGTAGCAATGCGAGTAGCGGTGTAGCGGCAGATGTCAAAGATGGCTTTATGGGACTTCCCAATAAAGAGAGCAAGGCGGTCAAACGGCTTGAAGAAAGGTTTGGTGTGGCGAGAAGAGCTCTCACCACACGAAGGAGCAGGAGCCTTGCCCCTAGAAGTGTCATCACACGGAGTCCACATGGAGTGAATGTTGGTCTTGTTGATGGGGCAAGTGAAGACAGAGTCAATGACGGTCTGAATGAAAGGAGCATGTGGAAGAGTACGAACCTTCAGACAACTAGCCATGCGAATCTCATGCCAAAGGAAATCTGCCATGTCAATGGAACGAGTGGGATTCTTCCGTGAGTAGTACATCAAATCAATGCTGTAGGCCCGAACCATCCCACGACCCCCTTTCTTCTGAGCAATGGAGTTTAGGATACACTAAAAAAGCCACCGATATTTGAGACGGAAGATACTGATATCATTAAGCTCCTTGCTTTGCTGCACTGTGGATAGCTGAGTGGTGGGCATGGCGAGACAACTACATGCACTGATGGGCATAGCCTCAAACTTGGGATTCACCTCATGGATCCGAAAAAGAGCGGCCTCAGATCCAGGCATGCCCAAGGCAGCAGCAAACTCCTCAAAATAGATATTGAATTGAGAATGGTGAGTCATCCAAGTGATAGAACGATCCGGATGGAAGAAACACGTGGCATAGAATTGCCGAATGGCAGCCTCATTCCAATCACAGTGGAGAGTCATAGCATGACGCAGCCCCATGCCCTCAATCTTCTCTAACACACCATCGAACTTGGTTGGATTTTTCTCAATGTAATCCAAGTTCACATAATGCCGAGGAGAGAACCCTAGATGAGCAATGACAGATTGATAGATGTCCTGTTGAACCAAGGTGCAAAACCGAGGATCGGTTGCATTGGCCGGGGTGGCAAATTGGTTGACATCACTCCTTAAAGCAGCATACTCAGAGCGGTCCATGGACTGATAGCTGATGGTACAACGACCACGGTTGGTGGGGGTGGCCATGGACAAGATGAGACCAGTAGGTGCGGTATACTTCAAGCTTGAGGCAGAAACCGCTTTCTTCTTCTTGGCTTTGGTCGTGGGGCGAACCGGCACGTGCTATTCCTCATGGAGTTCGTCCTCGTAGTCAGGGTCGTCTTGCCCGGCATAGGATGGACGAGCATGACCCGGCGCTTTCTTGAGTGGACGAGCAGCTTCCTCGGAGTCCGTTGATGCTTGGCGACGTGGTTCTGTGCACACGCATGGGAACGAAAAGGGGGCCAACTAGATGAGTAACTGACCCTAGATGAGTAATAGGGGAAAAACGAGGAGAGAAGCAGATGAGATACCACGAGAGGGACCCGAGGATGTCGACTTGAAGCTCTGGCCAGTACCACCACGGCCGACCACCATGGCGGAGTTGGGGACAGAGGCCGAGATTGGAGAGGATCCAATCGGCCCTGAGGAAAATGGCGCGAGGAGGGAGTAGATCGAGGCGATGACACCTCGTAGGGGCGAAATCTGCTCAGTTGGACGGACGGACGGGCGGGGCGGCCCGACGAGCAGCCGCCGGCAGCGGGGGCGAGAGGATGGGGGTCGAGGGGGAAAACAGGGGAATAACCCCCTATGCCCACACGGCCCGATATGTTACTGGGCAGGGCGAAGACCCACCCGGATGTCCGGAAGGAGCCCCGGATGATCCGGACAGGTCCAGATGTCCAGGAATGGGCCCGGATATCCGGGCAGACAGAACCCGGACGTCCGGATGGACATCCACATGCCAGCCAGAGAGCTGAGAGGTAGTTCTGATGTTTTTGCAGAGTGATGAGGTGATGACATATATATATATATATATATATATATATATATATATATATATATATATATATATATATATATAAGTAGCTTTAGTCACAAACGTTTCTCAAACCCATATAAACAACCCAAAAAAAAGTTGTAGGCTAAGTCACCATGTTTGAGTATACATAACTTGGGAGACAAAAAATTTGAACTTTTGGACCCATGATTACTACTCCATCATGTTAAAGTACTATGACACAAAATAAGTGTCATAGTGACTTTGAGAGTGTTGGTTCTATTTATGCATTATGTAGGGTGAGAGTACTCATGAATTGAATGTCTCCCCCTAAGAATATGCCTACATCAAGACAAAACATTATGAAAATGCATGCATGGGTACTAGATTTCACATAATGTTGTCAAGCTCCAAGATACCAAGTTCACGCCTAAGTCGACAAAACCTTGCTTCATCCAATGGTTTGGTGAAAATATCTGCAAGTTGCACATCTGTACCAACATGATCGATGTGAATATCACCCTTTTCCACATGATCTCTCAAGAAGTGATACCTAATATCAATGTGCTTGTGCGGAGATGATCCTTGGGGTTCTCAGCAATATTGATGGCACTTTCATTATCACATAGGAGAGGCACATGTCTATAAGTGATACCATAATCCTTCAAGGTTTGTCTCATCCATAGTAATTGAGTTGCACAACTGCCGGCTGCAATGTATTCAGCTTCTGCGGTAGAGAGGGCAATACAATTTTGTTTCTTTGAGGACCAACTTACCAAGGAGCGACCAAGAAATTGACATGCACTAGAGGTGGACTTACGATCCACTTTGTCTCCAGCCCAATCCGCATCCGTGTACCCAATGAGATCAAACTTAGCATCCTTGGGGTACCATAGACCCAACTTTGGGGTGTGAACAAGGTATCTAAGAATATGCTTAACCGCCTTATGATGACTTTCCCTAGGGGAAGCTTGAAATCTAGCACACATGCATACACTAAACATGATGTCTGGTCTAGATGCACAAAGATAAAGCAATGAGCCAATCATAGAGCGGTATTTAGATGGGTCGAAAGGGATACCGTTGGTGTCTTCAGTGAGTACAATTTTGGTTGGCATGGGTGTCTTACATGGACTAGCATCAATCATGCCGAACTTCTCTAGGATATCCTTGAGGTATTTTGCTTGAGACAAGAAAATTCCTTCTTGAAATTGTTGAATTTGAAATCCAAGAAAGAACTTCAAATCCGTATTGAGTGACATTTCAAAATTCTTGGTCATGGAGTCCGCAAACTTCTTGCACAAATGAATGTTAGGAGAACCAACAATTATATCATCTACATAGATTTGGCATAAGATCAAATCACCCTTGTCATTCTTGGTAAAAAGAGTGGGATCGATCACCCCTCTCACAAAGCCATCATCGAGTAAAAACTTCTTAAGATGATCATACCAAGCACGAGGTGCTTGTTTGAGGCCATACAGAGCCTTATGAAGTTTATACACATAGTCTTTGTGATCGGGATCAACGAACCCAGGTGGTTGTGACACATATACTTCTTCTTGTAGAGGACCATTAAGGAAAGCACTCTTTACATCCATTTGATGCAATGTAAATCCATTGAAAGCAGCATAAGGAAGTAAGATGTGAATGGATTCAAGACGGGCAACGGGGGCAAAGGTCTCACCAAGGTACAAACCTTCAGCTTGTGAGTACCCTTGTGCCACTAACCTTGCCTTGTTGCGGATGATAATACCATTCTCATCTTGCTTGTTCTTGAAAATCCATTTTGTTCCAATGACATTGTGTTCCGTAGTTGGCCTCTTGACTAATGACCACACTTGGTTGCGTTCAAAACTGTTCATCTCTTCTTGCATAGCAACGAGCCAATCGTTGTCCATCAATGCATCTTGTACCTTGAGGGGTTCAACACTAGACACAAACAAGAAGTGATCACAAAAGTTAGTCAACTGTTTACGAGTGACTCTACCTTCCGATATGCCGGTGAGAATTTTGTCAACATCAACACGACCGGCCACTCGAGGCATGACGGAGGTTAGAGTTTCTCGAGGTTCAACTGCATGTCCATCATCCACGTCCTCAACATATGGATCATTAATGTGTGGAGGAAGACCTTCTTGTTCATATTGCATTTGTTGAGGTTCATCATCAATGATTGGAATTTCTTGTTCTTGCCCTTCATGATGATCTTTTTCTTGAAGATTATCATGAAGAGGAACTTGATCATCTTCTTATACTTGGGCCAAGGGCATCTGTTGAGCAATAGGAACTTGTGATGGTATGGGTGTTGAAGTAGTTTGATGATGTGTGAAGCTTCCATCTTCATCTTCATCATCATGAGGTTTTTGTTCCATAGGAAGAAGTGCACCAACACCCATGGTCAAAATATCTTGAGAAGAATCTTCTTCACCTGCATCACTTAGATCAACTTGCTCCCCACGGGAGCCATTAAATTCATCAAACACCACGTCACAAGTTTCTACAACACATCCATTGGATTTGTTGTAGACTCTATAGGCGTGAGAGTTTGATCCATAGCCAACAAATATGCCCTCAATTGTTTTGGATTGAAATTTTCCTAACCGTTCTCTTTTGTTGAGGATGTAACATTTGCACCCAAATACACGAAAGTACTTGACATTTAGCTTGTTCCCGGTTAGGAGCTCATATGGAGTCTTTTCCAATATAGTATGGAGGAAGAGCCGGTTTGATGCATGGCATGCAGTGTTAACAGCTTCGGCCCAAAAACTATGTGGTGACTTGTATTCATCCAACATGGACCTTGCCATCTCCACAAGTGTATGGTTCTTCCTTTCGGCTACACCATTTTGCTGAGTGTATGGAGCTGAATATTGATGCTCAATCCCTTCATCACTATGGAATTCTTCCAAGGTATAGTTCTTGAACTCAGAGCCATTTCACTTCTTATTGCCAAGATCTCCTTGTCAAACTTGCGGTGTGCTTGCTTGGCAAAATCAATGAAGGTGATCTTCGTATCGTCCTTGGACTTGAGGAAAAACACCCATGTATATCTTGAGTAATCATCGACAATGACAAGTCCATACTTTTTCCCACCAATACTATCCCATGAAGGAGGCCCAAAAAGATCCACATGAAGGAGCTCCAGGGGCCTTGAAGTAGACACAATGTTCTTGGGTGGGTGCTTTGATTGATGTTGCTTCCCAGCTATGCATGCACTACACACACGATCTTTCTCAAAAGAGACATTGGTTAGTCCAAGGATGTGATTCCCCTTTAAGAGATCTTGAATATTTCTCATGCCGACATGGGCTAGCCGGCGATGCCATAGCCACCCCTTGTCAGCCTTGGCCATTAGACAAGTTGCATGGAATGTGCTCTCTTTCGAGAAATCAACCGTGTAAAGGTTTCCATCCAAATCTCCAACAAAGGCCACTTCGAGAGTATCTCTCTTAAAGACTTTCACATCCGTTAGTCCAAAAAGTGTATCATAACCAACAGAAGCCAATTGGCGAACCGAAAGCAAATGGTATTTAAGGGATTGGACAAGCATGACATTTGCAAGATACATGTCATTTGTGATAGCCACCTTCGCCAACCCAAGTACCTGTCCTTTTGATCCTCCACCAAACATAATGCTAATAAATGGTTGAATAGCTTCCATGAAATCGTAGAGCAATTTGCTATCTCCGGTCATATGATTGGTACATCCACTATCAATCACCCATTTTACTCCACCGGAGAAGGCAACCTACACACAATTATTACTTGGTTAGAGGCACCCATTTTGCAATGGGACCTCTCAAGTTAGTCACAAGGGTCTTAGGGACCCAAATAGCATAAAATCGGAAAGAATTTCGAGGACCAACAAATTTTTCATAAACTTCTCCATCCTTAGTCTTGCGAAGTACATAGGATGGAGGCATGAACTCTTTTGGCTTGTTGAGAGTGGGCATGCCCCTTGTGGCCTTCCCACTAACAACCTTACCTTTCTCTTTGTGCCCTTCTCGTACAAATGTTTCTTTTAGAGGGGTTGTGCACTTTTGAGAGGACGTCTTCTTCTTGCTTGTGCTTGGGTCAAACCCGAGTCCCTTTTTGGCAAACACTTCATTGTGTTGGCTCAACACCTCATTAAGGTTCTTTTGCCCTTGAGCACATGTCATGAGTCCTTTCTCGATTTGAGCCTTGAGAAAACGATTCTCCTCAAGAATAGATGCTAGATCACTACTAGAGTTAGTAGAACAAGCATCAACATTGATAATAGGAGACGAGTAAGCCTTAGCTAGAGTTTCAAGATAAGTAAGTTTGAGCATCTCCAAACTCTTTGTAAGAAGGGTGAGCTCTTCTTCCTTAGTCTTGAGGGACACGGATAGAAGCTCACAATCCTTAGAGAGAGAAGAATGAGACTTCACAAGCTTACTTTTATCTTTCATCAACTCTTCACAAGAGTCAATAGCCTTTTTCAAGGAGGAAAGATTTTTAGTATGAACATCAATATTTGCACCAATTTTTAAGCATAGTTCATCATTTTGTGCTTCCTCATATTGGACTTTCCGCTCAAGGATTTCACATTTTTCCTTTTCCTTGGTGACGAGGGTTTCGAGTTCCTTAATGGTGATGGTGTGCTTACTCACCATCTCCATAAGCATACAAAACATAGTGAGCTTATTTCCTTTGAGGGAGCACATGAACTTATTAAGTTTAGCAAGCATAGGATCATCTAGATCATCATCCTCATAACTATCCTCCGCATCAAGATATTCATCACAAGGAGTAGACGGAGTGAAAAGAGGAGGATTTGATCGTGGGGTTACCTTGACCTTGTTAGGAGTGCTTTGGTCCTCTCCATCTTCTACCATGACCTTTGCCATTAGACACTTGTGAGCGTTGCCCTTGTAGTCTTTCATGTAGTTGTAAGTGACCACATCACCACTCTTGTTCACTAACCTCAAAGTGTTTTGAGAGTCTTGAGCAACTCCGGCAACACCATTAACATCCTCTGGATCGGATTCTTCTTGAGCAACCATTGCTTTCCCATCTCTCTTCTTGAGCTTGGAGTTCAAAGGATTTGGCAAGTTCTTCTCGGGAAAAATCTTGGGAAACCTTGGTTTATCCTCTCTCTTCTCATAGGGGAACTCATTTGATAAGTGGTTGGTTTCTTCACAGCTGTAGCATTTTCTTACTTTCTTCTTTTGAAATCTTCCCTTTAATTTTCCCGCGCTAAACTTCTTAACAAAGAGAGCCATGTCTTCATATGAAGGACCCTCATCGGATTCAATCTCATCACCATCTTCATCATCATCATCTTCTTCCTCTTCTTCACTTTGCTCATCTTCACATACATGTTTGGCCTTCAATGCAAGATTGATCTTTGACGTTGGAGTACCATGCATGGCAAGATGTTTTGTGGCATTTGCCTTTGACTCTTCAAATAGTTGGAAGGTGGATATGATGTCATATGTAGTCATTTCCTTGAAGGGCGTGGTGTTGTCTTATGTCCCACACCATTTGATGGTGATATGGGGCAAGGGCATGAAGCAACTTATCCACAAGGAATCGCTTAGTCATGTTGAATCCATCTTGTGTCTTGTCACACTCACACGACTCAATGTCAGCGGTGAGAGTCATGAGACGCTCAAGAAGTTGATTGGGAGTTTCACTTTTCTCCATACAGAAGTTCTGCAATTGCCCCTTGGCAATTTCATACTGAGCACTCCGGAGGGTGGAGGTACCGGTCTTGGATCTTATAATGTTTTCCCGTAATTCCTTGGCACTTGTGATGTGTATGAATGGTCTCCTTTGCTTGTCATCCATACCTCTCCTTATGCACATGATTGTAGTGTCATTGAGATTCTTGTCATAGATTTCTCTTGGTGTAGGGTTCTTTGGATCAACCACATGATAACCATACTCCATGATCTCCAGCATCTCATCGTTTCCATGTCGAAGATGATCCTGCATAGCAACTCTCCACAAGGCAAAATAGGAAGTGGCACTAAGTAAAGGAGGTTTGCCTTGAGGATTATATCTTGGTTTCTCAACCTGCGGCCTTGCGTAAAGCCAAGGAACACTGGACTGTTCATTGCTAGGAGGTTGTTGACCAAGTGACGTAGCAGGCACAGTTGGCCTCGAAGCCGCACCACCCGAGAGTGGTGCAAGCACCATGGACAATGTGGCTAATCTCATTTGGACCAAGGCTTCAAGAGAAGCATCATGCTCCTCCTTTTGCTTAGCAAGGGCCCGTTCAAGATCTTCAGAAGTAAAGGACTTGACTTTAGAAGAAGCCTCGCCTTTATCCTTCAGATCTTCAACAAGGAGAATCCCATCGGGGTTCATCTCGCTCTAGGGCGGTTAAGCCACAAGAATAGAGAACGAGGCTATGATAGCAATTGAAAGGATCGAGATGGACCTAGAGGGGTGGTGAATAGGTACAATTGTAAATTTTAATTATTACTAAGCAATTTTTAGGCAATAATGCGGAATATGAGAGTGAGCCTAACAATTGCAAGAGTAGTACTAAGTGCTAAGCAAGTAACACGTGTATGAAAGGAAACAAGCACAATATGAGATAAGTAAGAGTAAGAGACAAGTAACCACAAGCAGAGAGTTAGGGTTAGGAATAACCGCAACTCCGAGAGACGAGGATGTATGCCGATGTTCACTTCCTTGGAGGGAAGCTACGTCACCGTTAGAGAGGTGGATGTTACCACGAAGGCACACCAACGCCACGAAGGCTCACCCTATTCTCCCTTTGAGACAACACCATGAAGGCATTTCTCAACCACTAGGGGTAGACCTTGGGGTGGTCTCCAAACCCTCACAAACTTTCCAGGGGTAATCACAATGGTTGATTCCTCACCAAATGACTCCTACCGCCTAGGAGTCTCCAACCTCCAAGAGTAACAAGATCCAAGAGGAAAGACTGAAGACTTGCTCAACCAATGATTTGCTTTGGTCACAAGAAGGAGAGGGATAAGATCTTTCTTTTGATTGGAACAACTCTTCGAAACTCTCAAGAATCAAGCCGGGATCTAGGATTTAGTGTATGAGCAAGAGACGGGGAGCACCGGTGTTCTTGAGGCGTGTTTGTGTGAAGTGTTCAACCTTATCTCAAAGAGGTAAGGGACTATTTATACCACATCCAGAATTGAGCCGTTTGGACAGAAGTTGACCAGACCAGATGATCTGGGACACCACTCGGATGATCTGGACATTGTCTTGATTACTCTGGCTGAAGGCCCGGATGTAGATGGTAGCAGCAGAGCTGCGAGCAGCCCGGACAGACCGGAGGCCACCCCGGACGATCCGGACATATCCCAGATGATCCGGATGCCTGGCTGGACGATCTGGCTACAACAATCTGGGTTCTGTGAAAAACAGGGCAAGATTACCCGGATGATCTGGAATAGGATCCGGACAATCCGGGGCACAGCCCGGATGATCCGGAAGAATGTCCGGACGATCCGGCTTCAGCCACACTGTTCTGTGATGAAAACCGCCTATTATCCGGATGATCCGGAGCAAGGTCCGGCTGATCTGGGGAGCCGTACGGATGAACCGGCTAGGAGAAGTGGTAGGTTTTGGCTAAGGGGTTTTGCTAGGGATTTTGGTCTATTGTGAAAAATTGTTTGTGAGACAAAATGTGAGCAAGTCTTGAACCTACACCTCGGATCCCCTCTTAATAGTGCGGGATTCCTATTACTCAAGAAATATAAAAGAGCACAATACTTCATCTTTGTTTGCTCCTTTCCTCATTGATAATTTGCTTGAGTAAAATCTCATATGATGTGATCATGATGCTCATTAGAAAAAACCAGAGAACTGACGGCCTCTGTATATACTTAGCAAACAAGGTTAGTCCCCTATATGTAGATTTGTCATCAATATCAAAAATATTCTTTAAGAGCAAGATTGCATTTTCAGCAGCTAGCAAGCTAATCCAACCCACCTTCCACTACTCATTGTTGGCCCTTCCTTGTCTTGTCATTCTTCAGTCCGAATGAATGAATGGTATCGACACAACCCTTCCGACGGTGTCCTGGTTAGGGGGTGCACACCACATCGGCCCCTCATCCATGCATCGGGTGATACATCTCGAACGTATCTATAATTTTTGATTGTTCCATGCTATTATAGTATCAATCTTGGATGTTTTATATGCATTTATATGCTTTTTTATATCATTTTTTGGACTAACCTATTAACCTAGTGCCCAGTGGCAGTTGTTGTTTTTTTGCTTTTTTTTGGCTTTCCAGAAAATCAATATCAAATGGAGTCCAAACACGATGAAACTTATAGGTGATTTTTATGGACCGGAAGGGACCCACGAAGGTTCGGGAGAAGATCAGAAGAGTCACGAGGGAGCGACAAGCGCCCCAGCCGTGCCCCAGGGGGGTGCCCCTGAGCTTGTGGGCCCCTCGTGGCACCTCTTAACCTAATTCAGCCTCTATATATTCCAAATATCCATAATATATCAAGAGCCACCCAAAACACTTTTCTGCCGGCACAATCTTCCGCGATCCCATCTGAAGGCCTTTTTTGGCACTATGCCAGAGGGGGAATCAATCACGGAGGGCTACTACTGTTGGGGAACGTTGCAGAAAATTAAAATTTTTCCTACGGTTTCACCAAGATCCATCTATGAGTTCATCTAAGCAACGAGTCAAGGGAGTGAGTTTGCATCTACATACCACTTGTTGATCACGTGCGGAAGCGTTCAAGGGGATGGTGATGATGGAGTCGTACTCGCCGTGATTCAGATCACCGATGACCAAGTGCTGAACGGACAGCACCTCCGCGTTCAACACACGTACGGGACGGGAGACGTCTCCTCCTTCTTGATCCAGCAAGGGGGAAGGAGAGGTTGATGATGATCCAGCAGCACGACGGTGTGGTGGTGGATGCAGCAGAACTCCAGCAGGGCTTCGCCAAGCAACTACGAGAGGAGGACGAGGTGTAGCAGGGGGAGGGAGGCGCCAATGCACAGGGTGCGGCTGCCCTCCCCCTTGCCCTCCTTTATATAGGCCCCCAAGGGGGGGGCGCCAGACCTGGGAGATCCAATCTCCCAAGGGGGCGGCGGCCAGGGAGGAAACTTGCCCCCCAAGGCATGTGGTGCGCCCCCCACCCTAGGGTTTCAACCCTAGGCGCAGGGGGTGGGCCTAGGGGGGCGCACCAGCCCACTATGGGCTGGTTCCCCTCCCACTTCAACCCATGGGGCCCTCCGGGATGGGTGGCCCCACCCGGTGGACCCCCGGGACCCTTCCGGTGGTCCCGGTACATTACCGGGTGACCCCGAAACTTTCCCGATGGCCGAAATACCACTTCCTATATATAATTCTTTACCTCCGGACCATTCCGAAACTCCTCGTGACGTCCGGGATCTCATCCGGGACTCCGAACAACATTCGGTATGCTGCATACTCATATTCATACAACCCTAGCGTCACCGAACCTTAAGTGTGTAGACCCTACGGGTTCGGGAGACATGCAGACATGACCGAGACGACTCTCCGGTCAATAACCAACAGCGGGATCTGGATACCCATGTTGGCTCCCACATGTTCCATGATGATTTCATCGGTTGAACCACGATGTCGAGGATTAAACAACCCCGTATACAATTCCCTTTGTCAATCAGTACGTTACTTGCCCGAGACTCGATCGTCGGTATCCCAATACCTTGTTCAGTCTCGTTACCGGCAAGTCACTTTACTCGTACCATAATGCATGATCCCGTGATCAACCACTTGGTCACTTTGAGCTCATTATGATGATGCATTACCGAGTGGGCCTAGAGATACCTCTCCGTCATACGGAGTGACAAATCCCAGTCTCGATCCGTGTCAACCCAACAGACACTTTCAGAGATACCTGTAGTGCACCTTTATAGTCACCCAGTTACGTTGTGACGTTTGATACACCCAAAGCACTCCTACGGTATCCGGGAGTTACACGATCTCATGGTCTAAGGAAGAGATACTTGACATTGGAAAAGCTCTAGCAAACGAACTACACGATCTTGTGCTATGCTTAGGATTGGGTCTTGTCCATCACATCATTCTCCTAATGATGTGATCCCGTTATCAACGACATCCAATGTCCATAGCCAGGAAACCGTGACTATCTGTTGATCACAACGAGCTAGTCAACTAGAGGCTCACTAGGGACATATTGTGGTCTATGTATTCACACGTGTATTACGATTTTCGGATAATACAGTTATAGCATGAATAAAAGACAATTATCATGAACAAGGAAATATAATAATACTTTTATTATTGCCTCTAGGGCATATTTCCAACAGTCTCCCACTTGCACTAGAGTCAATAATCTAGTTACATTGTGATGAATCGAACACCCATAGAGTTCTAGTGTTGATCATGTTTTGCTCACGAGAGAGGTTTAGTCAACGGATCTGGGACATTCAGATCCGTATGTACTTTGCAAATTTCTATGTCTCCATCTTGAACATTTTCACGGATGGAGTTGAAGCGACGCTTGATGTGCCTGGTCTTCTTGTGAAACCTGGGCTCCTTGGCAAGGGCAATAGCTCCAGTGTTGTCACAGAAGAGTTTGATCGGCCCCGACGCATTGGGTATGACTCCTAGGTCGGTGATGAACTCCTTCACCCAAATTGCTTCATGCGCTGCCTCCGAGGCTGCCATGTACTCCGCTTCACATGTAGATCCCGCCACGATGCTCTGCTTGCAGCTGCACCAGCTTACTGCTCCACCATTCAACATATACACGTATCCGGTTTGTGACTTAGAGTCATCCAGATCTGTGTCGAAGCTAGCATCGACGTAACCCTTTACGATGAGCTCTTCGTCACCTCCATAAACGAGAAACATGTCCTTTGTCCTTTTCAGGTACTTCAGGATATTCTTGACCGCTGTCCAGTGTTCCTTGCCGGGATTACTTTGGTACCTTCCTACCAAACTTACGGCAAGGTTTACATCAGGTCTGGTACACGGCATGGCATACATAATAGATCCTATGGCTGAAGCATAGGGGATGACACTCATCTCTTCTTTATCTTTTGCCGTGGTTGGGGATTGAGACGAGCTCAATCTCACACCTTGCAACACAGGCAAGAACCCCTTCTTGGACTGATCCATTTTGAGCTTCTTCAAAATCTTATCAAGGTATGTGCTTTGTGAAAGACCTATGAGGCGTCTCGATCTATCTCTATAGATCTTGATGCCTAATATATAAGCAGCTTCTCCAAGGTCCTTCATTGAAAAACACTTATTCAAGTAGGCCTTAATGCTGTCCAGAAGTTCTATATCATTTCCCATCAGGAGTATGTCATCTAGATATAATATGAGAAATGCTACAGAGCTCCCACTCACTTTCTTGTAAACGCAGGCTTCTCCATAAGTCTGCATAAACCCAAACGCTTTGATCATCTCATCAAAGTGAATGTTCCAACTCCGACATGCTTGCACCAGCCCATAAATGGATCACTAGAGCTTGCAAACTTTGTTAGCGTTCTTAGGATCGACAAAACCTTCCGGCTGCATCATATACATCTCTTCCTTAAGATGTCCGTTAAGGAATGCCGTTTTGACGTCCATCTGCCATATCTCATAATCATAGTATGCGGAAATTGCTAACATGATTCGGACGGACTTCAGCTCGCTACGGGAGAGAATGTCTCGTCGTAGTCAATCCCTTGAAGTTGTCGATAACCCTTAGCGACAAGTCGAGCTTTATAGATGGTAACATTTCCATCCGCGTCCATCTTCTTCTTAAAGATCCATTTGTTTTCTATTGCTCGCCGATCATCGGGCAAGTCTGTCAAAGTCCATACTTTGTTTTCATACATGGATTCTATCTCGGATTTCATGGCTTCAAGCCATTTGTTGGAATCTGGGCCCGCCATCGCTTCTTCATAGTTCAAAGGTTCACCGTTGTCTAACAACATGATTTCCAGGACAGGGTTGCCGTACCACTCTGGTGCGGAACGTGTCCTTGTGGACCTACGAAGTTCAGTAGCAACTTGATCCGAAGTACCTTGATCATCATCATTATTTTCCTCTTCGGTTGGTGTAGGCATCACAGGAACATTTTCCTGTGCTGCACCACTTTCCCGTTCGAGAGGTAGTACTTCATCGAGTTCTACTTTCCTCCCACTTACTTCTTTCGAGAGAAACTCTTTTTCTAGAATGCATCAGTTCTTGGCAACAAAGATCTTGCCCTCGGATCTTAAGTAGAAGGTGTACCCAACGGTTTCTTTAGGGTATCCTATGAAGACGCATTTTTCCGACTTGGGTTTGAGCTTTTCAGGTTGAAGTTTCTTGACATAAGCATCGCATGCCCAAACTTTTAGAAAGGACAACTTAGGTTTCTTCCCAAACCATAATTCATACGGTGTCGTCTCAATGGATTTAGACGGTGCCCTATTTAAAGTGAATGTAGCTGTCTCTAGAGCGTATCCCCAAAATGATAGCGGTAAATCGGTAAGAGACATCATAGACCGCACCATATCCAATAGAGTGCGATTACGACGTTCGGACACACCGTTACGCTGAGGTGTTCCAGGCGGCGTGAGTTGTGAAACGATTCCACATTTCCTTAAGTGTGTACCAAATTCGTGACTTAAGTATTCTCCTCCACGATCTGATCGTAGGAACTTTATCTTTCGGTCACGTTGATTCTCTACCTCATTCTGAAATTCCTTGAACTTTTCAAAGGTTTCAGATTTGTGTTTCATTAAGTAGACATATCCATATCTACTCAAGTCATCAGTGAGAGTGAGAACATAACGATATCCTCCACGAGCCTCAACGCTCATTGGACCGCACACATCGGTATGTATGATTTCCAACAAGTTGGTTGCTCGCTCCAATGTTCCGAAGAATGGAGTCTTGGTCATTTTTCCCATGAGGCATGGTTCTCATGTGTGGAATTATTCATAATCGAGAGACTCTAAAAGTCCATCAGCATGGAGCTTCTTCATGCGCTTGACACCAATGTGACCAAGGCGGCAGTGCCACAAGTATGTGGGACTATCGTTATCAACTTTACATCTTTTGGCATTCACACTATGAACATGTGTAATATTACGCTCGAGATTCATTAAGAATAAACCATTGACCATAGGGGCATGACCATAAAACATATCTCTCATATAAATAGAACAACCATTATTCTCGGATTTAAATGAGTAGCCATCTCGTATCAAATGAGATCTAGATACAATGTTCATGCTCAAACTTGGCACCAAATAACAATTATTAAGGTTTATAACTAATCCCATAGGTAAATGTAGAGGCAGCGTGCCGACGGCGATCACATCGACTCTGGAACCATTCCCGACGCGCATCGTCACCTCGTCCTTTGCTAGTCTCCGTTTATGCCGCAGCTCCTGCTGTGAGTTACAAATATGAGCAACGGCACCGGTATCAAATACCCAGGAATTACTACGAGTACTGGTAAGGTACACATCAATTACATGTATATCAAATATACCTTTGGTGTTGCCAGCCTTCTTATCCGCTAAGTATTTGGGGCAGTTCCGCTTCCAGTGACCCTTCCCCTTGCAATAAAAGCACTCAATCTCAGGCTTGGGTCCATTCTTTGACTTCTTCTCGGTAACTGGCTTACCGGGCGCGGCAACATCCTTGCCGTCCTTCTTGAAGTTCTTATTGCCCTTGCCCTTCTTGAACTTAGTGGTCTTATTGACCATCAACACTTGATGTTCTTTCTTGATTTCAACCTCTGCTGTCTTCAGCATTGAAAATACTTCAGGAATGGTCTTCACCATCCCCTGCATATTGTAGTTCATCACAAAGCTCTTGTAGCTTGGTGGGAGCAACTGAAGGATTCTGTCAATGACCGCCTCATCAGGGAGGTTAATGTTCAGCTGGGTCATACGGTTGTGCAACCCAGACATTTTGTGTATGTGCTCACTGACAGAACTGTTTTCCTCCATCTTACAACTATAGAACTTGTCGGAGACATCATATCTCTCGACCCGGGCATGAGCTTGGAAAACTAGTTTCAGCTCTTCGAACATCTCATATGCTCCGTGATGCTCAAAACGCTTTTGGAGCCCCGGTTCTAAGCTGTAAAGCATGCCGCACTGAACGAGGGAGTAATCATCAGCACGAGACTGCCAAGCGTTCATAACGTCTTGGTTCTCTGGGACGGGAGCGTCACCTAGCGGTCCTTCTAGGACATATTGTTTCCTGGCAGCTATGAGGATGATCCTCAGGTTCCGGACCCAGTCCGTATAGTTGCTGCCATCATCTTTCAGCTAGGTTTTCTCTAGGAACGCGTTGAAGTTCATGTTGACATGAGCGTTGGCCATTTGATCTACAAGACATATTTGCAAAGGTTTTAGACTAAGTTCATGATAATTAAGTTCATCTAATCAAATTATTCAATGAACTCCCACTCAGATTAGACATACCTCTAGTCATCTAAGTGTTACACGATCCGAGTCGACTAGGCCATGTCCGATCATCACGTGAGACGGACTAGTCATCGTCGGTGAACATCTTTATGTTGATCGTATCTTCCATACGACTCGTGTTCGACCTTTCGGTCTCCGTGTTCCGAGGCCATGTCTGTACATGCTAGGCTCGTCAAGTTAACCCTAAGTGTTTTGCATGTGTAAAACTGTCTTACACCCGTTGTATGTGAACGTAAGGATCTATCACACCCGATCATCACGTGGTGCTTCGAAACGACGAACTGTAGCAATGGTGCACAGTTAGGGGAGAACACTTCTTGAAATTGTTGTAAGGGATCATCTTATTTACTACCATCGTTCTAAGTAAATAAGATGCATAAACATAATAAACATCACATGCAATTATATAGTAGTGACATGATATGGCCAATATCATATAGCTCCATTGATCTCCATCTTCGGGGCTCCATGATCATCTTGTCACCGGCATGACACCATGATCTCCATCATCATGATCTCCATCATCGTGTCTTCATGAAGTTGTCACGCCAACGATTACTTCTACTTCTATGGCTAACGCGTTTAGCAATAAAGTAAAGTAATTTACATGGCGTTCTTCAATGACACGCAGGTCATACAGAAAATAAAGACAACTCCTATGGCTCCTACCGGTTGTCATACTCATCGACATGCAAGTCGTGATTCCTATTACAAGAACATGATCTCATACATCACAATATATCATTCATCATTCATCACAACTTCTGGCCATATCACATCACATGAACAATCGCTGCAAAAACAAGTTAGACGTCCTCTAATTGTTGTTGCATCTTTTACGTGGCTGCAATTGGGTTCTAGCAAGAACGTTTTCTTACCTACGAATAACCACAAGTGATTTTGTCAACTTCTATTTACCCTTCATAAGGACCCTTTTCATCGAATCTGCTCCAACTAAAGTGGGAGAGACAGACACCCGCCAGCCACCTTATGCAACTAGTGCATGTCAGTCGGTGGAACCGGTCTCACGTAAGCGTACGTGTAAGGTTGGTCCGGGCCGCTTCATCCCGCAATACCGCTGAAGCAAGAAAAGAATAGTAGTGGCAAGCAAGTTGGCAAGATCCACGCCCACAACAAAATTGTGTTCTACTCGTGCAATAGAGAACTACGCATAGACCTAGCTTGATACCACTGTTGGGGAACGTTGCAGAAAATTAAAATTTTTCCTACGGTTTCACCAAGATCCATCTATGAGTTCATCTAAGAAACAAGTCAAGGGAGTGAGTTTGCATCTACATACCACTTGTAGATCACGTGCGGAAGCGTTCAAGGGGATGGTGATGATGGAGTCGTACTCGCCGTGATTCAGATCACCGATGACCAAGTGCTGAACGGACAGCACCTCCGCGTTCAACACACGTACGGGACAGGAGACGTCTCCTCCTTCTTGATCCAGCAAGGGGGAAGGAGAGGTTGATGACGATCCAACATCACGACGGTGTGGTGGTGGATGCAGCAGAACTCCAGCAGGGCTTCGCCAAGCAACTACGGGAGGAGGACGAGGTGTAGCAGGGGGAGGGAGGTGCCAATGCATAGGGTGCGGCTGCCCTCCACCTTGCCCTCCTTTATATAGGCCCCCAGGGGGGGGGGCGCCGGCCCTGGGAGATCCAATCTCCCAAGGGGGCGGCGGCCAGGGGGGGAAACTTGCCCCCCAAGGCATGTGGTGCGCCCCCCCACCCTAGGGTTTCAACCCTAGGCGCAGGGGGTGGGCCTAGGGGGGTGCACCAGCCCACTATGGGCTGGTTCCCCTCCCACTTCAGCCCATGGGGCCCTCCGGGATGGGTGACCCCACCCGGTGGACCCCCGGGACCCTTCCGGTGGTCCCGGTACATTACCGGGTGACCCCGAAACTTTCCTGATGGCCGAAATACCACTTCCTATATATAATTCTTTACCTCCGGACCATTCCAAAACTCCTCGTGACGTCTGGGATCTCATCCAGGACTCCGAACAACATTCGGTGTGCTGCATACCCATATTCATACAACCCTAGCGTCATCGAACCTTAAGTGTGTAGACCCTACGGGTTCGGGAGACATGCAGACATGACCGAGACGACTCTCCGGTCAATAACCAACAGCGGGATCTGGATACCCATGTTGGCTCCCACATGTTCCACGATGATTTCATCGGTTGAACCACGATGTCGAGGATTAAACAACCCCGTATACAATTCCCTTTGTCAATCGGTACGTTACTTGCCCGAGACTCGATCGTCGGTATCCCAATACCTTGTTCAGTCTCGTTACCGGCAAGTCACTTTACTCGTACCGTAATGCATGATCCCGTGATCAACCACTTGGTCACTTTGAGCTCATTATGATGATGCATTACCGAGTGGGCCCAGAGATACCTCTCCGTCATATGGAGTGACAAATCCCAGTCTCGATCCGTGTCAACCCAACATACACTTTCAGAGATACCTGTAGTGCACCTTTATAGTCACCCAGTTACGTTGTGACGTTTGATACACCCAAAGCACTCCTACGGTATCCGGGAGTTACACGATCTCATGGTCTAAGGAAGAGATACTTGACATTGGAAAAGCTCTAGCAAATGAACTACACGATCTTGTGCTATGCTTAGGATTGGGTCTTGTCCATCACATCATTCTCCTAATGATGTGATCCCGTTATCAAGACATCCAATGTCCATAGCCAGGAAACCATGACTATCTGTTGATCACAACGAGCTAGTCAACTAGAGGCTCACTAGGGACATATTGTGGTCTATGTATTCACACGTGTATTACGATTTCTGGATAATACAGTTATAGCATGAATAAAAGACAATTATCATGAACAAGGAAATATAATAATACTTTTATTATTGCCTCTAGGGCATATTTCCAACATCTACATCATCCTTGCTGCTTTCCGATGATGCATGAGTAGTTCACCACAGACCTACGGGTCCATAGCTAGTAGCTAGATGGCTTCTTCTCTCTCTTTAATATTCAATACAATGTTATCCTTGATGTTCTTGGAGTTCTATTCGATGTAATCTTCTTTTGCGGTGTGCTTGTTGGGATCGGATGAATTGTGGGTTTATGAACTGGATATTTATGAATATTAATGGAGTCTTTGCTGTACTTTATTAGGCATGATTGTTATAGCTTTCTATTTCACTCTAATCTATTCGTTTGGTTTGGCCAACTAGATTGTTTTATCTTCAGTGGGGGAGGTGCTGATGGGTTCAATCTTGTGGTGCTCCATCCCAGTGACAAAGTAGGTACAAGACACGTATTTGCATTGTTTCCATTAAGGGTAAAACGACGGGGTTTATTCATATTGATTAGGTTTACTTTGTCAACATCATGTCATCTTGCTTAAGGTGTTACTCTGTTTTACACTTAATACCCTACATGCGTGCTGGATAGGGGTCGATGAGTTGAGTAATAGTAGTAGATGCAGGCAGGAGTTGGTCTACATGTCTCGCACATGATGCCTATATACATGATCATTGCCTTGAATATTATCGGTTTACTAAGACATGGGTGTCTTAGTGCCCTGACTTGTGCATAGGTAGTTGTAGCCTTCCCGACGGCAGGGCTTGCCGAAGGACTACCACAAACAAGACTCAAGACTTGGTATACAACCTGAAGAAGACCTCAAGACAAGTCATCGAGAAGTGCTAGCTTAGTACTGAAGATCAAGACTTTGGTTGCCGACAATCTACTTGATGGCAAGCGAAGACCCGACAAGCTCAGTGCCGGCAAGCTCCCACTACTTGTCCACGGCTCCGCTACGCTAGTCGCTTGTCAAGTAGGTGTCAAGTGGCCAGGTGGTTTGGTGAAGCTTGTCTCGTCACATGTCAGATCGCCACCAAAAATACAGCTTTAGTGACACCCGTCCTGAAGGCGTGTCAAGATAATAAGAGGTAGCTGGGTGAACGGCACAGAAGGGAGACAACCCTTGCTAGAATGCCTCACCAGCACGACACCTGACGATGCATTTAATGCATTTGTCTTAACCCGTAAGAGTTAGATATTTGACACTATAGCCACTATTTACCTTGTGTAAAGACTGTTTTGTCACTGTGGTGACCCCTTCAACTATAAAAGGAGGGCCCGAGCTACCTTTACAAAGGTCGACACTTTGTGCATTACACATGTAGCTGCATTTCCTGCGCACCTTGCTGGCAAGCTGCACTCCTTATACTTGAACTCCACATCAAGTATAATCAAAGAAGGAGTAGGGTTTTATGCTTCACACCGGCCCGAACATGGGTAAATCCTCATGTGTTTTGCTAGTTCTGCCCTTTGTGCTTATTGATCTCCCCAGCTGGACTTCAAAGGGGCCTTTGCGGGTCCCATAGGTCATTGTACACACAACATCTTTGGCATGCCAGGCAGGGTGATCGATTGCGTGAACCTGATCTAGTAGTCCGCACGTCAGCTTCTTCATCACCCAAGAAGAAGGTGCCACAGTGGGCATGCCGTCTATGTCCAAGCTATCGACGCTGACACCTACGAATACGGGCGGAGGCGGAGGAGGCGATGGAGGAGTTAGGTGCACGGAACAACTTCCGCGATGTTTTGGCTGTTGGAAATATGCCCTAGAGGCAATAATAAATTAGCTGTTATCATATTTCCCTGTTCATGATAATCATTTATTATCCATGCTAGAATTGTATTGATCGGAAACTCAAATACATGTGTGGATACATAGACAACAACATGTCCCTAGTAAGCCTTTACCGGACTAGCTCGTTGATCAAAGATGGTTATGGTTTCCTAGCCATGGACATGAGTTGTCATTTGATAACGGGATCACATCATTAGGAGAATGATGTGATGGACATGACCCAAACTATAAACATAGCATGTGATCGTGTCAAGTTTATTGCTATCGTTTTCTGCATGTCAAGTATATGTTCCTATGACCATGAGATCATGCAACTCACTGACACCAGAGGAGAACATTGCGTGTACCAAAGGTTGCAACATAACTTGGTGACTATAAAGGTGCCCTACAGGTATCTCTGAGGGTGTCTGTTGAGTTGGCATGGATCAAGACAGGGATATGTCACTCCGTGTGACAGAGAGCTATCTCTGGGCCCTCTCGGTAACACAACATGACAAGAAGCTTGCAATAAATGTGACTAAGGAGTTAGTCACGGGACCTTGTATTACGATACGAGTAAAGAGACTTGCCGGTAACGAGATTTAACTAGGTATGGAGATAACGACGATCGAATCTCGGGCAAGTAACATACCGATAGACAAAGGGAAGTACATATGGGATTAATTGAATGCTTGACATCGTGGTTGGACCGATAAAGTTCTTCGTAGAATATGTAGAAACCAATATGGGCATTGTCACGCCCAATATGCGACCCTATCCAAAAGAACTCGAAGGTCCCACCAAGGATAGACCTGCATATTGAAACGCTTTTGCAAGGTGGATATCATTACATCAACGTTACATAATAGATGGGGATACATACAAAAGGCATACAATGCCACATGAATACAACATCATCTTACATAAGAGCACCATCCGACTACAGATGAAACACAAACAGAAACTCAAACGACATCCACCCTGCTAGCCCAGGCTGCCGACCTGGAACCTATCCCCTGATCGAAGAAGAAGCCGAAGAAGAACTCCAAAACAAGCAAACATCGCTCTCGCATCATGATCATCGCAAAACCTGTACCTGCAACTGTTGTTGTAGTAATCTGTGAGCCACGAGGACTCAGCAATCCCATTACCATGGGTATCAAGACTAGCAAAGCTTAAAGGGAAAGGAAGGGGTAAAGTGGTGAGGTTGCAGCAGCGACTAAGCATATATGGTGGCTAACATACGCAAATAAGAGCGAGAAGAGAGCAAACGGAACGGTCGTGAAGCTAGCAATGATCAAGAAGTGATCCTGAACTCCTACTTATGTCAAACATAACCCAAAACCGTGTTCACTTTCCGGACTCCGCTGAAAAGAGACCATCACGGCTACACACGCGGTTGATGCATTTTAATTCGAATCTGGTGTCAAGTTATCTACAACCGGACATTAACAAATTCCCATCTGCCACATAACCGTGGGCACAACTTTCGAAAGATAATACCCTGCAGGGGTGTCCCAACTTAGCCCATGATAACTCTTGTGATCAACCAAGGATATACCTTCTCCCAGGAAGACCCGATCAGTCTCGGAATCCCGGTTTACAAGACATTTCGACAATGGTAAAACAAGACCAGCAAAGCCGCCCGATGTGCCGACAAATCCCGATAGGAGCTGCACATATCTCGTTCTCAGGGCACACCGGATGAGCCATACGTCGGGTTGGCATAGACCCTGGTTGCCCAGGGGGCGCCGGACATCGCTCAGGTTGGACCAACACTCGAAGGAGCACTGGCCCGGGGGGGTGAAATAAAGATGACCCTCGGGCTCCGGAAACCCAAGGGAAAAAGGGCTAGGTGAGGCAAATGGTAAAACCAAGGTTGGGCCTTGCTGGAGGAGTTTTATTCAAAGCGAACTGTCAAGGGGGTCCCATAAATCACCCGACCGCGTTAGGAACGCAAAATCCGGGAACATAACACCGGTATGACGGAAACTAGGGTGGCAAGAGTGGAACAAAACACCAAGCATAAGGCCGAGCCTTCCACCCTTTACCAAGTATATAGATGCATTAATTAAATAAGAGATATTGTGATATCCCAACATAATCCTGTCCACCATGGAGCAATCTTCAACTTCACCTGCAACTAGCAACGCTATAAGAGGGGTTGAGCAAAGCGGTAACATAGCCAAGCAACGGTTTGCTAGGAAGGGTGAAAAGGTTAGAGGCTGACATGGCAATTGGTGAGGCTTGAGCAACGAAAGATAGGTAGCACGGCAAAGCGATAGAACGAAGCAACTAGCATAGCAATGATAGTAGTGAGATCCAGGGTAGTGGTCATCTTGCCTGAAATCCCGCTAGGAAGAAGAACGAGTCCATGAACAAGACGAACGGGAGTAGTTGAACGAATCCTCACAATCGCAACATTACCGGAACTAAGAAGCAACACCGGAAAGAAGCAAACAATATGGTAAACAACCATCACAAAGACATGGAATGATGCACAATTAAGTATGATGCATGTCCGGTTTAATGAGGCATGGCATGGCAAAGTGCAACAAACAATACTACAAGTTAAGTGGAGCTCAATATGCAACGAGTTGCATATTGACAAAACACCACATTGACATATTTAGTTCAATCTCGTTTAAGCTACCAAACAATATTAAATGTTGTTAAACATGGCAAGAGGTGAAGCATAATAAAAATACCTATCTAGGCAAGTTTAAATGAGGCCGGAACAACGAACAACAATTCTAGAAAATCCCCATATGTTATTTAGCAATTTAACGCAAACAACAATTTTAAACATTTTAATTGTTGTTATCATGATGCGGATGACATATGCAAGTTTTAAGCAATTTTATGAAAATGTTGACATGAGCATGTTATGAAGCATTTGGTCACCATGGCGGAACAAAAAGGGTGCCACGACGGCGAAACGGAAATGGTGCCACGGCAACATTCCGGTCCCGGTAACTCGATTGAGATACCGATGCAAGAGAGAAGTGTGCGGATGAGTGTGTCATGCAAAAGATGGTGGGGTGATCCCGGATACCGGGTTCCCACGTGTCGGTGGCATGGCAAAAGAGGGGCATCGCAAGGACAATTCGATCATGGTGCAAAACTCGAGCATCTCATACAACATGCATTCGTGCTCAGAAGGTCGTCTCGGCGGTTATACCTTCGAAGCGTGCATTCGGAGTGGAACGCGTTAGCCGAAGGAAGTAGTGGTACACGGGCCGTAGTGGAAGTAGTCGTACACAACCCGTAGCTGTTCGGCGTCGCCGGTAGTTGTACACAGTCGTTGTTGGACTTGATGGATCCGAGGGCTCCGGGCGTCGCGGTACTTGGCGAAAACTACGAAGAGGGTACTTGTACTCGCATCATTGTGGAAGTAGTCGTTTGGGCTCCCGTGCGGACTTGGTGGTCTTGGTCTCCGCAACATAGTTGTACAAAAACATCATCGGACTTGGACGAATCCAGAGGCATGCACAGGCAGTGGTGGTCGCGGCGTAGACGAAAAGCAGATGGCGACACGAGGCAGGGGCGCCGGAGTAGGCCTCCAGTGGCGGCGCGGGAGGCCAGGCGCGGAGGAGGGCCAACGAGGGGGCGCGACGGAGCTCAGCAGACGTGCTCCGGCAGAGATGCTTGAGCGGGGCGAACGCGGAGGAGAGGAAGGAGCTGGGACGAGGCAGAACAGAGGCCTGGCTGGTGATGGAAGGGGGCGCGACGGCGGCGAGGAGGCCGACGGGGCTCCGGCCTGGTTCTCTTCTCTGGCGAGGGCGGAGCGCGAGGAACTCCTCTCCCTGGAGCGATGCGGGTGTGCGTGAGGGAGGAAAGGGAGGCGAGTGAATGAGGGAAGGGAGAGGGGATCGAGCGTAGATGGGGATCGAGCAGGAGGCGGCGGCCAGAGGGAGAGATCGAGATGAGGGGGTCGGGGCTAGGGTTAGATAGGCAGGGGCCGGCTGGGCCTTGGGCCATGGAGGAGCTGGGCTGCGGATGGACCTAGATGGCCTGCTGGGCTCTCTCTCACTCTAAAAAAAATAAAAATAAAACAGAGATGAGAAATAAAAGAAAGAGAGGTTAGGGGAAGAAGTTGGACATGGGGATAATTTTCTCGGACTCACAAAAATGTGCTTGTTCCGAAAAAATAGAAAAGGCCATGATTGAAAGATTTAAATTCAAACTCATTTGACTTAAGTTCAAATGATTTGAATAGGAAGTGAGGGTTGGGAAGGTCCAAAAATGTTCGGATTTTTGGTGGAGCTCTGGAATGTGATGAAAGAATATATGGCAAGGTTGGAGACCAAGAATTAAGATAACAAAGGCATTGGGATAATTTGCAAGTGTGTTATGGTGATTTCCAAATTAAAGAAATATTTAATATAGCTCCATAAATATGAGGAGGATATGTTATAAAGAGAAATCACCATGTGAATTCCCTCGATTTAAATAGATCAAAAGATCTATGCAATTTATTTAGTTGAGTTGAGATGCAAAGGTTAATGACATGAAGGCATGATGACATGATGCAATGCAAAAATAAAAGAGCAAGCACAAAAGAAACACAAGGCGAAACTCGCAATAGCTGGAAGTCTTCTGGTGCGTCGGTCTCGGGGCGTTACAACACTCCACCACTACGAGAGGATCTCGTCCCGAGATCTAGGATGGCGCCAGAGAGAAAAGGAAGAGGAAGAGAAGAGGTAAAACTAAGTTGCTTCTTTGACGAACGAGTGAAACCACGAACCTTGAGAGGTTGAGCAATTTAAAAGAAAGAGTACAATAGAGATGAACGAGATTGCAAACAATCCGTTAGAAAAGAGGAACAAGGAGTATTACGAGAACTTGAAGGTTGAAAGACATGGAAATAAGAGTTTCATGAACGAAAAGAATATGACCACCTCGGTATAATGAGATAGCCAAGGAACAAGAATGATAGAATTTGGATAGCACTCCGGTAGAAAAGAGAAGAAAACTTGATGAGATGAAAAGATATTGAAGAGATGATACAACACTCCGGTTAAATGGATAAGCAAGAAAAGAACACGATCCTCACAATTGGAGATGATGAGTGAAGAGAGCAACATCACAATGCCTCCGGAAGAAAGAATAGAAGATAGATCATTGAAATAAAAGAATGGAGAAGAAAATGCCAACTTCTGCCACAAATGAGCTTGGAAAGCATCCTTGCAAAGAACAATTGAACGGAGTTGTTGCAAAATCAACAATGAAAAGCACAAGCTTGTTGCAGGCTTATGGCAAACATCTCAAAATGATGAGGTGACAACCGGCCATCGATGGAAACCATTGATTTGATTGAGAGCACCAAAAATATGAAAACTTCTTCCACCAAGAGGATAAAGAGCAAGCTTGGGTCATGCATAATCACCACAAATAGCAACAACCCTTAAGGAAAGGCTTTAGGTGAAATCTGACACAAGATAACTCCAACGAAGAAGTTGATTGGTCGAAAAGATCTCTTGAACGAAGAGAAAATGATGGATTTAAAATACCTCATTCTTGACAACATATGAATCATGAAACATGAGGGAAATTTTCAAGAGTGACATAACACCACCTCAAAAGATAAGGTAGAAAGAATTGCACTTTGGAATGCAAGATGAAGAATACTTGAGCTCCTCAAAACAAAACATGTGTTGAGCACCATGTTTATTTTAGAGTATAGCTTGGCGGGTCATAACTTCGAGAGAAATCTTGAAGAACAATTGAAGAATGAAGAGAATCCTTGATGAACCACCATGTAGAACCTCCATGAAGAACTCCGGTAATAAAAGGATGATAAAAAGAAAGAGAAGTTGAAAACACAAGGTGAATCCTTGCAATGATTTAGATGGAGCTTCGCGACGAGATAATTGAGAGACCTTGGAACTCCGAAAAGAAAGATGAAGCCTCTCGAACCGAGAATATGATATGATGACCAACTCCGAAAGAAAGATGAATCTCTTGTAATCAAGAATTTATTCATCGTGAATAATCTCCGGAAGAAAAGAATTGAATCACCTCGAGGAAATAGGAATAAGATTTATTGTATGCTTATCCTTCATCAAATTAAATTGATGACAAGCAATGGATTTGACATACTACTTATTCTCATTGAAAAATGATTACAGATAGAGATATAGCGCAAAATTCAGAAGGTATTGATGGAACCACCGATGGGATTTGGAAACAACGAATATTTGATATGATAACGGAGGAAGAGAAATCCTGAACGAACCACCGTAAGAATTGAGAATGAACGTAGCAAAGGCACGATTCACCGGGAAGAATTGGAAAACGAATGAAGATACTTGAGGGGATTTAGATACATGAAAAATACAAGAGAACATGAATTGATTAGAGGATATTTGAACGATGCACCGATAAGATTTGGAGAACGGTAGCTACACGCTGAGAATGAAGAATTATGACATGATGGCCTCCAGAGAATCAAACTGAACAGAATCCTGAATTGCTCTGGATGGGTGAAAAGAATTCCCACAATCGAAAACAATTATGAGAGGATGGCATCAAACTTGAACTACGCATCTTTGGAAGAACGGGTAAGGATTTAAGAGGAACTCTTCTTCGGTCTTCAAAACCCGAGAAATGACGAGGAGAAACACCATCCAATTGTTGAGACACTCTGGAAGAAAGAAGAATAGAAATGATGAACCAACGATGAAATAATTTGGAAGATCTTGGACAAAGGCATATGACTGATGAAATTCATTCTTACGTCAAATTTCGAAAAGAATTTGGGAATAGCTCCGGGAAAATTAGAAGAGTCAGGTAAGATCCTAGGAAAAGACCTGTGGGTTAAGGCCCACTGAAAAGGAACACCGTTGAAATGATTTTAAAGAGAGATTGCACCAGTTGAATTAAATGGCTTGAATGAGATAACAATCTCCAAATAGCTTGAATGGATTAAGAATGGAAACACAAATCTTCAGAGATATCTTCAACACTCTGGAACAAATGAATAGCAAGAGGTGAGTGATTGAGAGGTGCACCGACATGAGAGAGCATTTGACACGAGGAAAGGAATAGGATCAACACTGAAAGCTTGAATTGGATCCACCGGAGAAGCAAAAAAGAACGGAGGATGATGAACTTGAAGCTCGTGAGCATCTTCACGAGGGATCACCGGATCAGAACATTGATTGAAAAGAGTGAAGTGACTTCACATGAATAAATGGATACTTGATTAAAATAAATGAGTCCTTGAAGAAAAGGGTGGGAGGGTGGGGAAAAACAAAGACAACTTGGGATGAACGAAACAAACACCACTGAGAAAACTTAGAATTGATCTTGCGGATGGGGAGAATGATGGGATCATCTCGAAGAGAAGCGCACCGGCTAGAAAAGAATTAACATGACAACCTCAATGATCAAAAAGGATTAGTATTCACATAGCAATATGAGAACACCGTTTAGGAAAGGTATGGATTCAACATTTGACTTCGAAGCAACTCGAATACCACAAATAAAACAAAACAAAGGATTTGGCTTGCAGAATAAGCCGGAACAAATACATATGATAGAAATTTACCCAATCCCAAATCATGCATCTGTCGGAAAGATATCCTAGGAGCTACTTGAATTCCCACATATAAAACTCCCGAAACTTTCTGGTTATGCAATCTGGTGTTGGGGATACAGGGGAAGCAATATATCTCACCCAAACTAACAATCCCTACATCCAGCTGTATCCATCCGTCAACACATAACCAAGAAACCTTCGGAAATCGTGTACCTCAACCTTCGAAAAGCATCCGTTATACAAGCTATGGCAATACTCCCGAACTCCCCAGTACTGGGTGGCGTCGAGGTTATCTCACCAACAACTGCATAAAAGAGATTTTTGATGTCGGCAAAACTCAGGTATTCCAGAACTGCAATGATAAAATTATGACGACAACACCTCGGAGCTCAACTCCCCGAGACACTGCCACAACCCCTAAATGTCAGGAGGCACCAAGAACAATGTTCTCGTCATAAGAATATCGGAACGATCCCAAGATACCCTCGAGATCCTAAAATTTTTTGAGAAAAAATTGAGGAGAGGAAAGATAAAACATCTACGTCAAGAGTCCTCACTAGAGCGACGAAGGGGGCTGAGGAGTAACAAGAATCCTACTCTCCGATATATATAATCCTAAGACTCAAAACATTTTTCTTCTAGACTCAACAACGGCCAACAATCAAGGGGGCTCCTATGGTCGGTTGAGGCTCTGATACCAACTTGTCACGCCCAATATGCGACCTTATCCAAAAGAACTCGAAGGTCCCACCAAGGATAGACCCGCATATTGAAACGCTTTTGCAAGGTGGATATCATTACATCAACATTACATAATAGATGGGGATACATACAAAAGGCATACAATGCCACATGAATACAACATCATCTTACATAAGAGCACCATCCGACTACGGATGAAACACATACAGAAACTCAAACGACATCCACCCTGCTATCCTAGGCTGCCGACCTGGAACCTATCCCCTGATCGAAGAAGAAGTAGAAGAAGAACTCCAAAACAAGCAAACATCGCTCTCGCGTCATGATCATCGCAAAACCTGTACCTGCAACTATTGTTGTAGTAATCTGTGAGCCACCAGGATTCAGCAATCCCATTACCATGGGTATCAAGACTAGCAAAGCTTAAAGGGAAAGGAAGGGGTAAAGTGGTGAGGTTGCAGCAGCGACTAAGCATATATGGTGGCTAACATACGCAAATAAGAGAGAGAAGAGAGCAAACGGAACGGTCGTGAAGCTAGCAATGATCAAGAAGTGATCCTGAACTCCTATTTACGTCAAACATAACCCAAAACCGTGTTCACTCTCCGGACTCCACCGAAAAGAGACCATCATGGCTACACACGCGGTTGATGCATTTTAATTCGAATCTGGTGTCAAGTTATCTACAACCGGACATTAACAAATTCCCATCTGCCACATAACCGTGGGCACGGCTTTCGAAAGAGAATACCCTGCAGGGGTGTCCCAACTTAGCCCATGATAAGCTCTCGCGATCAAGGAAGGATATACCTTCTCCCAGGAAGACCCGATCAGTCTCGGAATCCTGGTTTACAAGACATTTCGACAATGGTAAAACAAGACCAGCAAAGCCACCTGATGTGCCGACAAATCCCGATAGGAGCTACACATATCTCGTTCTCAGGGCACACTGGATGAGCCAGACGTCGGGTTGGCATAGACCCTGGTTGCCCAGGGGGCGCCGGACATCGCTCAGGTTGGACCAACACTCGAAGGAGCACTGGCCCGGGGGGTAAAATAAAGATGACCCTCGGCCTCCGGAAACCAAAGGGAAAAAGGGCTAGGTGAGGCAAATGGTAAAACCAAGGTTGGGCCTTGCTGGAGGAGTTTTATTCAAAGCGAACTGTCAAGGGGGTCCCATAAATCACCCGACCGCGTTAGGAACACAAAATCCAGGAACATAACACCGGTATGACGGAAACTAGGGCGGCAAGAGTGGAACAAAACACCAGGCATAAGGCCGAGCCTTCCACCCTTTACCAAGTATATAGATGCATTAATTAAATAAGAGATATTGTGATATCCCAACATAATCCTGTCCACCATGGAGCAATCTTCAACTTCACCTGCAACTAGCAATGCTATAAGAGGGGCTGAGCAAAGTGGTAACATAGCCAAGCAACGGTTTGCTAGGAAGGCTGAAAAGGTTAGAGGCTGACATGGCAATTGGTGAGGCTTGAGCAACAAAAGATAGGTAGCACGGCAAAGCGATAGAACGAAGCAACTAGCATAGCAATGATAGTAGTGAGATCCAGGGTAGCGGTCATCTTGCCTGAAATCCTGCTAGGAAGAAGAACGAGTCCATGAAGAAGACGAACGAGAGTAGTTGAACGAATCCTCACAATCGCAACATTACCGGAACTAAGAAGCAACACCGGAAAGAAGCAAACAATATGGTAAACAACCATCACAAAGACATGGCATGATGCACAATCAAGTATGATGCATGTCCGGTTTAATGAGGCATGGCATGGCAAAGTGCAACAAACAATACTACAAGTTAAGTGGAGCTCAATATGCAACGAGTTGCATATTGACAAAACACCACATTGACATATTTAGTTCAATCTCGTTTAAGCTACCAAACAATATTAAATGTTGTTAAACATGGTAAGAGGTGAAGCATAATAAAACTACCTATCTAGGCAAGTTTAAATGAGGCCGGAACAACGAACAACAATTCTGGAAAATCCCCACAATTTAGCAATTTAACGCAAACAACAATTTTAAACATTTTAATTGTTGTTATCATGATGCGGATGACATATGAAAGTTTTAAGCAATTTTATGAAAATGTTGACATGAGCATGTTATGAAGCATTTGGTCACCATGGCGGAACAAAAAGGGTGCCACGTCGGCGAAACGGAAATGGTGCCACGGCAACATTCCGGTCCCGGTAACTCGATTGAGATACCGATGCAAGAGAGAAGTGTGCGGATGAGTGTGTCATGCAAAAGATGGTGGGCGATCCCGGATACCGGGTTCCCATGTGTCGGTGGCATGGCAAAAGAGGGGCATCGCAAGGACAATTCGATCACGGTGCAAAACTCGAGCATCTCATACAACATGCATTCGTGTTCAGAAGGTCGTCTCGGCGGTTCTACCTTCGAAGCGTGCATTCGGCGTGGAACGCGTTAGTCGAAGGAAGTAGTGGTACACGGGCTGTAGTGGAAGTAGTCGTACACAACCCGTAGCTGTTCGGCGTCGCCGGTAGTTGTGCACAGTCGTTGTTGGACTTGATGGATCCGAGGGCTCCGGGCGTCGTGGTACTTGGCGAAAACCATGAAGAGGGTACTTGTACTCGCATCATCGTGGAAGTAGTCATTCGGGCTCCCGTGCGGACTTGGTGGTCTTGGTCTCCGCAGCATAGTTGTACAAAAACATCATCAGACTTGGACGAATCCAGAGGCGTGCACAGGCAGTGGTGGTTGCGGCGTAGACGGAAAGCAGATGGCAACGCGAGGCAGGGGGCGCCGGAGTTGGCCTCCAGTGGCGGCGCGGGAGGCCTGGCATGGAGGAGGGCCAACGAGGGGGCGCGACGGAGCTCAGCAGACGTGCTCCGACGGAGATGCTTGAGAGGGGCGAACGCGGAGGAGAGGAAGGAGCTGGGACGAGGCAGAACAGAAGCCTGGCTGCTGATGGAAGGGGGCGCGACGGCGGCGAGGAGGCCGACGGGGCTCCGGCCTGGTTCTCTTCTCCGGCGAGGGAGGAGCACGGGGAACTCCTCTCCCTGGAGCAATGCGGGTGTGCGTGAGGGAGGAGAGGGAGGCGAGTGAACGAGGGAAGGGAGAGGGGATCGAGCGTAGATGGGGATCGAGCAGGAGGCGGCGGCCAGAGGGAGAGATCGAGATGAGGGGATCGGGGCTAGGGTTAGATAGGCAGGGGCTAGCTGGGCCTTGGGCCATGGAGGAGCTGGGCTGCGGATGGACCTAGATGGCCTGCTGGGCTCTCTCCCACTCTAAAAAAAATAAAAATAAAACACAGATGAGAAATAAAAGAAAGAGAGGTTAGAGGAAGAAGTTGGACATGGGGATAATTTTCTCGGACTCACAAAAATGTGCTTGTTCCGAAAAAATAGAAAAGGCCATGATTGAAAGATTTAAATTCAAACTCATTTGATTTAAATTCAAATGATTTGGAAGTGAGGGTTGGGAAGGTCCAAAAATGTTCGGATTTTTGGTGGAGCTCCGGAATGTGATGAAAGAATATATGGCAAGGTTGGAGACCAAGAATTAAGATAACAAAGGCATTGGGATAATTTGCAAGTGTGTTATGGTGATTTCCAAATTAAAGAAATATTTAATATAGCTCCATAAATATGAGGAGGATATGTTATAAAGAGAAATCACCATGTGAATTCCCTCAATTTAAATAGATCAAAAGATCCATGCAATTTATTTAGTTGAGTTGAGATGCAAAGGTTAATGACATGAAGGCATGATGACATGATGCAATGCAAAAATAAAAGAGCAAGCACAAAACAAACACAAGGCGAAACTCGGAATAGCTGGAAGTCTTCTGGAGCGTCGGTCTCGGGGCGTTACAGGCATCCAGGTCCCGCTATTGGTTATTGACTATAGAGGTGTCTCGGTCATGTCTGCATAGTTCTCGAACCCGCAGGGTCTACACACTAAACATTTGGTGACGATATAAGTATAGTTGAGTCATTATGGTGGTTACCGAAGGTTGTTGGAGTCCCGGATGAGAACCCGGACATGACGAGGAACTCGGGAATGGTTCGAAGGTGAAGATTGATATATTGGATGAAGGGTATTGGAGCCCGAAAGTGTTCCGGAGGTACCGGGTGATGGCCAGTATGATCGAAAGGGGTTTCGGGGGGCCCCGTCAAGTGTTGGGGGCCTCATGGGCCAAAGGGAGGGGGCACATCAGCCCACTAAGGGGTTGTGCGCCCCCTCACCTCATCCCACATGACCAAGGGAGGTGGGGCACCTCCACCTGGCTTGGGAGGCAAGCCTCCACCTGGCTTGGGGGGGGGGGGTGGCAAGCCACCCTAGGGTTTCCCTAGGGGGCGCCCCCATCTGCCTTGGACGCCTCCCCCTAGATGGGATCTAGGGGCGCCCTTCCTCCACCCTTCCCCTTCTATATAGAGGGGAGAGAGGGCAGCCACACCCATAGAGATCTATTCGTGCCACGGCCCCCTGCTCCTCCTCTTCTCCGTAGTGCTTAGTGAAGCTCTGCTGAGATTTCTCCACCACCACCACCGACACCATGTCGTCGTGCAGCCGGAAGACTGAAGCTACTACTTCACCATCGCTCGCTGGATCGAGGAGGTGAAGGTGTCATCAAGCTGTACGTGTGTTGAACATGGAGGTGACGTCTGTTTAGCACTTGGATCGGGAGTTTGCGGGACGGATCATGATTAGATCGCGAAGACGTTCGACTACATCAACCGCATCTCTTAATGCTTCCGCTTAGCGATCTACAAGGGTATGTAGATGCGATTTCTCCTCTCGTAGATGTTCATCTCCTTGATTGATCTTGGTGAGCATAGGAAATTTTTTGTTTCCCATGCAACGTTCCCCAACAGTGGCATCATGAGCTAGGTCTATGCGTAGATGACATCACGAGTAGAACACAAATGAGTTTGTGGGCGTTGATATTCAGATTTCTTCCTTCCTTGGTCTTTTCTTGATTCGGCGATATTGTGGGATGAAGCGGCCCAGACCAACTTTACATGTCCACATACATGATACCGGTTCCATCGACTGACATGTGACTTTGTTGCGTAAAGATGGATGGCGGGTGTCTGTCTCTCCCACCTTAGTTGAATTGGATTCGACAAAGGCGGTCCTTGTAGAAGGTTAAATAGCAACTGCATATCACCGTTGTGGTTTTGCGTAGGTAAGAATCATTCTTACTGGATACCCATAGCAGCCACGTAAAACATGCAACAACAATTAGAGGAAGTCTAACTTGTTTTTCTAGGTATGTTGTGATATGATATGGCCAAAGACATGATGAAATATATTTGATGTATGAGATGATCATGTTTGTAATAGTTTATATCGACTTGCATGTCGATGCATACGGCAATCGACAGGAGCCATAGGGCTGTCTTTAATTATTGTATGACCTGCGTGACAATCATTAAATGCTATGTAATGCTTTACTTTATTGCTAAGCGGTAGCAATAGTAGTAGAAGCATGGTTCGCGTGACAACCCCGATGGCAACACGATGATGGAGATGATGATGATGGAGATCATGGTGTCATGCAGGTGACGATGGAGATCATGCCTGTGCTTTAGAGATGGAGATCAAAAGCACAAGTTGATGGCCATATCATGTCACTTATGATTTGCATGTGATGTTAATCCTTTTATGCATCTTATTTTTCTTAGGACGACGGTAGCACTATAAGGTGATCCCTCACCAAAATTTCAAGATAAAATTGTGTTCTCCCCAAGTGTGCACCGTCGCAAAAGTTTGTCGTTTTTGAAGCACCACATGATGAGAGGGTGTGATAGACTCCACATACAATGGGTGCAAGATAGTTTTGCACATGTGGAACACTTGGGTTAAACTTGACGAGCCTAGCATGTACAAACATGGTCTCGGAACACAAGAGACCGAAAGGTCGAACATGAGTCATATAGTGGATCTGATCAACATGGAGATGTTCACCATTGAAACCACCTCATCTCACGTGATGATCGGACTCCGGTTGGTGAATTTGGATCATGTTTCACTCGAACAACTAGAGGGATGTCAATTTGAGTGGGAGTTATTAGGTAATATGATTATCTGAACTCATTATCATGAACATAGTCTAAATTGTCTTTGCAAATTATGTTGTAGATCAATAGCTCGCATTGTAGCTCCCTGTTTTAACACATTCCTAGAGAAAGACTAAGTTGAAAGATAGTGTAAGCAATTATGCGGACTAGGGCCGTAGTTTGAGGATTGTCCTCACTACTGCATAGAAGGCTTATGTCCTTGATGCAGCGTTAGATGTGCCAACTCCTCTAGCATCGTCTATGGACGTTGTGAACATCTGGCAGACACGTTTTGATGACTACTTGATAGTTTAGTGTGACATGCTTTACGGCTTAGAATTGGGGATCCAAATACGTTTTGACCGCTATGGAACATATGAGATGTTCCAAGAGCTCAAATTGGTATTTCAGGCTCATGCCTGTGTTGAGAGGTATGAGACCTCTAACAAGTTCTTTACATTCAAGATGGAGGAGAATAGCTGAGCCAGTGAGGATGTGCTCATAATGTCTGGGTGTTATATCGCTTGAATCAAGTGGGAGTTAATCTTCTAGATAAGATAGTGATTGACAGAATTCTCCACTCACTATCACCAAGCTACTAGAGCTTCATGATGAACTACAACATGCAAGGGATGGAGATGATCCCAGAGCTGTTCGTGGTGCTTAAAGCCGCGAAGATAGAAATCAAGAAGGAGCATCAAGTGTTGATGGTTAACAAGACCACTGGTTTCAAGAAGGGCAAAGGCAATAAGGGAAACTTCATGAATGGCAAGCCAGTTGCCGCTCCAGTGAAGAAACCCAAGGTTGAACCCAAACCCGAGACTAAGTGCTTCTATTGTAAGGGGAACGGTCACTGGTAGTGGAACTACCCCAATAGAAAGAAGTTTGGCAACTTCAACAAAAGTATATTTGATATACGTGTTTTATTGATGTGTACCTTACTAGTACTCCTAGTAGCACCATGGGTATTAGATACCGGTTCAGTTGCTAATATTGGTAACTCGAAACAAAAGTTGTGGAATAAACGGAGACTAGCTAAGGGCAAGATGACGATGTGTGTTGGAAGTGTTTCCAAGGTTGATGTGATCACCATCGCACACTCCCTCTACCTTCGGGATTAGTGTTAAACCTAGATAAATGTTATTTGGTGTCTGCATTGAGCATGAACATGATGAGATCGTGTTTATTGTAATGCGGTTATTCATTTATGTCAGAGAATAATGGTTATTCTATTTACATGAATAATACCTTCTATGGTCATGCACCCAATGTGAATGGTTTATTGAATCTCGATCGTAGGGATACACATGTTCATAATATTGGTGCCAAAATATGCGAAGTTAATAATGATAGTACCACATACTTGTGGCACTGCTGCTTAAGTCATATAGGTGTAAAGTGCACGAAGAAACTCCATGCTGATGGACTTTTGGAGTCACTTGATTTTGAATAACTTGACACATGTGAACCATGCCTTATGGGCAAGATGACCAAAACCCCATTTTTCGGTACAATGGAACGGGCAGGTGACTTGTTGGAAATCATACATACTGATGTGTGTGTCTGATGAGTGTTGACGCGCATGATGTATATCTTTATTTACTCACCTTAACCGATGATTTGAGTATATATGGGTATATTTACTTAACAAATTAAAGCATAAGTCTGAAATGTTTGAAAAGTTCAAGCCATTTCAAAGTGAAGTTGAGAATCATCGTAACAAGAAGATTAAATTCCTACGATTCGATCAAGGGTGGGTATCTGAGTTATGAGTTTGGCAATCACTTAAAGACAGTGTGGAATTGTTTCATAGTTGACACCACCTGGAACACCACAGCGTGATGGTGTGTTCGAACGTCATAATCGTACATTATTGGATATGGTGCATTCTATGATGTCTATTGCTGATCTACCACAATCGTTTTGGGGTTATGCATTAGAGACAACTACATTCACTTTAAATAGGGCACCATCTAAGTCCGTGGAGACGACAACGTATGAACTGTGGTTTGGCAATAAACTTAAGTTGTCGTTTCTTAAGGTTTGGGGCTGTGATGCTTATGTCAAAAGGCTTCAGCTGGAAAAGCTCGAACCCAAAGAGGACAATTACATCTTCATAGGATACCCAAAAAGAGACGGTTGGTTATACCTTCTATCTCAGATCCAAAGGCAAAGTGTTTGTTGCTTAGAACGAGTCCTTTCTCGAGACATAGTTTCTCTCGAAAGAACTGAGTGGGAGGAAGATAGAACTTGATGAGGTTGTTGAACCTTTACTTCAACCAGAGAGTAGCGCAGCACAAAAATATGTTTCTGCGGCACCTACTTCAGTTGAAGAGGAAGCTAATGATGATGATCATGAAGCTTCGGATCAAGTTACTGTCGAACCTCATAGGTCGACAAGGGTACGTACAACTTCTGAGTGGTGCGATAACCCTGTCTTAGAGGTCATGTTGTTGGACAACGGTGAACCTACTAGCTATGGAGAAGCAATGGTGGGCCCGGATTCTGACAAATGGTTAGAGGCCATGAAATCCAAGATAGGATCCATGTTTGATAACAAATTATGGACATTGTTGGACTTGCCCGATGATCGGCAAGCCATTGAGAATGAATGGATCTTTAAGAAGAAGGCGAATGTTGATGGTAATGTCACCATTTATGAAGCTCGACTTGCCGCAAAGAAGTTTCCGACAAGTTCAAGGAGTTGACTATGATTAGACTTTCTCACTCATAGCGATGCTAAAGTCTGTTGGAATTATGTTAGCAGTTGCTGCATTTTCAATCATGAAATCTGGCAGATTGATGTCAAAACAAAGTTTCCTTGACGATTTCCATGAGAAAAGGTTGTATTTTATACCACCAGAAGGTTTTGTTGATCCTAAGGATGCTAAAAGGTATGCAAGCTCCAAAATCCCTTCTATGGACTAGAGCAAGCATCTCAGAGTTGGAACATACACTTTGATGAGGTGATCAAAGCTTTTGGGTTTATACATAGTTTGCAAGAAACTTGTATTTATAAGAAAGTGAGTGGGAGCACTACAACATTTTTGATAAGTATATGTGGATGACATATTGTTGATCGGAAATGATGTAGAATTTCTGGAAAGCATAAAGGGCTGTTTGAAAGGAGTTTTTGAAAGGAAAACCTGGGTAAAGCTGCTTACATATTGGGCATCAAGATCTATAGAGATAGATCAAGACGCCTGACAAGACTTCCACAAAGCACATACCTTGACATGATTTTGAAGGAGTTCAAAATGGATCAGTCAAAGAAGGAGTTCTTGCCTGAGTTGTAAGGTGTGAAGTTGAGTAAGTCTCAAAGCTCGACCACGACAGAAAAAAGAGAAAGGACGAAGATCGCCCCCTATGCCTTAGCCATAGGCTCTATACGATATGCCATGCTGTGTACCGCACCTGATGTGTTCCTTGCCACGTGTCTGACAAGGGGGTACTAGAGTGATCCAGGAGTGGTTCATTAGACAGCAGTCAAAATTATCCTTAGAAGAATAAGGAAATGTTTCGCGGTTACGGAGGTGATAAAGAGTTCGGCATAAAGGGTTACGTCGATACAAGCTTTAACACCAATCTGGATGACTCTGAGTAGAGTTTCTCGGTTATGGAGGTGATAAAGAGTTCAGCGTAAAGGGTTACGCCGATGCTAGCTTTAGCACTAATCCGGATGACTCTGGGTAGCCAACCAGATACATATAGTGGAGCAGGCATCTGGAATAGCTCCAAGTGGAGCATGGTAACAGCATCTACAATATGACATAAAAATTTGCGAAGTACACATGGATCTGAATGTTGCAGACCCCTTGGCCAGAACCTCTCTCACAAGCAAAACATGATCAAACCCCCGAACTAATTGGGTGTTAATGACATGGTGATGTGAACTAGATTATTGACTCTAGTGCAAGTGGGAGACTGTTGGAAATATGCCCTAGAGGCAATAATAAATTAGTTATTATCATATTTCCATGTCTATGATAATCGTTTATTATCCATGCTAGAATTGTATTGATCGGAAACTCAAATACATGTGTGGATACATAGACAACAACGTGTCCCTAGTAAGCCTCTACCAGATTAGCTCGTTGATCAAAGAAGGCTATGGTTTCCTAGCCATGGACATGAGTTGTCATTTGATAACGGGATCACATCATTAGGAGAATGATGTGATGGACAAGACCCAAACTATAAATGTAGCATGTGATAATGTCAAGTTTATTACTATCGTTTTCTGCATGTCAAGTATATGTTCCTATGACCATGAGATCATGCAACTCACTGACACCGGAGGAGTACCTTGTGTGTACCAAACGTCGCAACGTAACTGGGTGACTATAAATATGCTCTACAAGTATTTCCGAGGGTGTCTCTTGAGTTGGCATGGATCAAGACTTGGATTTGTCACTCTGTGTGATGGAGAGGTATCTCTGGGCCCTCTCGATAATACAACATCACAGGAAGCTTGCAAGCAATGTGACTAAGGAGTTAGTCACGGGATCTTGTATTACAGAACGAGTAAAGAGACTTGTCGGCTGTCAGGACCCCGACTCGATGACACATCGATCTAGCCTGTAACACCTCATATCACTTTGCGGCCTCACGCACGGTATCCCCACGGGTGTCACCTTACCTTTGCCCGGGACCGTTTGCGCCTTTTGGCTCACGTATATGATAGTGTCGCTAGCATCCATATGTTAAGGAGCCCGGGCTGACATGACTAGTTGTAAACCCAAAGTGGCACAGACTTACAGGGACAGGCATCCATGACCCAGCTTCGAACGTGTCGGTCATCAGCAAGAGGGTCCGGGCTGTAGCACTGGGCTAGCAGGACTCCGGTAAACCAGGCTGTAGCGGGCTAACAGGACTCCGGTACTCAATGCGTGACATTTCCCCGAAGGGACAGACACCGGAATGAAGAAGGACACATGCCGGCCAGCCTAAGTGTTCTAGAGTAGTAGCAAGCTACCATGGCTCAGTGGTAACACTAGGAGACATTTCCCGGTAAGAGAGGCTACTAAAGACAAACAACTAGATAGTCAGATCCCACACATACCAAGCATTTCAATAGCATACACACAGTATGCTCGATATGTGCAAATACAACATGGCATCACAACATGACTCTACGACACAAGTACTTTATTTAAGGCTCAGGGAGCCATACATAATCATACACACAGGTACGGGTCACACGACCCAGCATTCAAGTCATACAGTCATACAAACCAGCAGCGGAAGTAACTTGTCTGAGTACAGACAACTAGTAAAATAAAAGAGGCTTGGAAAGCCTAGCTATACTAAGTGGTCCTTCACAAGCTCAGGATCACCACCTGGGTCTTAGCCTACTCATTGATGTCAACGTCTACGTAGAACCCATCAGAAGGGGTTGCAGCGTCTTCTGTAAAAATGTAAATTATAGCAACATGAGTACAAAGGTACTCAGCAAGACTTACATCAGATCCTACATACATGCATATTATCAAGAAGGGTTGGTGGAGTTGTTGCAGCAAGCCAGCTTTGACTCTTGGCTAGGCTAACCTACGAGACTCCAACTTGAAATGGTTTTGCGTACACGAGTCCACTACTCACCACTTCAATACACCACCGAGGATCCACCTCCGTCTTCCTACGGAAGAGCCATCCTCGGCACTCACACTTATCTTGAGGCTTTTAGTAGTTTCCATTTACTTGTCTATGAACTGTATAGGCAACCAAGTAGTCCTTTATCGCGGACGCGGCTATTCGAATAGATCATGATAACCCTGCAGGGGTGTACTTCTTCATACATGTTTCCACCACTTAGCGTCTGCACACGACATGTGCTCGGCAGACTTCAAGCGAAAGCCGACGTGGGTGTAGACCACGACCTACCTAAACACCTAAGTCTCTAGTCCAGGTTTATCGCCTATCCAGGTTCCATCCGCAGGGAGTCCGGCCGAGGTTTCCCATACGGCCCCGAACGATGTGAACAGGGTTCCCGAGATACCTAACGGGTATTCGGTACACCGTGCCACGTACCTACCGCATCACAGCCCACCCCTACGGCCAGCGCTGTCCATGGCCTCCAGTAGGGTACAAACACCAGAAACTACTTGCAACTCCTGGACAGAGAACTAGGGTGGATAAGAAGTCGAGCGGGGTCATATTTCAGGGCCCAATGCATGGTAGTAGCTGTATCTTAAATCACACATACAGATCTCAGTGCTTAAGGTCGGTTTCAATGAAACAACCCACCATGTACTCCTACATGGCCTCTCATTGATACCTTTACCAAATTGTGTTTACCACACAATTCTCATTACCGACATAACCATTTCACTCTAGCCCATCACCCAGATGAACCAGACCTGACACGACTCTAAGCATAGCAGGCATAGCAAGGTAGGAACAACACATACATATGGCTCAATCAACTCCTACACATGCTAGTGGGTTTCATCTAGTTACTATGGCAATGACAGGTCATGCAGAGGAAATGGGTTCAACTACCGTAGCACACAGTAGTTTGAAACGCGTTGTCTTAATGCAATAAAAGAGAGCAGGAGCGAGAACATGGGATTGTATCGATATGATCAAATGGTTGGTTGCTTGCCTGATGATTCGATGCACTGATACGGTTCTTCGTTAGGGTAATCACGGTACTCCTCAGAGGCAGAACCTGCCGCAAAGAACACCGATACACAACCATCACCAAACAATGTGCAACAATATGATGCATGCATGAAACATGGCAATATGAGTGAGTTGGGCTAATGCAACTAGGACCAGAAGGGTTTGAACCAATTTGAATCAAAGATTCAAATTTTAGACCCAAACATGGCCCTTTAAAGTGTTTTTCCTTGTTCTCATTAAACATCAGGTTAACTTGTTTAATCATGCATGAAAGTAGTACAGATGGATAGATTGGATTTTTCTGATCATTTTTCATATATAATTTGTCTGATTTGGAGTTACAGAATAAAAGTTATGAATTTTTTAAAGTTTAAACTATATTCTGGAATTTCCTATATTAGATTAAATCCAGAAAATCAATTATTGCGTCAGCCTGACAGTGGGTCCCGCGTGTCAGTGTGATTAATTAAACTAAAATTAATTTAAACTAATCCTAATTAGTTAACAGGGCTGGGCCCCACCTGTCATTGACTCAGGGGAGTCAACCAGGGCCCACCCGTGGTCAAACCCGGGTCGGCTGCACCGGCGTTTAGCCGCCGGCGAGCCCGACGCGGCGGCGGAAGTGATTTTTGCCGTTCCGGCAACCAAACGAGCCGCGGAGGCCACCGGAGAGGAGCTGAGGTCGAGCCGCAGCTCTTGGTGAAGTTTGTTGGGGTCGGGGTGGCCGGAGTTGGCGCCGGCGACGATGTTGGCGGCCACCGGAGTTCGGCCAAAGTCGAACTTGTCGCTAGGGGGATCGGTGAGGTGCGGGGAGTAGCTAGTTAGGTGCTACGTGACGCGGTGAGCAGGATGGACACCGTGGAGTGGCCGGAGGATGACCGGGAGCACGTTGGCGACGAGCTCCACGGCGGTGGGTGCGGTTGAGCTCCGGGAGGTCGCTACACGGCTCGGGAGCAAGAACGGAAGGGAGGGGAAGATGGCTAAGCTCACAGTGAGTGCGACGAAGCCCTTGGTGCGGCCGGGGATGGACCGGAGCGACGACGGCGTTGAAGGGGATCTCCGGCGACGGTGGACTCGGGCGAGGTCGGTGCGGTGGACTCGGGCGTTGCGAGCGCTCGAGGCTCGGCTTGCTCGATGAAGTGGACAGCGGCGGAGCTCCTGGACACGACGAGAGGACGCACGGGCGGCGGGGAGCGCGGCTACGACGCAGGCACGGCGGGGGTAGCGTCGGCCATGGCTGGGGCGCGCGTGGGGGAGGAGCTGGAGAGGAGAGGGGGTGTCTGGGGGGTTCGGGGGAGAGAGGGGGAGCGATCGACGACGTCACCCGGCGAGTGGAGCGGCGAGGCGGCGAGCAGGTGCGTGGCGCGCGCTGCGGTCGCCGTCTGGCACCTGCCTGCCTGCCTGGCCGGCAAGCAGCTCGCTGGAGCGGCGCTGGGCTGGGCCGGCAGGTGGGCCGGGTGCTGGGCGCCAGGTAAGTTTTGCTATTTTCTTTCTGTTTTCTGTTTTTTAATACTTCTGCAACTTTGTTGATTTATTAAAAATACTTAGGCAACTCCTAAAATCACCAAACTACTCCTGGTCCATAGTTGGATTATTTCCAACATGAAACATTTTAGTTTGGGGATATTTGAGCATCTGAATATTTTATATAATTTTAAATGCCCAAACTCAAATATCTATGATTTAATTCAAAGACCCTAAGATGACCTAGGAAAATGTGCATCACTTTTGGCAGAGGTTCTGAACCAAGACAAAAATGGTGGGCATTTTAGAAGGGCATTTCAGGTTCATTGAAAAAGTTTTTAGTAAACCCTAATTGGTTTCAGAGGGGACTGGGGGTTCTGTCATCCCCATTTCAGGTTTCTGATGCAAAAATAAACATGATGCAACACTCTAATGCATGACTAGCTAGGGTGTGACAACTCACCCCCACTCAAAAGAATCTCGTCCCGAGATTTAGGTTCCTCCGGAAAGAGGGCGGGATACTCGAGTCGAAGACGATCCTCCCTTTCCCAAGTTGCTTCATCCTCAGAATGGTGCGACCATTGAACTTTGAGAAACTTGATATTATGACGCCGAGTGGTACGCTCGGCCTGATCGAGGATACGAGTGGGGTACTCTCGATACGTAAGATTATCTTGGAGATCAAGCGTTTCGTGGTCCACTCCACGGATAGGATCCGAGAAGCAACGCCTGAGTTGAGAAACGTGGAAGACATCGTGGACTCTGGAGAGATGCGGAGGCAGTTCCAACTGGTAGGCAACTTCTCCTCGTTTGGCGAGAATGCGAAAAGGTCCAATGTAACGAGGAGCCAATTTGCCTTTGATACCGAAACGATGGGTTCCCTTCAGAGGGGTAACCCGAAGGTAAGCCTTCTCGTCAATCTCGAAAGTCATAGCCTTATGTTTTCGGTCATATTGACTCTTCTGACGGGATTGGGCTGTTTTCAACTTTTCACGAACGATGTGAACTTGCTCTTCTGCTTCCTGAATCATATCCGGGCCAAAGAATTGTCTTTCCCCGGTCGCTGACCAGTTAAGGGGTGTTCGACACCGTCGTCCATAGAGAACTTCAAAAGGGGCTTTACCCAAGCTAGATTGATAGCTGTTGTTGTAAGCAAATTCGGCAAATGGAAGGCATTTCTCCCACTCCATTCCGAAAGAGATAACAGAGGCTCGAAGCATGTCTTCTAGAATCTGGTTGACGCGTTCTACTTGACCACTCGATTGAGGGTGAAAAGCGGTGCTAAAGGAAAGGCGGGTTCCCATAGCGTTTTGGAAACTTTCCCAAAATCGAGAGGTGAAAAGACTTCCTCGATCCGAGTTAATTTCCAAAGGAACACCATGGAGAGACACTATTCGGGAGATGTATAAGTCTGCCAGCTGACTAGCGGTTATACTCTCACGAACAGGTAAGAAATGGGCCACTTTGGAAAGACGATCGACAACGACAAAGATAACATTATTCCCTCTCTTGGTCCTGGGAAAACCGGTAATGAAATCCATACCAATTTTATCCCATTTCCATTCAGGAATAGCTAGGGGTTGAAGGGTGCCAGCAGGCCGTTGATGCTCTGCTTTTACACGACGACAGACGTCGCAATTAGCAATATACTGAGCAATTTTTCTCTTCATCCTAGTCCACCAGAACCTCTGGCGTAGGTCCTGATACATCTTGGTACTACCGGGATGAATGGTGAGAGGAGATTCATGAGCCTCCTTAAGGATCAACTGCCGTAGATGCTGGTTCTTGGGAACCACTAAACGGTTCTCAAAGTACACAACACCATGATCATTTGTGGAGAAACAACTAGCACCTCCGCTAGCAATGTTCTCCTTGATCTTAGCTATTCCCTTATCTCGCTTCTGGGCAGCGATGATTTGATCCGTAAGAGTAGGTTTCGCCACCAAGGTGGAAAGAAATCCTTGAGGAACAATGTGAAGGTTAAGCTTCCGAAATTCCTCATGGAGAAGCGGTTGACTTTGTTGTAACATCAGGTTGTTACAATAAGATTTACGACTTAGCGCATCAGCCATGATGTTGGCTTTCCCTGGGGTGTAAGTTATTCCTAAGTCGAAATCTGTGATCAACTCGACCCAACGTCTTTGCCTGAGATTCAAATCCGGTTGGGTGAAGATGTACTTCAGACTTTGGTGATCAGTGAATATTTCGCAACGATTACCGAGGAGGTAATGTCGCCAGGTTTTAAGTGCATAGACTACACCTGCAAGCTCTAGATCATGAGTAGGATAATTCTCCTCATGTGGGTGCAATTGCCGTGAGGCGTAAGCAATTACATGTCGATCTTGCATGAGAATAGAACCTAGTCCTTGTCGCGAGGCATCACAGTAGATAACAAAGTCCTTAGAGAAGTCTGGCGGTACCAGAACGGGAGCAGAAGTCAGGCGTCTTTTCAGTTCCTGAAAGCTGTGCTCACATTGTGGAGTCCATTCAAACTTTTTATCCTTCTTAAGGAGTTCGGTTAGAGGTTTAGCAACTTTGGAGAAGTTCTCGACAAAGCGACGACAATAGCTCGCTAGGCCAAGGAAACTCCAAACTTGCTTGACCGATTCAGGTGGAGTCCAATTAAGGACGGCTTGAACTCGCTCAGGGTTAACAGCAATACCTTTACCAGATATTACATGACCCAGATAGGTCACTTCTGACAACCAAAATTCACATTTAGAGAATTTGGCATAAAGACGATGCTCTCGAAGTTTCGTCAACACTAGCCTTAGATGTTCGGCATGTTCTTCCTCGTTCTTGGAGTAGATGAGTATATCATCGAGGTAAACCACGACGAATTTATCCAAATACTCCATGAAGATTGAGTTCATTAACCGAGAAAAAGTGGCTGGAGCGTTGGTTAAACCGAAGGACATGACGGTGTACTCATATTGGCCATAACGAGTAACAAAGGCCGTTTTAGGAATGTCCCCGTTCCTGATTTTGATTTGATGGTAGCCCAACCTCAAATCCATTTTGGAGAAGACTGAGGATCCAGCGAGCTGATCATACAGGTCGTTGATCCTGGGGAGCGGATATTTGTTCTTGATTGTGACCAAATTGACAGGTCGATAATCTACAACCATCCGGTCCGTACCATCCTTCTTCTTGACGAAGAGGACGGGGCAAGCCCACGGAGATGAACTAGGTCGGATGAAACCCTTTTTCAAGGACTCATCGAGTTGTTTCTTAAGCTCGGCTAGTTCTAGTGGTGCCATCTTATAAGGTCTTCTAGCAATCGGGACGGTTCCTGGAATGAGGTCTATTACGAACTCAACATCCCTGTCGGGTGGAACACCTGGCAATTCCTCTGGGAAGACATCCGGAAAGTCACAGACTACTGGGACGTCCTCAAGGTCTGGCAAAGGGCTGGCTTAAGAGAATATAACTGTCGCTTGGCTATTCGGGTCAAGACATTGACTATCTTCCCCGAAGGATGGGTAAGTTGAACAGTCCTAGAGAAGCAATCAATTTGGGCATGATGAACTGACATCCAGTCCATACCCAGAATGATATTAATATCTGAAGATTTAAGGGCTATCAAAGATGCGAGGAAAACAAGTCTGTCGACTTGGATTTCATTTCCATGGCTTACTCTAGAAGTTTGCCATTTGGATCCCGGAGTTTGAATTACCATAGAGGTTGGCATGTCACAGAATGCGATGTTATGCAAACGAGCATAATTTTCGGATATAAAAGAATGAGAGGCTCCTGTATCGAAAAGAACAGATGCCGGGTGGCAATTAACAAGAAGCGTACCAAGAACGACGTTGGGATCCTCTTGAGCTTCCTCGGCAGAGATACAGTTGACATGGCCACGTGCAGCGGTGGCCGGCTTGGCGTGGAACACTTTCCTTGGCGGCTTTCCACGGCCAACATCTTTAGCAGATTGGTTGGGGTTGGTCTGGGGACACTCACGCATATAGTGACCAGATTCCCCACACTTGAAACAAGTTACGGAACTGGTAGGTGGAGGAGCATTGTTGGTTGGACCACCATAGGGCTTGGCTGGTGCAGACTGTTGAACGGGGCGAGGCGCCTGGAAGGATGGCCTCGGTGTGAACCTGGGTGGCAGGGCAGTGTTGGGCACCCACACGCGGCGCTTCTGAGGACCAGCACCGGATGAGGAACCCACGTCACGTCCATGCTTGCGTGTTGCGTCATAATCAGTCTGACCAGTCTCAGCACTGATGGCCTTGTTAACAAGTTTCTGAAAGGATGTGCACTCATGCAGACGGAGGTCGCGGCGAAGCTCAGGACTAAGCCCCTTATGGAACCTTGCTTGCTTCTTGGCATCGGTAGAAACTTCCTCAGTGGCATATCGTGCGAGGTTATCAAACTCCCTGCTGTAAGCATCCACAGAGAGTCGGCCTTGGGTGAAATTGCAAAATTCCTCACGTTTACGGTCCATGAGACCCTCCGGAATGTGATGTTCACGGAAAGCCTCGCTGAATTCAGCCCAAGTAGTGACATGGCCCGCTGGGCGCATAGCTCCATAATTCTCCCACCATAGACTGGCGGGGCCTTCAAGATGATATGCAGCAAAGGTGACCTTGTCAGCCTTAGCTACTAGCGCAGAACGTAGTTTGTGAGAAATACTGTGAAGCCAGTCATCAGCGTCGAGAGGCTCGATGGAGTGGTGGAACGTGGGTGGATGTAACTTAATGAAATCACTGAGGGACACCACGTTAGTCCTCTAATGGTGTGCTGTGTTCTGTTCAATACGCTCCAACAAACAGTTGGTCTCCCGTTTATTTCTCTCAGCTTCCATCATAACCTCGGCTAGGGAAGGAGGATGAGGCAGATTTGCATTCCTTACTTCACTGCCTTCGGCCTGCTCTTGAGGAGCAGGGTTAGTGTGCGTGTTGACCATCCTAGGTAAACAAGACAATGATTTAGTCAGAATGATAAGATTTCGACATAGGATACAGAATGTAAGGAATAACTCGGAATGCAAGATGATCATCCGTATGACATGGTAGATACAGAAACTGCTTCTTTATTCCATCGTCATACACACCATACAAGGTTTAGTACAAAACCAAACAAGGTACTATTACGGTGAAAGGAAGATTACATCACATCGGAGGCATCCCAAGCTCCTATACATTATTTTTCTACACCTACGGAAGCGGTACAAACTAGGTCATATCCCACGAGTCACGCAGGACGATAGACGACACAGCTAGTACAAACTAGTGATACTACCACTAACTCAGACCGATCCGTAGTAGTCCTCGTAGAAATTACCTCCATAGCCTGGAAGCTCAACATGATCATCCGAGAACAGACGATCTCGCGGAGCTTGTGGACCATAGGGGCTAGGATGGGGTCTTGGACCAACAGACGGTGGCCTGCGGGGACCGCGAGGTGGGGTGATGCCTCCTACATCACGCCAACCCATCACGTCTGGCAGAGCAGATCTCACAGGATAGAGATCGCGCATATCCGAATATCCAGCTTGCACCGCCGGTGCAAACCGAGTCAACGTGGCCCAATGGTCAGCACGGGTATTAAAAAGCTCTAGCCTCAAGGCCCGATTTTCACGGTCCTTATCCTCGAGCATCTCAGCAGTGGTGCGAGTCCGTGAATCCTCCTGAGTGGGGTCAGCATAGATAGCCTGGAGATACCCTTGTGCTCCCGGAAGTGATCCTGACATATACCGGAAATCAGAGTCCCGAAATAGGCCAGACCTGACTCGCATGATGGTCATCATAGAGTAGGCGGCGTCCTGCACAGCCATCTCAATAGTAACCCCGAGTCCATAGGAGCAGTGAAGGGGCTCGGTGGATCCAGGATAAGATGGAAATATCCTGACAGTGCAGAGATACTGGCTTTGATTAAAGTCCCGAAATTGCTCTTCGACCATGTACTCAGGATACCAACGGTATCCAGCCTCAGTCATTACCCTGACCAACATGGCGGTATGGCCGGGTACATCTAGGCATCGAGTCAGGCGAACCACTTGATTGAGGTCGCGAGTGGCCATCTGAAAGCACAACCATAATGCAAAGGCATTAGAATTTCTAGCAAAATTTCGGCAGCATAACAGCTGTAAATGCTCAAGAAGGATTTTGAGACATTTGACAAAGGATTTCATACACACTCAACATCATCCTATCAAGTTCTGAGTCCATCCTAGCAACATAATGTGGTAGTAGAACTGAACTAGGCTTGTATTCATCAAACCTATAAGGTACTACTGATTAGTAACACGTGAACGTGATAGAGAGAAAAGATCCTAATTCCTTAACCCCCGGTGGAAGAATAGTCTGACTCAGATCAGAATGTCATAAGATAAAGGAGTAAAAAGAGCCTTACGTTCCAACCCACAAACAATTCCCCTACATATAACTAAAGAATTTCTAGACTCGACATCGACCAGTTTGTCTTGGAGAACCTACAGGCAGTCCGGCTCTGATGCCAATGCTGTCAGGACCCCGACTCGATGACACATCGATCTAGCCTGTAACACCTCATATTACTTTGCGGCCTCACGCACGGTATCCCCACGGGTGTCACCTTACCTTTGCCCGGGACCGTTTGCGCCTTTTGGCTCACGTATATGATAGTGTCGCTAGCATCCATATGTTAAGGAGCCCGGACTGACATGACTAGTTGTAAACCCAAAGTGGCAAAAACTTACAGGGACAGGCATCCATGACCCAGCTTCGAACGTGTCGGTCATCAGCAAGAGGGTCCGGGCTGTAGCACTGGGCTAGCAGGACTCCGGTAAACCGGGCTGTAGCGGGCTAACAGGACTCCGGTACTCAATGCGTGACATTTCCCCGAAGGGACAGACACCGGAATGAAGAAGGACACATGCTGGCCAGCCTAAGTGTTCCAGAGCAGTAGCAAGCTACCATGGCTCAGTGGTAACACTAGGAGACATTTCCCGGTAAGAGAGGCTACTAAACATAAACAACTGGATAGTCAGATCCCACACATACCAAGCATTTCAATAGCATACACACAGTATGCTCGATATGTGCAAATACAACATGGCATCACAACATGACTCTACGACACAAGTACTTTATTTAAGGCTCAGGGAGCCATACATAATCATACACACAGGTACGGGTCACATGACCCAGCATTCAAGTCATACAGTCATACAAACCAGCAGCGGAAGTAACTTGTCTGAGTACAGACAACTAGTAAAATAAAAGAGGCTTGGAAAGCCTAGCTATACTACGTGGTCCTTCACAAGCTCAGGATCACCACCTGGGTCTTAGCCTACTCATTGATGTCAACGTCTACGTAGAACCCATCAGAAGGGGTTGCAGCGTCTTCTGTAAAAATGTAAATTATAGCAACATGAGTACAAAGGTACTCAGCAAGACTTACATCAGATCCTACATACATGCATATTATCAAGAAGGGTTGGTGGAGTTGTTGCAGCAAGCCAGCTTTGACTCTTGGCTAGGCTAACCTACGAGACTCCAACTTGAAATGGTTTTGCGTACACGAGTCCACTACTCACCACTTCAATACACCACCGAGGATCCACCTCCGTCTTCCTACGGAAGAGCCATCCTCGGCACTCACACTTATCTTGAGGCTTTTAGTAGTTTCCATTTACTTGTCTATGAACTGTATAGGCAACCAAGTAGTCCTTTACCGCGGACGCGGCTATTCGAATAGATCATGATAACCCTGCAGGGGTGTACTTCTTCATACATGTTTCCACCACTTAGCATCTGCACACGACATGTGCTCGGCAGACTTCAAGCGAAAGCCGACGTGGGTGTAGACCACGACCTACCTAAACACCTAAGTCTCTAGTCCAGGTTTATCGCCTATCCAAGTTCCATCCGCAGGGAGTCCGGCCGAGGTTTCCCATACGGCCCTGAACGATGTGAACAGGGTTCCCGAGATACCTAACGGGTATTCGGTACACCGTGCCACGTACCTACCGCATCACAGCCCACCCCTACAGTCAGCGCTGTCCACGGGCTCCAGTAGGCTACAAACACCAGAAACTACTTGCAACTCCTGGACAGAGAACTAGGGTGGATAAGAAGTCGAGCGGGGTCATATTTCAGGGCCCAATGCATGGTAGTAGCTGTATCTTAAATCACACATACAGATCTCAGTGCTTAAGGTCGGTTTCAATGAAACAACCCACCATGTACTCCTACATGGCCTCTCATCGATACCTTTACCAAATCGTGTTTACCACACAAATCTCATTACGGACATAACCATTTCACTCTAGCCCATCACCCAGATGAACCAGACCTGACACGACTCTAAGCATAGCAGGCATAGCAAGGTAGGAACAACACATACATATGGCTCAATCAACTCCTACACATGCTAGTGGGTTTCATCTAGTTACTGTGGCAATGACAGGTCATGCAGAGGAAATGGGTTCAACTACCGTAGCACACAGCAGTTTGAAACGCGTTGTCTTAATGCAATAAAAGAGAGCAGGAGCGAGAACATGGGATTGTATCAATATGATCAAATGGTTGGTTGCTTGCCTGATGATTCGATGCACTGATACGGTTCTTCGTTAGGGTAATCACGGTACTCCTCAGAGGCAGAACCTGCCGCAAAGAACACCGATACACAACCATCACCAAACAATGTGCAACAATATGATGCATGCATGAAACATGGCAATATGAGTGAGTTGGGCTAATGCAACTAGGACCAGAAGGGTTTGAACCAATTTGAATCAAAGATTCAAATTTCAGACCCAAACATGGCCCTTTAAAGTGTTTTTCCTTGTTCTGCATTAAACATCAGGTTAACTTGTTTAATCATGCATGAAAATAGTACAGATGGATAGATTGGATTTTTCTGATCATTTTTCATATATAATTTGTCTGATTTGGAGTTACAGAATAAAAGTTATGAATTTTTTAAAGTTTAAACTATATTCTGGAATTTCCTATATTAGATTAAATCCAGAGAATCAATTATTGCGTCAGCCTGACATCAGTGTGACATCAGCAGGTCAACGGGACACGTCCGGGTCAAACCTGACAGTGGGTCCCGCGTGTCAGTGTGATTAATTAAACTAAAATTAATTTAAACTAATCCTAATTAGTTAACAGGGCTGGGCCCCACCTGTCATTGACTCAGGGGAGTCAACCAGGGCCCACCCGTGGTCAAACCCGGGTCGGCTGCACCGGCGTTTAGCCGCCGGCGAGCCCGACGCGGCGGCGGAAGTGATTTTTGCTGTTCCGGCAACCAAACGAGCCGCGGAGGCCACCGGAGAGGAGCTGAGGTCGAGCCGCAGCTCTTGGTGAAGTCCGTTGGGGTCAGGGTGGCCGGAGTTGGCGCCGGCGATGACTTTGGCGGCCACCGGAGTTCGGCCAAAGTCGAACTTGTCGCTAGGGGGATCGGTGAGGTGCGGGGAGTAGCTATTTAGGTGCTACGTGACGCGGTGAGCATGATGGACACCGTGGAGTGGCCGGAGGATGACCGGGAGCATATCGGCGACGAGCTCCACGGCGGTGGGTGCGGTTGAGCTCCGGGAGGTCGCTACACGGCTCGGGAGCAAGAACGCAAGGGAGGGGAAGATGGCTAAGCTCACAGTGAGTGCGATGAAGCCCTTGGTGCGGCCGGGGATGGACCGGAGCGACGACGGCGTTGAAGGGGATCTCCGGTGACGGCGGACTCGGGCGAGGTCGGTGCGGTGGACTCGGGTGTTGCGAGCGCTCGGGGCTCGGCTTGCTCGATGAAGTGGACAGCGGCGGAGCTCCTGGACACGACGAGAGGACGCACGGGCGGCGGGGAGCGCGGCTACGACGCAGGCACGGCGGCGGTAGCGTCGGCCAT
>NC_041389.1:143623035-143629375 GCF_002162155.2 Triticum dicoccoides | reverse complement strand
TGGCTGGGGCGTGCGAGGGGGAGGAGCTGGAGAGGAGAGGGGGTGTCTGGGGGGTTCGGGGGAGAGAGGGGGAGCGATCCACGACGTCACCCGGCGAGTGGAGCGGCGAGGCAGCGAGCAGGTGCGTGGCGCGCGCTGCGGTCGCCGTCGGGCACCTGCCTGCCTGCCTGGCCGGCACGCAGCTCGCTGGAGCGGCGCTGGGCTGGGCCGGCAGGTGGGCCGGGTGCTGGGCGCCAGGTAAGTTTTGCTATTTTCTTTCTGTTTTTTGTTTTTTAATACTTCTGCAACTTTGTTGATTTATTAAAAATACTTAGGCAACTCCTAAAATCACCAATCTACTCCTGGTCCATAGTTGGATTATTTCCAACATGAAACATTTTAGTTTGGGGATATTTGAGCATCTGAATATTTTATATAATTTTAAATGCCCAAACTCAAATATCTATGATTTAATTCAAAGACCCTAAGATGACCTAGGAAAATGTGCATCACTTTTGGCAGAGGTTCTGAACCAAGACAAAAATGGTGGGCATTTTAGAAGGGCATTTCAGGTTCATTGAAAAAGTTTTTAGTAAACCCTAATTGGTTTCAGAGGGGACTGGGGGTTCTGTCATCCCCATTTCAGGTTTCTGATGCAAAAATAAACATGATGCAACACTCTAATGCATGACTAGCTAGGGTGTGACATCGGTAACGAGAGCTAGGTATGGAGATAACGACGAAAGAATCTCGGGCAAGTAATATATCAATAGACAAAGGGAACTACATATGGGATTAGGTGAATCCTTGACATCGAGGTTCGATCGATAAAGTTCTTCATAGAATATGTAGGAACCAATATGGGCATCCAGGTCGTGCTATTGGTTATTGACTGTAGAGGTGTCTCGATCATGTCTGCATAGCTCTCGAACCCGTAGGGTCTAAAGACTTAACGTTTGGTGACGATATAAGTATAGTTGAGTCATTATGGTGGTTATCCAAGCTTGTTCGGAGTCACGGATGGGATCCTGGAAATGGCAAGGAACTCCGGAATAGTCCGGAGGTGAAGATTGATATATTGGACGAAGGGTATTGGAGTCCGGAAGTGTTCCGGGGTACCAGTTGATGACCAGCATGACCGAAAGGGGTTTCGAGGGGCCCCGACAAGTGTTGGGGGCCTCATGGGCCAAGGGGAGGGGGCACACCAGCCCACTAAGGGGTTGTGCACCCCTCTCACCTCATCCCACGTGAACAGGGGAGGTGGGGCGCCTCCACCTAGCTTGGGAGGCAAGCCTCCACCACCTAGCTTAAGGGCAAGCCACCCTAGGGTTTCCCTAGTGGGAGCCCCCATCTGCCTTGGCCACCGCCCCCTAGATGGGATCTAGGGGCGGCCCTCCCTCCACCCTTCCCCCTCTATATAGAGGAGGGGAGAGAGTGCGGCCGCACCCATAGTGATCTATTCATGCCACGGCGCTGCTGCTCCTCCCCCTCGTAGCCATCTTCTTCTTTGTAGTGCTTAGCAATGCTCTCTCGAGATTTCTCCACCACCGCCGCCATCATGCCGTCGTGCTGCCGAAGGACTCGAGCTACTACTTCACCATCACTCGCTGGATCGGGGAGGTGAAGGCGTCATCAAGTTGTATGTGTGTTCGCGAAGGTGTCGTCCATTAGGCACTTGGATCGGGAGTTCACGGGACAGATCATGATTGGATCGCAAGTATGTTCGACTTCATGAACCACATTTCTTAACGCTTCCGCTTAGCGATCTACAAGGGTATGTAGATGCAATCTCTCCTCTCGTAGATGTTCATCTCCTAGATTGATCTTGGTGAGTGTAGGAAATTTTTTGTTTCCCACGCAACGTTCCCCAACACTGGTGAGCCAAGTCAGACAAGCGACGTCATTTGGAGCATGAGAAGCAGGGATCTAGCAGCTGCTACATCTAAGGATGGAGCCGCGAGGCCTACGAGCGGTGCAGTGACCTTCAAGGATGCTCCAGCAGCATCGAAGACTCCCACGCCAGCTCACACGCCACGACCATCTCAGATCGTGCGCAATGAGTAGCACCTTGACGTCGGCGGCTCCGGACACCGTCCTCACGGCAGGACCCCTGTGCATCATTCCCAGGATGTGCATGGCCAACATGCATGCCCGCATTTCAGCGAAAATAGGCCACGACTGCAGGACCGAGATGGGGCTCCTTCTAACTCTGTTAGAAGTAAGAACACCTCTAGCTCTTTGCACTTAACCATGACAAGTACGTTGACAGAAGCCCTGGCACGAGCACGGTTGCTCCTTGACCTCCCCCTTTTATGGACATGATGGAGGAGTGGAGAGCTGCTATATAGAGCCTCCTCAGCTTCACCAACAATGACAAGCCACAGTAGGCGGGGCCCTCGCAGCAGCAGCCCGCTGCGCCAGTGCATGCTCCTAGTGAGCGGACTAGAGGTGGTGCACCTATGGTGCAATCCCCTCTGTGACAACAACAACAAAAGCAGTAGAGCCGGAGGGTCCACGCCCATGATGACATGTCTATGGAATCGTCTGATCCGCGAGCTCACCATGATCAGTGCCAAGTTCTGCAGGAGGGGCGCGGAGAAGACACTCGAACCACTATCGAGCGGCGTCGGGAAGCACGCCGTCAATCTGACACTCGTGCGGGATCATTCATCGATGAGCCAACGTCGAGGTTCCCTAGGTGCTTACCTTACAAGGTAGGTTGCCCGGTGTTTACCTGTGAGCTACAGCAAGTCCGATGGCCCTCTTCCTAGAGCTTCAAGACGGAGTTGCTGAAGAAATATGATGACAAGATTAACCCGACGGAGTTCCTGGGCATCTACACTATCGCGGTGCAGGCTGTCAGGGGACGTGATGACAAGATCCTCGCCAACTACTTCCTGTTGGCACTCAAGTCGAACGTCAGATCGTGGTTGATGAACTTGCCTGAGAGCTCCATCTCCTCTTGGTCGGAGTAGTGCCATGAGCATTGGTGCTTTCACCGGGGGCCAGAAGGTTCCCAGACAGCCAATGATATTCATGTGCTACCCCATAGAGATGGCGTCTCACTACAAGTATATTCAGAGATTCAGTCGCGTGCAACGCAAACATTCCCGACATCCACCCCGCCATTGTGATTGTTGAATTTCACATAAATGTGCACAATCGCAAGATGTTGGAGGAGATGAACATGAACAAGGTGAGGGATGTCGCCGAGCTTTACGCTCTGTCCGACAAGTGTGCATGTCCTAAAGAGGGAAGGAGACTTCTCGGGGAAGATGTTGACACTGAAGTCTATTTCGAAGGTGATGGCACATTGATCCCAAAGAAGAAAGGCCGCAAGTGCAACAGGAAGCGCAAGGGCAAAGCTGTGATGGCAGTTTAGGGTTACAGCGACTCCAATGCCACCAAGAAGCAAAGATCGAGAGCTCCAGCAAGGAGGTTCTCGGATGCGCTGGTTGTCAGGAGGCTGCGGCAGGCGAGAAGACAGAGGGCTCCGACAAGCCATACTCCAAGATCCACCACACCAAGGGCCATGACCTCTAGGAGTGTCGACAAGTAGAGCACCTTGCGAAGAAGCAAAAAGTTGAATACGGGAAGCACGACAAGGAGAAGGGCAAACATGGTGCTGGAGGGTCCAACAAGCAGGGTCGTGGCAGCCGTGGAGGTTGCCACGGCAAGGCTAAGCAACAGAGGGAGAAGCTTGCTCGAGGCCATGACAAGAAAGAGAAGGAAGATGAAGGTGATGATGAGGACGAAGAGGAGTCTAGTGAACAAGATTTCCAGATAGCAACCGAAGCCATGTGCATTGACGGAGACGCATCTTTGCATTCCTCTCACCACCAACTCAAGCAGTGGGCTCGTGAGATTAATGCAACGGAACTGGCAATAGAAGCTCAGAAGCCACTCAAGTGGTCACACACGCCCATCATCTTTGATGCCGAGGACCACCCTGATCGCACAACTACAATCGGGTTCTTGCCATTGTGGTCTCACCAAAGATTAGCAACCTCAAGGTCACAAAGATGCTGGTCGACGGTGGGGCCGGCTTGAACTTGATCTCGCCTGACGTGGTCAAGAGGCTGTCGATTCCCGATGGAGATATCAAGCAAACAGACACATTTCAAGGGATCAATCCGGGAAGGATCCAACCCAAGGGGAAGATCACTTTGCTGGTGACGTTTGGCAGTGAGCTGAACTACAGGACAGAGAAGATTGTCTTTGACGCGTCAAGATTCCGTTGCCTTACAATGGTATTCTTGGTCGCCCAGCTCTGGCAAAATTTATGGCGGCATCACACTACACGCGCTACTAGGAAAATGCTTATACATAGAAGTTTAGCAGTAGCATTTGTCTCGGAACCATGCTACTGGTAATTTGCAGTAGCGCTGGTTACAGAGCATGCTACTGGTACTAGTTAGCAGTAGCGTACTACCTCTTGAGCTTGCGTTGGTTTTCCCTTGAAGAGGAAAGGGTGATGCAGCAAAGTAGCATAAGTATTTCCCTCAGTTTTGAGAACCAAGGTATCAATCCAGTAGGAGACAATGCACAAGTCCCCGAATACATGCACAAACAATCAACCACTTGCACCCAACGCGATAAAGGGGTTGTCAATCCCTTCATGGTCACTTGCAAAAGTGAGATCTGATAGAGATAGATAAACTGTAAAGTAAATATTTTTGGTATTTTTGGTTTATAGATTGGAAAGTAAAGATTGCAAAATAGTAGATCGGACACTAGAAAGATGTAAATGAGATTCAATATAATGGAAAAGAGACACGCGGGTAACTAGTGGCTTCTCTCAAGATAGCATATATTATGGTGGGTGAACAAATTACTGCCGAGCAACTGATAGAAAAGCGCATAGTTATGATGACATACAAGGCAATGATCATGAACATAGGCATCACGTCCGTGTCAAGTAGACTGACTCCTGCCTACATCTACTACTATTACTCCACACATCGACTGCTATCCAGCATGCATTTAGAGTATTAAGTTCGTCATAAAGAACGGAGTAACGCGTTAAGCAAGATGACATGATGTAGAGGAATTAACTCAAGCAATATGATGAAAACCCCATCTTTTTATCCTGGATAGAAACAATGCAATACGTTCCTTGCTGCCCCTACTGTCACTGGGAAAGGACACCACAAAATTGAACCCAAAGCTAAGCACTTCTCCCATTGCAAGAAAGATCACTATAGTAGGCCAAATAAAACCGATAATCCGAAGAGACTTGCAAAGATATAAAATCATGCATATAAGAATTTAGAGAAGAACCAAATAATATTCATAGATAATCTTGATCATAAATCCAAAATTCATTGGATCTCAGCAAACACACCGCAAAAGAGTATTACATCAAATAGATCTCAAACAACATCAAGGAGAACATGGTATTGAGAATCAAAGAGAGAGAAGAAGCCATCTAGCTAATAACTATGGACCCGAAGGTTTGTTGTAAACTACTCACGGTTCATCGGAGAGGTAATGGTGTTGATGTAGAAGCCCTCCGTGATCTAAATCCCCCTCCGGCAGGACGCCGGAAAAGGCCCCTAGATGGGATCTCACAGGTACAGAAGGTTGCGGTAGTGGAAAAGTGGTTTCGTGGCTCTCCTGGATGTTTTTAGGGTATAAGAGTATATAAGCGAAGGAACTAGGTCAGGGGAGCTACGAGGGGCCCACGAGGGTGGGGGCGCGCCCTACTGATGTCTACTACAAAACTTTCTTGTAGACATTGTTGGGCCTCCTGTAACATCCCAAATTTTCTGTTTGGAATGTTATACATAGGTCATCATTGCACATCATATTTTATTGCATTTTGGTTGATCCTAGAAATTCTACGCAACTCAAGGACCCATGGAGAGAGTTGGGGATTTCGTTTATTTTCATATTTGAATTCTCTCAAATAATGAAAAGAGGATCATTTTGGTTTTAATCATTTTCTCTCCAAATATTTCTAATATCAAAATAAAAGAGAGGGGATAAAATGACTTCTCCAAAATAAAAGAAATATTGGAGGAAAAATGTTAAAATCGAACAATTATTTTATTTGGATTTTATTGCTATTTTATTTGAATTAGAAAAATATGCATGTTTTCAAAATTGCATTTTTAGGCCAGAAAAATGTTCACTTTGTTCTAAATATTTTATTTAGACGGTGAACATTGTTTTTGGCATTTTTAGATTTTTTTATTTTATTAGGATTTTTTTCTATTTCGGCGGAATTATTTAAAAAAAAAGTTTCCCGCCCGACTGGGCCGAAGCCCAGCCGAGCAGGCCGACCCACCCAGCGCTGCCGCCTCGCCCGGCCGTGCCCGACTCGGACTCGCCAGAGTCCTGCACAGCCACGCCGCCAGCC
>NC_041389.1:143614151-143622389 GCF_002162155.2 Triticum dicoccoides | reverse complement strand
CGAAGCCACCGCCGCCCGTTGCCGCGAGCCGCCGCCACCCGAAGCCACCCGGAGCCCTCGCCGCCGCTGCCCTGCCGCGCTGGAGCCCTGCCGGAGGTAGCCGCCGCCGCCGCCGTTCGTCGTTTTTTGGTTAACCGTTCGGTTTTTTTAAAAACCCTAGATCTGTTTTTTTAATAGATCAGGTCGTTTTTTTTGGTTTAGTTATTTAGCGGACGTTCGTCCGTTCATTCGTGTTAACGAACGCTGTTCGCCGATTAGGTTCTGTTAACGAATGTTCACTCATTAGCCTGTTCGTCTCATTTTATTTTCCAGGGTTTATCTGCGATTATTTTCGATCGCGATTTCTGCCCTGATCTTCGATCTAGCATAACTTTTTGCTCGTTTATCCGAATTAGATGAAACCAGCGCCTAAATCTTTGTCTCGAAGCCTCTTTCTGTTTAACCAACTTGAACAAGATTTTGGTACTGTAAAATTTGACTTTAGTCCAGATTAGTAAATGATTCTTGTTTCGTTCGTAGTTTGAGTTTCGTTGCTCCGTTTGATTTGATTCTTTTTGCAAACCGGAGTTCTTCAGTTGAACTTTCTGGTTAGATCTTATTATTTGAGTTTTACCCATGATTCTTGTTTGAGTGCTTATGTATGCTTTTGTTTGTTTGTTTGCGATAGAATTCCCGGAGTGCGAAGCGTGCTACTATGAGTCTCTAGGTTTTGCAGATCATCGGCAAGGCAAGTAACACTTTGATCATCCTCCTTTATTACCCAGTATTTACGCATTAGTTCCAATCCTCAAACATTGCATGGTTAGGATCTGAATAACATGTGGGTTTGGGAAGTAGATGATGAGGTAGAACCTATTGCCCTTTTATTATCAAACCTTTGGGAGTTACTTCTACGTTATGCTCAGGATTGTTGTGCTATGCTCATAGACGTGGACTGGGTGAGTGTATCCATGACAGATGTGAGTATTGTTAATTAATGGTTAACTTAGGTGGGTACTTAAATACACATCTGGGTGGATTGGTTGCGGGCACCTGGAGAAGCCAGTGTTGTCCTAGGATATCCCGGAGTACCCGTGTTATCATCCTACGGTTCGCCACCCAGGCTCAAAGGGATCATAAGATTATTCATGCTAGAACCTTCCATGTGCAGCCACAAGCTATTATGGGCTCTAGCATAGTTGAGTAGGTTGCATGACCTCTTTTAGTGGTGGGCTAGCAGATGTAGGGGAAAGTAGGTGTAACTGTCCATCCAGAGTAAAGAGTTAATGTTTCGGAAAGACTGTGTCTTGGTCATCCATTTCTCAAACACCATGTAGTGCAAAAAATCCAACGGAGGAGATCGAGTCTTGTGGGGAAAAGTGCGCAAACCTCTGCAGAGTGTACAAACTAATCATGATTAGCCGTGTCCCCGATTATGGACATCTTGAGTATATGGTTCTTGGATTATCATGTTGATCTCATTAGTCTAAAGTAATTTGTTGGGTTTAATTGATATTGCTTAATTGGGATTGAGTTGGAGGAACCTTCTCAATGTTTAACAACCACCATGATAGTTAAATAATATTTATTCCTTTGTTGTAGGAAAAAATTGGCTTTATGCAAAACTGTAACCATAGAGCTTTCCACCAGCCATATATGCATGTAGTGATAGCATTTATTCTATTCATTACTCTCTTGTGTTACATTGCCAGCATATTCCATGTGCCGACCCATTTTGGGCTGCAGCATATCATGTTGCAGACTTTTCAGACGATGAGTAAGGTGCCATAAGTCGTTGTCATTCACTCAGCTACACCGTTGGAGTTGATGGACTCACTTTATCTTCCAAGCCTTCCTTTGTTATCTTATTTAGATGGCCTTAAGCCATATTATTGTAATAAGTTCTCTTTTGAGACATTTCGATGTAATAAGTGTGTGATTGAAACTCTGTTATAAATCCTCAAGTACTGTGCGTGTCAGCATTACCGATCCAGGGATGACACTGATGCACAGAGACTAGACTATTTGAGGTCTGATCGCTACAAGATGGTATCAGAGCACACGCTGACTGTAGGACATGACCACTAAGCTAAAACCATAGGTCTCTCTCCCCTACTCATTTCTGACTCCTCTCCCTTTTCCACTCTATAGGATGGCGGACTCAAGGAACAAGTTTACACAACCGAATGAAGACACTCCTTTTGGACGACACTTGAAGGAAGTTACTAGGTACCTGAACATCGGAATACCAAGATTCACCGGGACCTACATCGCCACTTTACCAGAAGAGGAGCATTGTATGATTCGAGTTCAAGTTCCAGGAAGGATGTTCATGCCAGTTACTGAGTCCATAGAGTTTTCCTTTGATGCACCAACCTGGAGTCTAGGAAAGAGCATGGCAGCCCACATCGCCATGGGACACATTGGAGAAGTTTATCACAAGGATCTTAAGGACACTATCTACCAGATATGTGGGCGCCGAGGTGAGCAATGGGAGATGATCAGCACCAGGAGGGACATGTCCATTGCAGCTTTCATCCAGGAGTTAAACCAGCACATTCATTGCCAGGAGAACCAGATGTGTGCAAGCATGATAGATCTGAAGAAGGCAATGACCAGGATTACGGAGCTAGAGAAGGAACTCAAGTCTACACGCGATGAATATGAGGAGGAAATGACAATACTAGTGGTGAAGAATGACGACCTAACGAGGAAGCTAGGAGTATTCATGGGAGACCCCGTGCCAGGAGGAGATGATGACCATTCAAAGGACATTTGTTCGGAGGACTACATCATGATCGACGACAATGATTCTGACCCCGACGATAGCGATGATGACTATGTTAATGAAGCTGGAGCAGATATCATGGAGTCTTCCACCGATCAAAACTTCTAGTCGACCACCATATCAGTAGTAGTATTCCCCCATGTAAATAGAATAGTCCGAGCACTTTTGTAACGATAGTTAGACCGATTGTATGCCCTTGCTTGAATTGATTGAAGTGATATGATTGTGTTTGTCTCATGAGCATATGGGTAGTGTACCTTTAGACCTCATTCTATTTTGTTTTCTGACCTTTTCTAAACCCATTAGATGCCTCCGAGACGTGACAATGGATTTGCTTTCCCACCGAAGCTCACTCAGTTGATCCAACAGCAGAATACCTTGATGCAGCTACTAGTTCAGAATCAGAACCAAGGCAACAACAACGACAACAACAACAACAACCCACCACCACCACCACCTGTTGATCACTTAGCCCATTTCCTAAGGCTGAATCCGCCGGTGTTCTCTAGTAGCACCGAGCCGATTGTTGCAGATGATTGGCTCCGCAAGATTGGAAGGGAGCTGAACACTGCAGGATGCATAGAAGCGGAGAGAGTGCATTTTGCCGCACATCAGCTTGATGGACGCGCAGCATCATGGTGGAAGAATTTCATAGCCACTTACCCCATTGACACTGTTACATGGGATCAGTTTCAGTAGGCTTTCCACACTGCCCATGTTTCAGCAGGAGCTATGAACATGAAGAAGCGCGAGTTTCACAACTTGCGCCAGGGAGGACGCACAGTTGGACAGTATGTGGATGAGTTTAGTAAGTTAACACGTTATGCCCTTGATGACGTAGCAACTGATGCTGCTAAGCAGGAGAAGTTTTTGGAAGGACTGAATGATGAGCTGAGCATGCAATTGATGGTGGCAACATTCAACAACTACCAGGAGTTGGTAGATAGAGCTCTTATGATTGAAGGGAAGCAGCAGCAGATAGATAGCCGCAAGAGGAAGTATGGACAAGGGAAGTATAATTCAGGAGCTCAGCAGAGACCTCGTTTTACCAAAACTCAGGAGGACACATTCACCATAACCATGGAGGCCATAATTCCAACGGAGGAAGTTCGCATAACCACAGTGGCCCCAAGAATGGGAATGGGAATGGAGGAATCAATGGCCAGAACCGTTCCAACCCAGCAACGCCCACCAAGAAGGATCTAAGTCACATTACTTGTTTCAAGTGCTGGAAGAATGGACATTACGCCACCATGTGTTCTGAAGCAAAGAATGGAAATGGCAAGGGAATCTCTCGAAAGAAGCCCAACCCTTTCAACAGGGGACAAGTGAACCACATGAGCATGGAGGAGGTTGAAGAGCAGCCAGATGCAGTTATAGGTAAGTTTTTGTTTAAGTCATTTATTGCAATCGTTCTTTTTGGTATTGGTGCATCGCATTCATACATATCAAGGGGATTTGTGGATAAGTATAAGTTTCCCACCAAAGTTCTTAGGACACCCATGTTAGTAAGTTCGTCAGGAGTGGAGCATATGGCAAGCCAAGGATGTTTTCAGATGCCAGTGACCATAAGTAGTTTTCCCCTCGGATCTGATAATTCTGGAGTCGCAAGGATTGGATGTGATTTTGGGTATGGATTGGCTATCTATGTATGGAGGAAACATCGATTGCGCCAGTAAGTCGATTATGCTCACCACCCCAGAAGGAAGAAGGATCAAGTATGTATCCCGGCATGTGCCGAGGAGGACTCAAGTGAATTCCTTATTAGGAGTTGTATAGGAGGAAGTACCAATGGTGAAGGATTACCCCGACGTATTTCCATAGGAGTTGCCAGGCATGCCACCGGATAGAGACATTGAGTTTTTGATTGAGCTTTTGCCAGGTACCCGGCCAATATCAAAGAGACCGTATTGGATGCCCGCAAAGGATTTGGAGGAAATTAAGAAGCCGATTAAGAAGTTATTGGATAAAGGTTACATCCGACCAAGTTCCTCACCTTGGGGAGCCCCAGTACTTCTAGTGTAGAAGAAGGATGGATCATTGAGGATGGTTGTTGATTACCGTGTGTTGAATGAGGTGACGATAAAGAACAAGTACCCGCTGCCGATGATCAATGATTTGTTTGACCAGTTGCAAGGAGCTAAAGTATTTTCCAAGATCGATCTGCAATCAGGATACCACCAGCTGAAGATTCAAGATCAGGATATACCTAAGACAACTTTTACCACAAGGTACAGGCTATATGAGTATACCGTTATGTCATTTGGTCTGACTAACGCGCCTGCCTATTTCATGTACATGATGAACAAGGTGTTTATGGAGTTTTTGGATAAGTTTGTCGTGGTGTTCATTGATGATATATTGGTCTACTCGAAGAATGAAGAGGAGCATAAGGAGCATTTGCGTTTGGTTCTTGAGAAGCTCAGAGAACATCAGTTATATGCCAAGTTCAGGAAGTGTGAGTTTTGGTTGAAGGAAGTTGGATTTCTTGGACATGTTATATCCGGAGAAGGAATAGCAGTAGACCCCACCAAGGTTGTTTCTATGACTAAATGGGTAGCACTCACATCAGTTGGAGAGATCGGGAGTTTTCTTGGACTCGCAGGATATTGCCGAAGGTTCATTGAGAATTTCTCCAGGATTGCAAAGCCCATGATAGAGTTGTTGAAGAAGGACACCAAGTTCAAATGGACTAAGGAGTGTGAAGCTAGTTTTCAGGAGTTAAAGAAACGTTTGGTTACAGCCCCAGTGTTGATTCTTCCAGATCAACGAAAGGATTATCAAGTGTATTGAGACGCTTCACGTCGAGGACTTGGAGCAGTGCTTATGCAGGTGGGAAGAGTTGTTTCATATGCCTCACGACAGCTTAAACCCCATGAGCTGAATTATGCTACACATGATTTGGAGTTAGCAATCGTAGTGCATGCGTTAAAGACATGGAGACATTTTCTCATCGGAAACCATTGTGAGGTATACACGGATCACAAGAGTTTGAAAATATATTCACGCAGAAGGAGTTGAACCTCAGGCAAAGGAGGTGGTTGGAGCTCATTAAAGATTATGATATGAAGTTGCACTATCGTCCCGGAAAGGCTAACATAGTAGTCGATGCATTGAGTCGCAAGAGTTATGTCAATACGCTCATGACCGGAGGATTACCCAAGGAGTTAGCAGAAGATCTATGCGAGCTATGTTTGGAAATAGATCTAAGAGGTTATGTAGCAGCATTGTAAATTCATTCCACCTTGATGGATAAGATCAGAGAAGCCCAGAAGACTGACAAGGAGATTGCCGAGATAAAGGAAAGGATGAGTAAAGGAAAGGCTAAAGGATTTCATGAGGATGAGAACGATACCTTATGGTTTAATTGAGGATCGCATATATGTGCCTAATGACCCCGAGATTAGGAAGTTGATTCTGCAGGAGGCCCATGATTCGCCATATTCGATTCACCTAGGAAACACTAAGATGTATCTGGAGTTGAAGGAAAGTTTCTGGTGGACCAGAATGAAGAAGGATATTGCAGAGTAAGTAGCAGTATGTGATGTATGTCAGAGAGTTAAGGCAGAGCATCAGAAGCCAGTAGAATTGCTATAGCCATTGCCGATATCCAAATGAAAGTGGGACAAGCTTGGCATGGATTTTATCACGGGATTGCCCAGGACTCGTTCAGGCTATGACTCAATATGAGTTGTAGTCGATTGGTTGACAAAAGTAGCTCATTTCATCCGAGTGAAGACCACTTATATGAGTGCTAAGTTGGCAAAGATATATATGACCAGGATCGTATGTCTGCATGGAGTTTCGAGTACCATTGTATCAGATAGAGGAACCCAGTTTACCTCAAAGTTCTGGAATCAGTTGCATGAGACTTTGGGTACTAGGCTAGAGTTCAGTCCAGCCTTTCATCCACAGACAAATGGACACACCGAGAGAGTCAATCAGATTCTGGAGGACATGTTGAGAGCTTGTGCGCTACATTATGGATCTAGTTGGGACAACAACTTGTCGTATGCCGAGTTCTCTTATAACAATAGTTATCAAGCCAGTTTGAATATGGCCCCTTTCGAAGTTTTGTACGGAAGGAGGTGCAGGACACCATTATTGTGGGATGAAGTTGGAGACCGTCAGTTGTTTGGACCAGATTTGATTAAGGAGTCTGAAGAGAAGGTTAAACTGATTCGCGATAGACTCAAGGTAGCCCAGTCCAGGCAGAAGAGTTATGCAGGTTCAAAATGCAAGGAGATAGTTTATGAAGTTGGAGACAGAGTATATCTTCGTGTGTCCCCACTTCGAGGAGTTAAACGTTTTGGAGTCAAGGGAAAGTTAGCACCATGTTTTGTGGGACCATACAAAGTCTTGGAACGTATGGAGAAGTTGCTTACAAGCTGGAATTGCCAGAAGGATTGTCAGGAGTTCACGATGTGTTTCACGTTTCCCAGTTGAAGAAGTGCCACGCAGAGATGGCCGATATTCCTTTGAGAGATGAAGTGCCACTAGAAGCGATTCAGCTGGACAGTGATTTGCCCTATGAGGAGAAACCAGTGAAGATTCTCGAGTTTGCCAGCCGAGTCACGCGCAGCAAGGTTATCAAGTTTTGAAAAGTTCAGTGGAGCCACCATACCGAGGATGAAGCCACCTGGGAATGAGAGGAAGACCTACGGAAGGACCACTTGCACATATTTTCTAGCTAACCCGAATCTCGAGGGCGAGATTCATCTTAAAAGGGGTCGGTTTGTAACATCCCAAATTTTAAATTTGAAACGTTATATATAGGTCATCATTGCATATCATATTTTATTGCATTTTGGTTGATGCTAGAAATTCTACGCAACTCAAGGACCCACAGAGAGAGTTGGGGATTTCGTTTATTTTCATATTTGAATCTCTCAAATATTGAAAAGCGGATCATTTTGGTTTTAATCATTTTCTCTCCAAATATTTCCAATATCAAAATAAAAGACAGGGAATAAAATGACTTCTCCAAAATAAAAGAAATATTGGAGGAAAAATGTTAAAATCAAATAATTATTTTATTTGGATTTTATTGCTATTTTATTTGAATTAGAAAAATATGCATGTTTTCAAAATTGCATTTTTAGGCCAGAAAAATGTTCACTTTGTTCTAAATATTTTATTTAGACGGTGAAAATTATTTTTGGCATTTTTAGAATTTTTTATTAGGATTTTTTCTGTTTCAGCGGAATTATTTTAAAAAAAGTTTCCCGCCCGACTGGGCCGAAGCCCAGCCGAGCAGGCCGGCCCACCCAGCGTCGCCGCCTCGCCCGGGCGTGCGTGACTCGGACTCGCCGGAGTCCTGCGCCGCCACGCCGCCAGCCGCCCCCTTCCCCAAGTACGAAGCCCCCCAACCCCTATATAAGCCACAGCCCCACCGCCCTCTCCACCCGACACCGCCGCCCGGCACCCGCAGCCACCGCCGCCCGTCGCCGGAGCCACCACCGCCCGTCGCC
>NC_041389.1:143512135-143613465 GCF_002162155.2 Triticum dicoccoides | reverse complement strand
GCCCGACGCTGCTGCCGTCGCCCCTCACCGCCCCGCGACACCACCCGGAGCCCTCGCCGACGCCGCCCTGCCCAGCCGGAGGTAGCCGCCGCCGCCGTTTGTCTTTTTTCGGTTAACCGTTCGGTTTTTTTAAAAACCCTAGATCTTTTTTTAATAGATCGGTTCAGTTTTTTTTGTTTAGTTATTTAGCGTCCGTTCGTTCGTTTTAACGAATGCCGTTCACTGATTAGGTTCTGTTAACAAACGTTCGTTCATTAGCCTGTTCGTCTTGTTTTATTTTCCAGGGTTTATCTGCGATTATTTTCGATCACGATTTCTGCCCTGATCTTCGATCTAGTATAACTTTTTGCTCATTTATCCAAATTAGATGAAACCAGCGCCTAAATCTTCGTCTCGAAGCCTCTTTCTGTTTAACCAACTTGAACAAGATTTTGGTACTGTAAAATTTGACTTCATTCCAGATTAGTAAATGATTCTTGTTTCATTTGTAGTTTGAGTTTCGTTTCTCCGTTTGATTTGATTCTTTTTGCAAACCGGAGTTCTTCAGTTGAACTTTCTGGTTAGATCTTCTTATTTGAGTTTTACTCGTGCTTCTTGTTTGAGTGCTTATGTAAGCTTTTGTTTGTTTGTTTGCGATAGAATTCCCGGAGTGCGAAGTGTGCTACTACGAGTCTCTAGGTTTTGCAGATCATCAGCAAGGCAAGTAACACTTTGATCATACCCCTTTATTACCGAGTTTTTATGCATTAGTTCCAATCCTCAAACATTGCATGGTTAGGATCTGAATAACATGTGGGTTTGGGAAGTAGATGATGAGGTAGAACCTATTACCCTTTTATTATCAAACCTTTGGGAGTTACTTCTACGTTATGCTCAGGATTGTTGTGCTATGCTCGTAGACGTGGACTGGATGAGTGTATCCATGACAGATGTGAGTATTGTTAATTAATGGTTAACTTAAGGTGGCTACTTAAATACACACATGGGTGGATTGGTTGCGGGCACCTGCAGAATCCAGTGTTGTCCTAGGATATCCCGGAGTACCCGTGTGATCATCCTACGGTTCGCCACCCAGGCTCAAAGGGATCATAATATTATTCATGCTAGAAACTTCTGTGTGCAACCACAAGCTATTATGGGCTCTAGCATAGTTGAGTAGGTTGCATGACCTCTTTTAGTGGTGGGCTAGCAGATGTAGGGGAAAGTAGGTGTAACTGTCCATCCAAAGTAAAGAGTTAATGTTTTTGAAAGACTGTGTCTCGGTCATCCATTTCTCAAACACCATGTAGTGCGAGAAATCCAACGAAGGAGATTGAGTCTTGTGGGGAAAAGTGCGCAAACCTCTGCACTGTGTACAAACTAATCATTATTAGTCGTGTCCCCGGTTATGGACATCTTGAGTATCTGGTTCTTGGATTATCATGTTGATCTCATCACTCTAAATTAATTTGTTGGGTTTAATTGATATTGCTTAATTGGGATTGAGTTGGAGGAACCTTCTCAATGTTTAACAACCACCATGATAGTTAAATAAAATATATTCCTTTGTTGTAGGGAAAATTGGCTTTATGCAAAACTGTAACCATAGAGCTTTCCACCAGCCATATATGCATGTAGTGATAGCATTTATTCTGTTCATTACTCTCTTGTGTTACATTGCGAGCATATTCCACATGCTGACCCGTTTCGGGCTGCAACATATCATGTTGCAGACTTTTCAGACGATGAGTAACGTGACAAGGTCATTGTCGTTCACTCAGCTATGCCATTGGAGTTGATGGACTCACTTTATCTTCCCAGCCTTCCGTTGTTATCTTATTTAGATGGCCTTAAGCCATATTATTGTAATAAGTTCTCTTTTGAGACATTTCGATGTAATAAGTGTGTGATTGAAACTCTGTTATAAATCCTCAAGTACTGTGCGTGTCAGCATTACCGATCCAGGGATGACACTGATGCACAGAGACTAGACTGTTTGAGGTCTGGTCGCTACACCTCCAAGTGCAGAGGTTTGTAGGAAAGTAGCAAATTTCCTCAAGTGGATGACCTAAGGTTTATCAATCCAAGGGAGGCGTAGGATGAAGATGGTCTCTCTTAAACAACCCTGCAACCAAATAACAAAGAGTCTATTGTGTCCCCAACACACCCAATACAATGGTAAATTGTATAGGTGCACTAGTTCGGCGAAGAGATGGTGATACAAGTGCAATATGGATGGTAGATATAGGTTTTTGTAATCTGAAATTATAAAAACAGCAAGGTATCAAGTAACAAAAGTGAGCGAAAACGGCATTGCAATGCTTCAAAACAAGGCCTAGGGCTCATACTTTCACTAGTGCAAGTTCTCTCAACAATAATAACATAATTGGATCATATAAGTATCCCTCAATATGCAACAAAGAGTCACTCCAAAGTCACTAATAGCAGAGAACAAAGGAAGAGATTATTTTAGGGTACAAAACCACCTCAAAGTTATTCTTTCCGATCAATCTATTGGGCTATTCCTATAAGGGTTTGCTAGCTCTTGAGCATGCATTGGTTTTCCCTTGAAGAGGAAAGGGTGATGCAGCAAAGTGGCGTAAGTATTTCCCTCAGTTTTTGAGAACCAAGGTATCAATCCAGTAGGAGGTTACACGCAAGTCTCCTTGTACCTGCACAAACAAATAAGAACCTTGCAACCAACGCGATAAAGGGGTTTTCAATCCCTTCACGGCCACTTGCAAAACTAAGATCTGATAGAGATAATAAGGTAAATATTTTTGGTATTTTTGGTGTATAGATTGAAAAGTAAAGATTGCAAAATAGTAAACGAGATGCAATGTAAATAAAAGAGATATAATACGATGTACAAGAGACTCGGGGGCCATAGGTTTCACTAGTGGCTTCTCTCAAGATAGCATATCTTACGGTGGGTGAACAAATTACTGTCGAGCAATTGATATAAAAGTGCATAGTTATGAGAATATCTAGCCATGATCATGTATATAGGCATCACGACCGTGACAAGTAGATCGAAACGATTCTGCATCTACTACTATTACTCCACACATCGACAGCTATCCAGCATGCATCTAGAGTATTAAGCTCCTAAGAATAGAGTAATGCATTAAGCAAGATGACATGATGTAGAGTGATAAACTCAAGAAATATGATATAGACCCCATCTTTTTATCCTCGATGGCAACAATACAATTCGTGCCTTTCTATCCCTGCTGTCACTGGGAAAGGACACCGCAAGATCGAACACAAAGCTAAGCACTTCTCCTATCGCAAGAAAGATCAATCTAGTAGGCCAAACCAAACTGATAATTCGAAGAGACTTGCAAAGATATCAAATCATACATATAAGAATTTAGGGAAGAATCAAATATTGTTCATAGATAATCTTGATCATAAACCCAAAATTCATCAGATCTCGACAAACACATCGCAAAAAGTATTACATGGAATAGATCTCCAAGAAGATCGAGGAGAACTTTGTATTGAGAATCAAGGAGAGAGAAGAAGCCATCTAGCAATAACTATGGACCCGGAGGTCTATGGTAAACTACTAACACATCATTGGAGAGGCTATGGTGTTGATGTACAAGCCCTCCGTGATCGATTCCCCCTCCAACGGAGCGCCGTAAAAGGCTCCATGATGGGATCTCACAGGTACAGAAGGTTGCAGCGGTGGAAATAGGGTTTCGTAGTGCTCCTGGATGTTTTCGGGGTAAATGAGTATATCTAGGCGAAAGAAGTAGGTCGGTGGAGCCACGAGGCGCCCACGAGGGTGGGGGGCGTGCCTACCCCCCTCGGCGCGCCCTCCTACCTCGTGGCCACTGATACGTCCATTTTGCATCATGCTTTTATATTGATATTTATTGCATTATGGGCTGTAATTACACGTTATGTCATAATACTTATGCCTATTCTCTCTTATTTTACAAGGTTTACATGAAGAGGGAGAGTGCCGGCAGCTGGAATTCTGGGCTGGAAAAGGAGCAAATATTAGAGACTTATTCTGCACAACTCCAAAAGTCCTAAAACTCCACGAAAGTCATTTTTGGAGTTAATAATAAATATTGAGCGGAAGAAATACCAGATGGAAGTCACCCACCGTTCACGAGGGTGGGGGCGCGCCCCCTGCCTCGTGGGCCCCCTAGCAGCCTTCCGGTGACCATCTTATGCTATATGAAGTCTTTTACCCTGGAAAAAAATCATAAGCAAGCTTTCAGGACGAAACTCCGCCTCCACGAGGCGGAACCTTGGTGGAACCAATCTAGGGCTCCGGCGGAGCTATTCTACCGGGAAACTTCCCTTCGGGAGGGGGAAATCATCACCATCGTCATCACGAACGATCTTCTCATCGGGAGGGGGTCAATCTCCATCAACATGTTCACCAGCACCATCTCCTCTCAAACCCTAGTCCATCTCTTGTATCCAATCTTTGTACCCAAACCTCAGATTGGTACTTGTGGGTTGCTCGTAGTGTTGATTACTCCTTGTAGTTGATGCTAGTTGGTTTATTCGGTGGATGATCATATATTCAGATCCTTAATGCATATTAATACCCCTCTGATTATGAACATGAATATGCTTTGTGAGTAGTTACGTTTGTTCCTGAGGACATGGGAGAAGTCTTGCTATTAGTAGTCATGTGAATTTGGTATTGGTTTGATATTTTGATGAAATGTATGTTGTCTCTCCTCTAGTGGTGTTATGTGAACGTCGACTATATGACACTTCACCATTGTTTGTGCCTAGAGGAAGGCATTGGGAATTAATAAGTAGATGATGGGTTGCTAGAGTGACAGAAGCTTAAACCCTAGTTTATGCGTTGCTTCGTAAGGGGTTGATTTGGATCCACATGTTTCATGCTATGGTTAGGTTTACCTTAATACTTATTTTGTAGTTGCGGATGCTTGCAATAGGGGTTAATCATAAGTGGGATGCTTGTACAAGAAAGGGCAGTACCCAAGCACCGGTCCACCCACGTATCAAATTACCAAAGTAACGAACGCGAATCATATGAGCGTGATGAAAACTAGCTTGACGATAATTCCCATGTGTCCTCGGGAGCGCTTTTCTCTATATAAGAACTTGTCCAGGCCTGTCCTTTGCTACAAAAAAGATTGGGCCACCTTTTTGTACCTTATTTACTTGCATTGCTTGTTACCCATTACAAATTGCCTTATCACAAAACTATCAGTTACCGATAATTTCAGTGCTTGCAGAGAATACCTTACTGAAAACCGCTTGTCATTTCCTTCCGCTCCTCGTTGGGTTCGACACTCTTACTTATCAAAAGGACTACGATAGATCCCCTAAACTTGTGGGTCATCAAGATTCTTTTCTGGCGCCGTTGCCAGGGAGTGAAGCGCCTTTGGTAAGTGAAACTTGGTAAGGAAAAATTTATATAGTGTGCTGAAATTTACTGTCACTTGTTACTATGGAACATAATCCTATGAGGGGCTTATTCGAGGTATCTTCACCTCGACCAGTAGAGCAAAGAGTTGATCCTCAACCTACTGAACCTACTGTAAATGTTTACTTTGAAATTCCTTCGGGTGTGATAGAGAAACTGCTAGCAAATCCTTTTACAGGAGATGGAACATTGCATCCCGATTTACACCTAATCTATGTGGATGAAGTTTGTGGATTATTTAAGCTTGCAGGTATGCCCGATGATGTTGTCAAGAAGAAGATCTTCCCTTTATCTTTTAAGGGAGATGTATTGACATGGTTTAGGCTATGTGATGATATGGGATGATGGAACTACAAACGATTGAAATTGGAATTTCATCAGAACCTATGCATCTTGTTCATCGTGATCGTAATTATATATATAATTTTTGGCCTTGCGAAGGAGAAATCATCGCTCAAGCTTGGGGGAGGCTTAAGTCAATGTTATATTCATGCCCCAATCATGAGCTCTCAAGAGAAATGATTATTCAAAAAAAAATGCTCGGCTTTCTCTCAACAATCGCTCCATGCTCGATACTTCTTGTGTTGGGTCTTTTATGATGAAGACTATTGAATTCAGATGGGATCTATTGGAAAGAATTAAACGCAACTCTGAAGATTGGGATCTCAACGAAGGTAAGGAGTCAGGTATGACACCTAAGTTTGATTGTGTTAAATCTTTTATGGATACCGATGCTTTTTGTGAATTTAGCACTAAATATGGACTTGACTCTGAGATAGTAGATTCTTTCTGTGAATCTTTTCTTACTCATGTTGACCTTCCTAAGGAGAAGTGGTTTAAATATAATCCTCCCACTGAAGTAAAAGTAGTTGCACCTATTACAGTTGAAGAAAAGACTATCACTTATAATGATCCTATTGTTCCTACTACTTATGTTGAGAAACCACCTTTCCCTGTTAGGATAAAGGATCATGATAAAGTTTCAACTATGGTTCGTAAGAGTAATAGTAGAACACCTACACCACCTAAGAAAATTAAAGTTGAACCTAGTATTGCTATGGTTAAAGATCTCTTGGCTGATAATATTGATGGGCATGTTATTTACTTCTGTGATGAAGCTGCTAGAATTGCTAGACCAGATGCTAAACATAAACATAGACCTGTTGTAGGCATGCCTGTTATTTCTGTTAAAATAGGAGATCATTGTTATCATGGCATATGTGATATGGGTGCTAGTGCTAGTGTGATACCTCATTCCTTATACAAAGAAATTATGTATGATATTGCACCTGCTGAGATAGAAGAAATTGATGTTACAATTAAGCTTGCCAATAGAGATACTATTTCACCAGTTGGGATTGTTAGAGATGTTGAAGTCTTGTGTGGGAAAGTTAAATATCCTAATGATTTTCTTGTTCTTGGTTCCCCACAAGATGACTTTTGTCCCATTATATTTGGTAGACCCTTCTTGAATACTGTTAATGCTAGGATAGATTGAGAAAAGGATGTTGTTACTATTGGATTGGGGGATATGTCTCATGAGTTTAATTTTGCTAAGTTTCATAGACAACCTCATGATTAAGAATTGCCTAGTAAGGATGAAATTATCGGTCTTGCTTCTATTGCCGTACCTCCTAATGATCCTTTAGAACAATATTTGCTAGACCATGAAAATGATATATTTATGAATGAAAGAAGGGAGATAGATGAAGTATTATTTAAACAGGGACCTATTATGAAACACAACTTGCCTGTTGAAATCCTAGGGGATCCTCCACCACCCAAGGGTGATCCCGTGTTTGAGCTTAAACCAATACATGATACTCTTAAATATGCTTATCTTGATGAAAAGAAGATATATCATGTTATTATTAGTGCTAACCTTTCAGAGCAGGAAGAGGAGAGATTATTGAAAACTCTGAAGAAGCACTATGCTGCTATTGGATATACTCTTGATGATCTTAAGGGCATTAGTCCCACTCTATGCCAACACAAAATAAAATTGGAGAAAGACGCCAAACCAATTATTTATCACCAACGACGGTTAAATCCTAAGATGAAAGAAGTGGTAAGGAAGGAAATACTAAAGCTCCTGGAGGCAGGTATAATTTATCCCATTGCTGATAGTCAGTGGGTAAGTCCTGTCCATTGTGTCCCTAAGAAGGGAGGTATTACTGTTGTTCCTAATGATAAAGATGAATTGATCCCGCAAAGAATTGTGACGGGTTATAGGACGGTAATTGATTTCCGCAAATTAAATAAAGCTACTAAAAAGATCATTACCCTTTGCCTTTTATTGGTCAAATGCTAGAAAGATTATCCAAACATACACACTTTTGCTTTCTAGATGGTTACTCTTGTTTCTCTCAAATACCTGTGTCAGCAGAGGATCAAGAAAAGACCACTTTTACTTGCCCTTTTGGTACTTTTGCTTATAGACGTATGCCTTTTGGTTTATGTAATGCACCTGCTACCTTTCAAAGATGCATGATGGCTATATTCTCTGACTTTTGTGAAATGATTGTTGAGGTTTTCATGGATGATTTCTCTGTTTATGGATCTTCTTTTGATGATTGCTTGAGCAATCTTGAACGAGTTTTGCAGAGATGCGAAGATACTAGTCTTGTCTTGAATTGGGAAAAGTGCCACTTTATGGTTAATGAAGGTATTTTCTTGGGGCATAAAATTTCTGAAAGAGGTATTGAAGTTGATAAAGCTAAAGTTGATGCTATTGAAAAGATGTCATGTCCCATGGACATCAAAGGTATAAGAAGTTTCCTTGGTCACGCCGGTTTTTATAGGAGGTTCATTAAGGACTTCTCTAAAATCTCTAGGCCTCTGACTAATCTCTTACAAAAAGATATTCCTTTTGTCTTCGATGATGATTGTGTAGAAGCATTTGAAATACTTAAGAAAGCTTTGATTTCTGCACCTATTGTTCAGCCACCTGATTGGAATTTACCCTTTGAAATTATGTGTGATGCTAGTGATTATGCTGTAGGTGTTGTTCTAGGACAAAGAGTTGATAAGAAACTAAATGTTATTCAATATGCTAGTAAAACTCTAGACAGTGCCCAGAGAAATTATGCTACTACTGAAAAAGAATTTTTAGCAGTTGTATTTCCTTGTGATAAGTTTAGACCTTATATTGTTGATTCTAAAGTAACTATTCACACTGACCATGCTACTATTAAATATCTTATGGAAAAGAAAGATGCTAAACCTAGACTTATTAGATGGGTTCTCCTATTACAAGAATTTGATTTGCATATTATTGATAGAAAGGGAGTTGAGAACCCCATTGCAGACAACTTGTCTTGGTTAGAGAATGTTCTGGATGACGCACTACCTATTGATGATAGCTTTCCTGATGAACAATTAGCTGTCATAAATGCTTCTCATACTGCTCCATGGTATGCTGATTATGCTAATTACATTGTTGCTAAATTTATACCACCTAGTTTCACATACCAGCAAAAGAAAAAGTTTTTCTATGATTTAAGACGTTACTTCTGGGATGACCCACACCTTTATAATGAAGGAGTAGATGGTGTCATTAGACGTTGTGTACCTGAGCATGAACAGGAACAGATCCTACGCAATTGTCACTCCGAGGCTTATGGAGGACACCACGCTGGAGATAGAACTGCACATAAGGTATTGCAATCCGGTTTTTATTGGCCTACTCTCTTCAAAGATGTCCGTAAGTTTGTCTTGTCTTGTGATGAATGTCAAAGAATTGGTAATATTAGTAGACGTCAAGAAATTCCTATGAATTATTCACTTGTTATTAAACCATTTGATGTTTGGGGATTTAATTATATGGGATCGTTTCCTTCCTCTAATGGGTATACACATATTTTAGTTGATGTTGATTATGTTACTAAGTGGGTAGAAGCTATTCCAACTAGTAGTACTGATCATAACACCTCTATTAAGATGCTTAAAAAAGTTATTTGTCCGAGGTTTGGAGTCCCTAGATAATTAATGACTGATGGTGGTTCACATTTTATTCATGGTGCTTTTCGTAAAATGCTTGATAAGTATGATGTTAATCATATAACTGCATCTCCATATCACCCACAGTCTAGTGGTAAAGTAGAATTGAGTAATAGAGAGCTTAAATTAATTTTGCAAAAGACTGTTAATAGATCTAGAAAGAATTGGTCCAAGAAAGTTGATGATGCATTATGGGCTTATAGAACTGCATATAAGAATCCTATGAGTATGTCCCCATATAAAATGGTTTATGGAAAAGCATGTCACTTACCTCTCGAACTAGAACATAAGGCATATTGGGCCATTAAAGATCTCAATTATGATTTCAAACTTGCCAGTGAGAAGAGGTTATTTGACATTAGCTCACTTGATGAATGGAGAACTCAAGCCTATGAGAATGCCAAACTGTTTAAAGAAAAAGTTTAAAGATGGCATGACAAAAGGATACAAAAGCGTGCATTTAATGTAGGTGATTATGTGTTGCTTTCAACTCTTAAACTTTCACAGGAAAACTTCTCTCTAAATGGGAAGGTCCTTACGTTATTGAGGAGGTCTATCGACTCCAGTGCCATAAAAATCAGCAACTTCAAAGGCACAAGTCCGAAGGTGCTGAACGGTCAAAGAATCAAACATTATATCTCAGGTAATCCTATAGATGTTGAAACTAATGTTATTGAAACCGTAACCCCGGAGGAATGCATAAGGGACACTTTCCAGAATGTTTCAGACTCCGAAAAGGAATAGGTATGTGGTACGGTAAGTAAACCGACTCCAAAACAGTTCTAATAACAATTTTTCTCCGTTTTGGAATATTTAAGAAAATAGGAAAATAAGAAGTAGTCCGGGAAGGATACGAGGCGTCCATGAGGTTGGAGGGCGTGCCCTACCCCCATGGGTGCGCCCCCCTGCCTCGTGGGAACCTCGTGTGCTCTCCGAACTCCGTTTTCTTGCACGATACTTCTTTGGGTCGGTAAAAATTCATTATATAATCTCTCGAAGGTTTTGACCACCGTATCATGCAAATATCCTCTGTCTTTGTTTCGAGCTGTTTTCTGTCAAAGTTTTCAAGGCCAGGCATCATGTAGTCACCCTCCTCCAAGAATGAAGACAACGAAGCTTGGCCACTGAAGATAGAGCTGAAGAGAGAAGAACCCGGGGAGATCAACAAGGAGGATGTTATCAAAAAGACCATGGAGGATCAAGCTCCGGCCGCAGAAGAAGAAGACATCCTTCAACCTCTTCCCAACCTCTTTACCCCAAATGAGATTGAAGCTTTCAAGATGATTGAGCTAGCTCACATACAAAACAAGTATCTCACACAAGAAAATATTTTGTTGAAGGATCATATCGTCGCACTCAAGGGCATTATCCGCAAATTAGAAGAACTCCCTACGCTCGATGTGCGACTATCCATCATCATGACCACCTTCTTCACCAGCAGAGGAGACATAATTACATGGGTATGGGCACTCCCCTTGGCAATCGCCAAGCTTGGGGGAGGTGCCCTGGTATCGTATCACCATCACACTCCTATCTTTACCGTTTTACTTAGTTCGATCCTTTTTGGTAATATCTTGATCTAGTAGAATAAAGTTTTGGTATGATCTAGTTTTGAGTTTTTCTTTATGATGCCTTTATGTAATTGAGTCCGCGAGCTATATATAATGACGATTAGTGTTGAGTCAAGGCCTTTGCTATCTTGCTATGGTCTTGAGGAAATGAAAGAATAAAAAAAATAAAGAGATCATATTGATCTTATGGAGAGTAATGACTTCACATATAAAGAGTATGATGAATAAAAGTTGTTGAGAGTTGGCAAACATAGTTTTGGTCATCTTGCAATTAATAGGAAGTAATAAAGAAAGAGAGGTTCTCACATATAAATATACTATCTTGGACATCATTTATGATTGTGAGCACTCGTTAAAATATGACATGCTAAAGAGTTGATGTTGGACAAGGAAGACAACGTAATGGGTTATGTTTTCTTATATCCGAAATGAAGTATATTGTCATGGATCATCCAACATGTCAAGCTTGCCTTTCCCTCTCATGCTAGCCAAATTCCTTGCACCAAGTAGAAATACTACTTGTGCTTCCAAATATCCTTAAACCCAGTTTTACCATGAGAGTCCACCATATTTACCTATGGATTGAGTAATATCCTTCAAGTAAGTTGTCATGTTGCATGCAATAAAAATTGCTCTCTAAATATGTATGACTTATTAGTGCAGAGAAATAAGCTTTATACGATCGTGTGATATGGAAGTAATAAAAGCAACGGACTGCATAATAAAGGTTCATATCACAAGTGGCAATATAAAGTGACATTCTTTTGCATTAAGATTTTGTGCATCCAACCCTAAAAGCACATGACAACCTCTGCTTCCATATGCGAAGGGCCTATCTTTTACTTTATGTCTTTACATTATGCAAGAGTCAAGGTGATCTTCACCTTTCCATTTTCCATTTTATCCTTTGGCAAGCACCTCGTGTTGGAAAGATCCTGATATATATATCCAATTGGATGTAAGTTAGCATGAACTATTATTGTTGACATTACCCTTGAGGTAAAAGGTTGGGAGGCAATAGTATAAGCCCCTATCTTTCTCTATGTCCAATTAAAACTCCATACCCATAAGTATTGCGTGAGTGTTAGCAATTGTGAAAGACTAAATGATAGTTGAGTATGTGGACTTGCTGAAAAAGCTCTTATATTGACTCTTTCCGATGTTATGATAAATTGCAATTGCTTCAATGACCGAGATTACAGTTTGTTAGTTTTCAATGAAGTTTCTAGTTCATACTTGACATTGTGAATAGATTGTTACTTTAGCATAAGAAATCATATGACAATATATATATATATATATATATATATATATATATATATATATATATATATATATATATGTTGATGTTATAAGAATGATCATGATGCCCTCATGTCCGTATTTTATTTTATCAACACCTCTATCTCTAAACATGTGGACATATTTTTCGCTGTCGGCTTCCGCTTGAGGACAAGCGATGTCTAAGCTTGGGGGAGTTAATACGTCCATTTTGCATCATGCTTTTATATTGATATTTATTGCATTATGGGCTGTTATTACACGTTATGTCACAATACTTATGCCTATTCTCTCTTATTTTACAAGGTTTATCTGAAGAGGGAGAATGCTGGCAGTTGGAATTCTGGGCTGGAAAAGGAGCAAATATTACAGACCTATTCTGCACAACTCCAAAAGTCTTGAAACTCCACGAAAGTCATTTTTGGAATTAATAATAAATATTGAGCGGAAGAAATACCAGAGGGGGGCTACCCACCGTCCACGAGGGTGGGGGCGCGCCCTACCCCCCTAGGTGCGCCCCTTGCCTCGTGGGCCCCCTGGCAGCCTTCCGGTGACCATCTTCTGCTATATGAAGTCTTTTACCCTGGAAAAAATCATAAGCAAGCTTTCAGGAGGAAACTCCGCTGCCACAAGGCGGAACCTTGGCGGAACCAATCTAGGGCTCCGGCGGAGCTGTTCTGCCGGGGAAACTTCCCTCCGGGAGGGGGAAATCATCACCATCGTCATCACCAACGATCCTCTCATCGGGAGGGGGTCAGTATCCATCAACATCTTCACCATCACCATCTCCTCTCAAACCCTAGTTCATCTCTTGTATCCAATCTTTGTACCCAAACCTCAGATTGGTACCTGTGGGTTGCTAGTAGTGTTGATTACTCCTTGTAGTTGATGCTAGTTAGTCTATTCGGTGGAAGATCATATGTTCAAATCCTTAATGCATATTAATACCCCTCTGATTATGAACAAGAATATGCTTTGTGAGTAGTTACGTTTGTTCCTGAGGACATGGGAGAAGTCTTGCTATTAGTAGTCATGTGAATTTGGTATTCATTCGATATTTTGATGAGATGTATGTTGTCTCTCCTCTAGTGGTGTTATGTGAACGTCGACTACATGACACTTCACCACTGTTTGGGCCTAGAGGAAGGCATTGGGAAGTAATAAGTAGATGATGGGTTGCTAGAGTGACAGAAGCTTAAACCCTAGTTTAAGCGTTTCTTCGTAAGGGCTGATTTGGATCCAACTGTTTCATGATATGGTTAGGTTTACCTTAATACTTATTTTGTAGTTGCAGATGCTTGCATAGGGGTTAATCATAAGTGGGATGCTTGTCCAAGAAAGGGCAGTACCCAAGCACCGGTCCACCCACATATCAAATTATCAAAGTAACGAACGCGAATCATATGAGCGTGATGAAAAGTAGCTTGACGATAATTCCCATGTGTCCTCGGGAGCGCTTTTCTCTATATAAGAACTTGTCCAGGCCTATCCTTTGCTACAAAAAAGATTGGGACACCTTACTGCACCTTATTTACTTTCATTGCTTGTTAACCGTTACAAATTACCTTATCACAAAACTATCTGTTACCGATAATTTTAGTGCTTGTAGAGAATACCTTACTGAAAACCGCTTGTCATTTCCTCCTGCTCCTCGTTGGGTTGAACACTCTTACTTATCGAAAGGACTATGATAGATCCCCTACACTTGTGGGTCATCAACAGCCTCATTGCTTCCTTGACGTCCACTCCAAGTCTCCTGGATTGCGTTTGTTCCAAAAACGATTCTCCCGAAGGTTTCATTCCGTTTGGACTCCGTTTGATATTCCTTTTCTACGAAACAACTGAAATAGGCAAAAAAATAACAATTTGCACTGGGCCTCCGGTTAATAGGTTAGTCCCAAAAATACTATAAAAGTGCATATTAAAGCCCATTAAACATCCAAAACAGATAATATAATAGCATGGAACAATCAAAAATTATAGATACGTTGGAGATGTATAAAGCATCCCGAAGCTTAATTCCTGCTCGTCCTCGAGTAGGTAAATGAAAAAAATAGAATTTTTGATGTGGAATTCTACCTAACATAATTTTCAATGTAATTCTCTTTATTGTGGCATGAATGTTCAGATCCAAAAGATCCAAGATAAAAGTTTAATATTGACATAAAAATAGTAATACTTCAAGCATGCTAACCAAGCAGTTTATGTCTTATCAAAATAACATAGCCAAAGAAAGCTTATCCCTACAAAATCATATAGTTTGGCCATGCTTCATTTTCGTCACACAAAATGCTCCCATCATGCAAAACCCCGGTTTCAGCCAAGCAATTGGTTCATACTTTTTAACGCGCTTTAGCCTTTTCAACCCTCACGCAATACATGAGCGTAAGCCATGGAGATAGCACTATGGGTGGAGTAGCGTATGATGATAGGGATTATGTGAGAAAACAAAAAAAGGAGAAAGTCTCACATTGACGCGGCTAATCGACAGTCTATGGAGATGCCCATCAATTGTTGTCAATACGAGGAGTAGGGATTGCCATGCAACGGATGCACTAGAGCTATAAATGTATGAAAGCTCATAAAAAACTTGCCTGCTCACGAAGACCTAGGGCATTTTGAGGAAGCCCATCATTGGAATATACAAGCCAAGTTCTATAATGAAAAATTCCTGCTAGTTTATGAAAGTGACAAAATAAGAAACTCTCTATCATGAAGATCATGGTGCTATTTTGAAGCACAAGTGTGGAAAAAGGATAGTAACATTGTCCCTTCTCTCTTTTTCTCTCATTTTTTATTTGGGCTTCTTTGGCCTCTTTTTTTTTATTTCGTCCGGAGTCTCATCCCGACTTGTGGGGGAATCATAGTCTCCATCATCCTTTCCTCACATGGGACAATGCTCTAATAATGGAAATCATCACACTTCTATTTATTTACAACTCAAGAATTACAACTCAATACTTAGGACAAAATATGAGTCTATGTGAATGCCTCCGGCGGTGTACCGGGATATTCAATGAATCAAGAGCGACATGTTTGAAAGAATTATAAAGGTGGCTTTGCCACAAATACAATGTCAACTACATGATCATGCAAAGCAATATGACAATGATGGAGCGTGTCATAATAAATAGAATGGTGGAAAGTTGCATGGCAATATATCTCGGAATGGCTACGGAAATGCCATAATAGGTAGGTATGGTGGCTGGTTTGAGGAAGATATAAGGAGGTTTATGTGTGATAGAGCGTATCGTATCACAGGGTTTGGATGCACCGGCGAAGTTTGCACCAACTCTCAAGGTGAGAAAGGGCAATGCACGGGACCGTAGAGGCTAACAAATTGCGGAAGGGTAAGAGTGCGTATAATCCATGGACTCACATTAGTCATAAAGAACTCATATACTTATTGCATAAGTTTACTAGCCCTCGAAGCAAAGTACTACTACGCATGCTCCTAGGGGAAGGGTTGGTAGGAATTAACCATCGCGCGATCCCGACCTCCACTCATAAGGAAGGCAATCAAAGAACACCCCATGCTTCAAATTTTTCACACAACATTCACCATACGTGCATGCTACGGGACATGCCAACTTTAACACAAGTATTTCTCAATTTCATAATTACCCAACTAGCATGACTCTAACATTACCACCTTTATATCTCAAAACAATTATCAAGTATCAAATTTATCATAGTGTTTAATGCACTCCATATGAAAGTTTTTATTTTACCCAACTTGGATGCCCATCATATTAGGACTAATTTTATAACCAAAGAAAATTACCATGCTGTTCTAAAAGACTCTCAAAATAATATAAGTGAAGCATGATAGATCAATAATTTCTATAAAATAAAACCACCATCGTGCTCTAAAAAGGTATAAGTGAAGCACTAGAGCAAAATTATCTAGCTCAAAAGATATAAGTGAAGCACATAGAGTATTCTAATAAATTCTGATTCATGCGTGTCTCTCCAAAAGGTGTATACAGCAAGGATGATTGTGATAAACTAAAAAGCAAGGACTCAAATCATACAAGACGCTCCAAGCAAAACACATATCATGTGGTGAATAAAAATATAGCCTCAAGTAAAGTTACCGATAGATGAAGACGAAAGAGGGGATCCCTTCCGGGGCATCCCCAAACTTAGGCTTTTGGTTGTCCTTGAATTTTACCTTGGGGTGCCTTGGGCATCCCCAAGCTTAGGCTCTTGCCACTCCTTATTCCAAAATCCATCAAATCTTTACCCAAAACTTGAAAACTTCACAACACAAAACTCAACAGAAAATCTCATGAGCTCCGTTAGTGTAAGAAAACAAACCACCACTTTAAGGTACTGTAATGAACTCATTATTTATTTATATTGGTGTTAAACCTACTGTATTCCAACTTGTCTAGTGTTCATACCCCCCGATACTAGCCATAGATTCATCAAAATAAGCAAACAATACACAAAAAACAGAATCTGTCAAAAACAGAACAGTCTGTAGTAATCTGTAACTCTCGAATACTTATAGATCCTGAAATATTCTACCAAATTAGGAAGTCCTAGGTATTTTTTTCTTAATCTTCTGCAAGAAGAATAAACTGAAAAGAACGTTTATGTGATTTATGAAAACTAATCTCGTGCGCACAAAAGTTTCTATTTTTCAGCAAGATCAAATTAACTATCACCATAGGTTATCATAAAGGTTTCACTTGGCACAAACACTAACTAAAACACAAAACCACATCTAACCAGAGGCTAGATGAATTATTTATTACTAAACAGGAACAAAAAGTAAAGAAGGGAAATAAAATTGGGTTGCCTCCCAACAAGCGCTATCGTTTAACGCGCCTAGCTAGGCATAAAAACAAGAATAGATCTTGGTATTACCATCTTTGGTATTTATCTTTTTAATGGAGTTATGGTCGGAACCGGGCAGTTCCTTGCGTTTTCCTTCATGCTCTGATATCTTTAGATCTAGAGCATCCAACCGCTTATTGCAAAGTGTAATCAATGTATTCATGCGGTTGAGATTCCCACCAACATTTTTAAGAGGTTCAATAGATTTTTGCAATTCACATAATTTCTCTAAGATTTGGGTTCCTTCTTGAGTAAGGGGTGGTCCCTTTTGTGGGGGAAGTACTCCTACTATCCCCTCTATAATTTCATAAGAAATACTAGGATCAATTTCAAAAAAATTCCCTTTGGCGGCAAAATCAAGGAGTTGTCTATGGGATATGGTTAGCCCAACATAGAAATTGCGAAGTAAAATCTTAAAATCTCCCTCTATAGTGCAACTACGATAGGATTCTATCATCCTATACCAAGCATCTTTTAAGTTTTCTCCTTGTCTTTTTTTTGAAGTAGAGGACTTCAAAATCGGGAGACGAAGGAAGGGAGAAAGAGCTAGCCATGACAACGAAATAAACGATCTAACACACGAGCACACAAGAAGCAAGCAAAAAGAGACAAATAGAAAAAGGGCGAATAAAACGGAAACGATGAAGTGGGGGAGTGAAAGTGCAACTATCCCTAGGTGGCTTTGGTAATTCCTAACAACATATAGCTCATTGAGCTAATGCTATTTCAAGATGAATATTTCAGAAAAGCTCAATGATTGGCATGGCATGGATGAGAAAAGTGGACCCCTCAAAATGCTAAGGACAAAAGGATTGGCTCAAGATTAAAGCTCAAGACTCTACATTTTATATTTTAGTGATCCAAGATCACATTGAGTATATAGGAAAATCCAATACTATCAAGGAGGGATGAGGTGTTGCTTAATGGCTTACTTGCTCCAAATGCTTAGTGATATGCTCCAAAGCCATCAACTACTTTGTCACATCCACATATGACCTAAACCAAAAGTCAAACTCGGCCCCACCGATTCTTTCTATCCGGCGCCACCGAGTTCAGATGTCATAGCCACTACCACAAACCCTAGGCAAATCGGTCTCACCGATAGGGATCTCGGTCTCACCGAGATGGGATTGTAATCTCTCTGATTCCCTTCGTAACGTTTCGGCACCACTGAGATGAGCGATCGGTCCCATCGAGATTGCAATGTAAACTCTCTGTTTCCTTTTCGTAACATTTCGGTCTCACCGAAATGAGCGAACCGGTACCACCGAGTTTACTTGACCAACTCTCTGGTTAGCTTATTACCAAAATCGGTCCAACCGGGTTTGTGTAATCGGTCTCACCGAGATTACGTTATGCTCTAACCCTAACCATATCAGTCCTACCGAGTTGCATGTCGGTTCCACCGAAAATCCTAACGGTCACTAGATTTGCTGAATCGGTCCGACCGAGTTTCCCAATTCGGTCCAACCGAGCTTGGCAAGTTATGTGACGGTTAGATTTTGTGTGGAAGCTATATATACCCCTCCACCCACTCTTCATTTGTGGAGAGAGCCATCAGAACGAACCTACACTTCCAGCATACATTTTCTGAGAGAGAACCACCTACTCATGTGTGGAGACCAAGATATTCCATTCCTACCATATGAATCTTGATCTCTAGCCTTCCCCAAGTTCCTTTCCACTCAAATCTTCAATCCAAATCATGTGAGAGAGAGTTGAGTGTTGGGGAGACTATCATTTGAAGCATAAGAGAAAGGAGTTCATCATCAACACACCATTTGTTACTTCTTGGAGAGTGGTGTCTCCTAGATTGGCTAGGTGTCACTTGGGAGCCTCCGACAAGATTGTGGAGTTGAACCAAGGAGTTTGTAAGGGCAAGGAGATCGCCTACTTCGTGAAGATCTACCGCTAGTGAGGCAAGTCCTTCGTGGGCGACGGCCATGGTGGGAAAGACAAGGTTGCTTCTTCGTGGACCCTTCGTGGGTCCATGGACTCGCGCAACCGTTACCCTTCGTGGCTTGAAGTCTCCATCAACGTGGATGTACGATAGCACCACCTATTGGAACCACGACAAAAACATCCGTGTCTCCAATTGTGTTTGAATTCTCCAAACCCTTCCCTTTACATTCTTGCAAGTTGCATGCTTTACTTTCCGATGCTCATATACTCTTTGCATGCTTGCTTGAATTGTGGTAAGATTGCTTGAATTGTGCTAAGTTAGCTAAAATCTGCCAAAGACTAAAATTGGGAAAAGGATAAGTTTTTATTTGGTCAAGTAGTCTAATCACCCCCCCTATAGACATACTTTCGATCCTACAAGTGGTATCGGAGCCTTGGTCTCCATTTGCTTTGATTTCCATAGTTTTTGGTAGTCATAGCCTTGGTTTCACAACCTAGGAGAGTATGGCGTCTAGTGAGGGAAACTATCACCGTAGAGGTCCTTACTTTGATGGTACTAATGTTGCTAGTTGGAAGCATAAGATGAAAATGCATATTCTTGGACATAACCCTGCTGTTTGGGCTATTGTGTGTATTGGCTTGCAAGGTGAATTCTTTGATGGGAGAGAACCAAACCCTGAAGCTAGCGCGGAAGAGTTGAAGATGCTGCAATACAACGCTCAAGCTTGTGATATCCTCTTGAACGGTTTGTGCCCCAAAGAATTCAACAAAATCAGCCGTCTTGAGAATGCAAAGGAAATTTGGGATACTTTGATTGATATGCACGAAGGTACCGACTCCGTCAAGGAATCCAAGTTAGATGTGCTTCAAAGTCATCTTGACAAGTTCAAAATGAAGGATGGTGAAGGTGTCGCTGAAATGTACTCTAGGCTTGCTCTTATCACAAATGAGATTGTCGGCTTAGGAAGTGAAGAGATGACCGACAAATTCATCATCAAGAAGATCCTAAGAGCTTTGGACGGAAATATGATACCGTGTGCACATTGATCCAAATGATGCCCAATTACAAAGATCTCAAGCCAATGGAAGTCATTGGAAGAATTGTTGCTCATGAGATGTCACTCAAGGATAAGGAGGAACTTCACAACAAGTCAAGTGGTGCTTACAAAGCCTCATGTGAAGCCCCCACATCATCAAGTGAGAAACAAATCTTCAACGAAGAACTGAGCCTAATGGTGAAGAACTTCAACAAGTTTTACAAGAGTAGAAGCAAAGAGAGAAGCTCCAAGTCAAGGTCCTACAATGACAAAAGATCTTCTAGTTGAGAGCGAAATTGTTACAATTATGGAAGACCTGGACACTATTCCAATGAGTGTACGACACCCTACAAAAGAAGAGAAGAATCACCTAAGCGGAGAAGCAGAAGAGAAGAATCACCACCAAGAGAGAGAAGGAGTAGAGATGATCGTTATGAACGAAGAACATCCCGGGGAAGCAAGGATTCGGAAAGGAAGGACAAGTCATCAAGGAGCTACACAAAACGAAGACATCAAGCTCATGTTGGTGAATGGGTATCCGGCTCCGACTCCGACAATCACTCCGAGAGAAGCTATCACTCCGACTCCGAATATACTCAAGATGAAGGTGTTGCCGGTCTAGCACTTATGTCAACCAACTCCTACGATATATTTGATTCACCAAATGAAGGACTTGGAAGATGCTTCATGGCTAAAGGCCAAAAGGTATCACACCCCGAGTATGTTGATTTCAATAGTGATGAAGATGACTTGCTAGGTGATGATGATTTTCTTGTTGACAACTCTAGTGATGAATACTATGATGAAACGTCAATAATCATACTAATCAAGATAAAACGAATGACAATGATAATGAGAAGATTGAGCTTCTAACTAAAGAACTAAACACTCTTAAGTTAGCTCATGAAACTATCTTTAGAAGACCATCGATAACTTTTAAGGACTCATGAGAAGTTACGCTTTGAAAAGCTCAACCTTGAGCAAGAGCATGATTTCTTAAAAGCAATCAATGATGATCTTCGTAAGAAAAGTTCTTCTTACATTGCCAAGCGTTTACTCTTATCTACTTACATGCCTCAAGTCAAGTCTAGTAACAAGAACAAGAAGGATTCTTCCTCTAGTAGTAACAATAATCATGCAAAATCCAATGTTGTTGCTTCTAGTAGTTCTATTGATTCCACTAATGTTTCTCTTATCCAAGTTACACTTGAGCAAGAAAATATCTTATTGAAGGGAATTATAGAGAAAGGTGTCTACAAGAGCCTTGTCGGGAGTAAGAAATTCGAGGAAATTGTACGCAAGCAAGGAAGGCACCGGAAGAACCAAGGTGTTGGTTTTGAACGAAAGTTCAATGCCAATGGAGTTGAGTGGGAAGAAGATCAATACCCCAAGACGAAGTTTGTTCCTCAACAAGAGAAGTATGATCCTACTTCCTTCAAAGGGACACAAGCTCAAGATGATCTTCCACCACAAGACCACAAGCAAAAAGGCAAGGATAAGCTTCAAGAGGAGATTGATGCATTTGAAGAAGCTCCTAAGGCCTTGGTCAAGTGGGTTCCCAAGACTACATCAAGTTCTACTTCATCAAGTACGACTACAGCTCCAAGGATTCCCATCAAGATGATGTGGATCCCGAAGAAGAAGAACTAGAGAGTTCTTGAGGGTGACTCTGCCAATATATTTCACTCATATCATTTTGGCAAGAACAAGTGCAATCAACTTCCACATCTTGCACTAGTTCAAGGAGTCACAAACCCTCTCGTTGGTAAGACAAGGGACAAGGTAACCTAATGCTTTCATAGACATCATCTTATGTGTGCATCACTCTATGTCTATGGATATCCTTGTTTGTTCCTTGTGGGACTAACTCGTGTAGGTATTGAAAGTGCAACTCACTCCAAAGGATTGCTCCAAATGATCTACATCAACATTGAGCATCCACATCTTCAACACCTACATGAAGTCATCGTCGACAAAACCCAAGGTTAGTTCATCCCTCTTAAGGGGGGATCTCACATCTAGGGGGAGCTTTACTCTAAGAATTGAGTCAAAGCAACTCTAATGGTGTGAACACAACAATGCATTATGTAAAAGTGGTAACCCCACTTGTGCTTAAACGATGAGTATGACCTACGATCAAATGTTCTCATTTGACTCCTAAGTCAATATACTCATATATAGATGAACTAGTTATCGCCAATTGCTTGATAGATGCTAGAATTGGTTGTGCATGCTTTGTCACATATTTCATTTGCCATTTTATTGTGTGAGCATGTTGGTTGCATATTTTACTCATTCGAGGACATTCACTTGTTGTTTTGATTGTTTGGCTCCTTTTTCTTTTTCCAAGTGGATGGACAAGAATGCCTAAGAAACTTCTCTAGTTATCTATGCTTTTCTTGTCTCAAACTCTATTCATGCTACATCACAAAATTTGATCAAGTCAGATTCGAACCACTCTGTGTGAGGAGCACTCGGAGTCCCCGATTCGTCATGGACTTAAACTTCCAAAACTTCTTTGTGCATTTCGGTCTGACCGATTCTTCCATTTCAGTCATACCGAGATCACTAAGTTGATTTAGGTTTTCAATCTCGGTGCAACCGATATGAACTTTTCGGTCACACCGAGTTGCTGTAACTACCTGCAATTATGCATCTCGGTGCCACCGAGTTGTTCCACTTGGTCACACCGACAGGGTCAGTCTACATATATCCACGGGTCAAATTTGGAAATTTCTCCGAACTCTTTCGCCCGCGCTCAGCCTGCTCTACCTCCCTGGGTCTCCGGATCGTCCTCCTCGTCGCCAGCTGCCTCCCGCCGCTGGTCTCCGCTGTCGTCAATGGAATTCGTCTCCGCCGTTGCCGCCGTAGCAAGTTCGTTGCCGAACTAGGGTATGGACTTGATCTTTGTGCTATTCCAAACTCCAAATTCCTAGCACATTGTTTTGCCATTAATCTTGCCACAATTGAGATCATCATATACACCGAAAACACTTCGTAGATTAGATGTGAATTGAAAATTTAGGGTTAGGTTTCTGCCAAAACCATCTCGGACCAACCGAGTTGTAGAAATCGGTTCCATCGATTCAGCTAATGCCATTGCATATGTGATTCTCGGTCTGACCGAGAATTGCAAATCGGTGTGACCGAGTTCAGGACCTTGTGAAACCCTAGCAGTCTTGGTGCCACCGAACTATGACTCGGTCTAACCAAGTTCACTAGTTTAGGTTCCAAAATCTGCTTCGGTATCACCGAGTTCACAAATCGGTAGATCCGAAATGCTTTTTGTGGAAAACTAAAACTAAGTTTTTGACTCATTCTTTTGCAAAAACCTCTATATTTTGTGATGCTCCTCTACTCTACCTCAGCTATATCTATTCACAGGGTCTGCTGTCAGTGTTTGCAACATGTCTGATCAAAGTGATAGTTAGAACAAGTCTGAGGAGCAGCTTCAGATGAGTGAGGGCACTAGTCCCTCTAGTAGCTATGATGAGGGTAGCAGGAGCACACCCAACAACTTACCCAAGGCAGCCACCAGAGCCAGAAAGAAGAGAACCTCGGATTCTGAGGATGAAGACTATGTGGCTATTGAGGATGAGGCCACTTCCAAGAAGAAAGTGCTCAAGAAGGAATATGGCACAGCTGCTGCCACTAAGCCAGGAATGCAGAAGAAGGCACCTGCAAGAAGGATTCCCACTTCCAAACCTAGGAAGGTTGCCACTGGTGAAACCATGAAATTCACCATTGAGTCTAAAGATGAAGCTGCTGGCCAGGACAAAAAGAAGAAGAAGAAGAAGAGAGTCAGAACCACTACTGCCAAAGTACTTGGCAATACCTCTATGAGGAGAGACTCAGAAGAAGAAGAGGAAGAGGTTGCTGCACCAGCACCCAAAGCTCAAAAGCTTATGGGTGATGCCATCAGGTCAGGGGCTGCTTCATCAAAGCCCAAAGAAGCTCCTAAGGCAGCTGCTCCAAAGCCGAAATTTGCACCCAAGAGGAATACAAGGAACATTCCTGCTGGAGAGAAGAACAAGGCCCCAGTGCCTGATGCTGTTGTTGAAGAAGAAGATGACGAGGAACATGTCTTGAGAAAGTTGAAGCCCAAAATTCCATATCACAATGATGTTCACCCTGTAGCTGAGGATATGAAGCTGAGGAAGGATGCAGGTCTCAGGCAGTGGAGAATGACTGATTCCTATGCAGTCAGGAGGAGAACTGTTGTGGACTACAGGTTCCATACAAAGGAACAACAGGACTTCTATGAGACAGTGCTGCTTGACAAGAAGCCTATAGTCTATGATATGAGATGGGTAGACTGGGAGTACATCAGGAAAAATGAAGAGCATTTTCCAGGGGTGTATGACAGTTTCAATGCTTGTGGAGTGGATGACTTTGTTGGGCAAAAGCTCACAAAGTGGAACGATGAGCTTATTATGCAGTTCTACTCCACAGCTCACTTCTACCCAGATGGAAAGATTGTCTGGATGTCTGAAGGTACAAGGTACCAATCATCAGTTGAAGAATGGGCAAAGTTGATCAATGCACCTAAGGAAAATGAGGATGACTTGGATGTCTATGCCAAGAAGAAGAAGGATCACAACTCCATGGCACACATGTATAGAGAGATCCCATATGCTGCTGTTGAGACATACAAGTTTGGATCAGTACATTACCTTCTATCACGATTGCCAACAATCAACTGGATCCTCAGGCACACTCTTTTGCCTAAGTCTGGAGATCACAAGATGATCAGAGGCCATGCCATCAACCAACTTCACATATTTGATGTGCCTCAAAAGTTCAAGGTCACGAGCCTCATAGTGGAAACTATCAAGAGGACTGCTGCAGATCAGAAGAGAAGTTGTGGATATGCCCCACAGATCCAGGAGCTAATCAACTCCAAGATGGGCACAGGCACATACCTCTTGGACAAGGAACACATGCCCATCTATCCAGATTTTGAGGACAACACAGTGGTAATGGATAAAGATGAACCATCTTCTGTGCAAGCACAAGCAAAGAAGGAGAAGGCAAGGACTAAAAAGGCTGCAAAGATGCCAACCATTGATGAGGCATCTCAGTACTTCTTGAAGAGCAAGCAGGATCAGCTTGGCTACTTGATTGTCTCCACTCTGAGGATTGAGAAGGGACTGGCCACCCTGACTCAAAACCAGGAGAGCCTGGAGAGGATCATGGAGCACAAGTTCTATGAATTGGATGTGAAGGTCACTGAGATACAGTCAGTTGTTGAGCAACTTCAGGATGACATGCATGAGAGGAAGGGCAAGACTACTACTGATGCTTTTGCCAGAGTGCCTAGGAGCCAGAGATCTGCTGTAGTGCATGTTCCAGACACCAGATCCACTTCATCCGCACTAGCTATAGCTTCTGTGCAACCAGCTCCAACACCTACTCCACCAGCTCCATCCACATCAACTGAAGTCTTTGTCCAAGGAGCCATCTCTAGGCCACCACCTGAAGACCAAGCCGAAGAGTCAATTTAGTGCTATGCATTTTCTATAAACTTTTTGGTAACTTGTTGCCAAAGGGGGAGAAAAATGTATAGATCATAGGCTTCGAGAGAGAGTGTTGCTTTTGTTCTCTCTTGTTTTGGTGGTTGAACTTTATTTGCTTGTTTGAGTTACATTATGCTTTTGTGAGATACTTGGATGATCATGTGTTTGATCATATGCTACCTTAATGCTTGTTGGATGACATTATCCTTTTATCTCTATATGATCATTCACTTTGCTTGGCGATGAGTGCATGTATTTAATTATTATCATTTTAAGCGCTCCATCAAGATGTATGTGACATGGAAAAGTAACTCATGATCCTAAGTCATTGTGCATTTACAGTCCAAAGCAAATCCTAAACTATGCACACATTTAGGGGGAGCTCTTACATTTCACATACTTCTCAAGGCGATAATGATTTTCACTCTTATTATCATTTGTCAAAGCTTTGATCTATATGTTGTCATCAATTACCAAAAAGGGGGAGATTGAAAGTGTAACTATCCCTAGGTGGTTTTGGTAATTCCTAACAACATATAGCTCATTGAGCTAATGCTATTTCAAGATGAATATTTCAGGAAAGCTCAATGATTGGCATGGCATGGATGAGAAAAGTGGACCCCTCAAAATTCTAAGTGTAAGTGCATCTAGTGCCACCCCTAGTTGGTTTTGGAGTATTGACGACAAATTTGGTTGAGGGACTAATGCGTTTGTGAGAATTGCAGGATAACGCAGGTAGTGTCCCTCATTGATTCGGTTTACCTACCGGAGATGACCCCTAAAAATGTATGAAGACACTGAAGACAATGGTGGTATGAGAATATATTCATATTGAAGACTATTACATGAGAAGACATTACGTGAAGACTATGGAGCGCGAAGACTGTGTGGTTTCGATTTGTCCTTTTCTTCTTTGTTGAGTCATAGGAACCACCGTACTATTAAGTGGGGTCCAAGTGAACTAAGTCAGAGTGACTGAAGTGATGCTCAATTCAAATCCTATGTCTTCGAGCGAAGACAATGAGAGCAAATCTTATCCAGAGCTGGATGAGTCAGCTCTGCTTGTAGCCCAAGTAAAGTTGTCGCGTGTGTTTGAAATCTGACCGTTGGAACACGTGTCAATTCCTTAGTGACCCAGGGTCATTTTGGACAAATCACGTCGGGTTGCCTAGTGGCTATAAATAGCCCACCCCCTACACCATAAATTGGTGGCTGCTCAGAGTTTGTGCACGGCTTTTGTCGTTTGAGAGCAACCCACCTCGAAGCATTTGAGAGAGAGAAATCCTTGTGAGGACAAAGCCCAAACACCCAGAGCGAAAGAGTGTTAGGCATCACTGAAGTATTTCTGTCTGTGTGACCTGAAGACTTATTACACTTGAGGACTGTGAATCCTCCAGCCGGTTAGGCGTCGCGTTCTGAGCATCCAAGAGTCATTGTGGATTGCCGGTGAACGAAGTCTGTGAATGTTTGGAAGTCTCCCTTGAAGACTTACCAGAGTGATTGGGCGAGGACTGGGTGTCCTTAGCTCAAGGGGAATAAGGTGAAGACACGGTCTTCTGAGTTAAATCTCAGCCTCCCTAACCAGACGTACAGTTGTCACAGCAACTGGAACTGGTCCAACAAATCCTGTGTCTTCAACAAGCAACTGGTTCTATCCCTTCCATCCTTACTTTAGTTTGTCTTCGTGAAGTCATTACCTATCTGTTTATCTGTTTGACTTCATTGCTTGACTACTACTGTTGATTGGCATCATACTATCTTCCATCTTGATCCTTACTACCTAGCCGCTATTAGTCATGCACTTTCACATCGTTACATACTTGACTATGGCTTGCTCAGGGTAGTTTATCTTCCGCTGCATTACAATTAGGTCATTTCTGTTGTTTGTCTTTGAAACTTCCAAGTTTTGAAGACTTTCATAAAAATCGCCTATTCACCCCCCTCTAGTCGATAGTAGCACTTTCAATTGGTATCAGAGCAAGGTAGTCCCTTGTTCTGTGTGATTCGGTTTAACCACCCGGAGTTTCAGCTATGTCGACTGCAGGATTGAGGAACATATCTTGTCCCACCTTTGACGGTCATGAGTATCCCCGATGGAAGGCCATGATGAAGAAGCGACTCATGTCCATGGACAGCGAACTGTGGACCGTCACTGAGATTGGACTCACTGATCTATGCAAGATGGCAGAGGCTGATGACATTCGCAAGTATACTCTACTGAACCTTACAGCAAAGGATGTCATCTGCTCTCATCTGTCCCGAAATCAGTTCAGGAATGTTATGCACCTCAATCACGCGAAGCTAATCTGGGACCGGCTCTCTGAAGTATATGAAGGTCATCGTACTCGCCACGATCCGTGGTTTGAAGATTACAAGGAATCTCTCAAAGAGATGACATTTGCTCCTGAATCATCATCATCTTCATCGTGCCACATGGCCAGAGGTGATAAGGTAACCAAATGCTATCTCTCTGAATCTAGCGATGATGAATCAGGTGATGAATTTGGCCCTAGTTATGACAAGCTTGCTTCCCTTGCCACTAAACAACAAAGAATCTTGGAAAAGGTTCAAGATATGCTTAGTAAGAGCGATGATATGTTGGGTGAAGAAATGGATCAGTCAAAAGCTTTAGCTGACAGTCTTTAGAGACTTCATGCTAAGTTTGACGCCCTTCAAGATCAACATAATGCTCTCCTGTCTGATCATGAGAATCTTTCGTCTGAATGTCTTCAAAGAAAGCTAGACCTTGAAAAGATAAGAGTGGATTATGAAGATCTTCAAAAGGAGCGAGATTCATTACTTGCTCAACAAATCAGCGCTACACAGGATGGATTTGAACCACCATGTCTAAAATGCATTGAGCGTGATAATGCTACATCTGTTGCTGAATGTTCCACTACTGCTACTGTTTCATTGTCTTCACCTACTGATGTGGTTACTAACCCCTCTGCAGAGGATACCACTGCCGTTGCTAATGAAAATGATATGTTGAAGACATTGCTTGAAACAGGGATGTACAAAAGTTTGAAGGGACATCAGACTCTCTGCGATGTCCTCAAAAAGCAGATTCTGAACCGAAACCCTAGGAAAGAGGGTGTTGGCTTCGAAAGGAAAACGAATGTTGATGGCTCGTACTGGAAGCCTGAGCAGTACCCCAAAACCACATGGGTTGCTGCAAAGGAACCTTCAGTAGATCCATCCACCTAATCTGGCTTTACCTATGCTAATCCTATTATCATTGATGAATCCTTTAATGCAAACTATAAGTTGTTCAGAAATCAGCATGGTGAAGTGTTTGCCAGGTACATTGGTACTAACTGCAGGAATGGACCACCTATGAAGAAGATCTGGGTACCTAAGCGGTACATTGAGAATCTTCCTGTGAATGTCGTCATGACACCACCAAGGAAGAAGACAAACCCCAGACCTATAGCTTCATGTGGCCCAAAGGCTTCATACAGATACAGGACTCACATGAGTCACCCTAACGCCGATGTTTTGCAGGGAAATCATGCTCAGACTTATGAATATGAGCGTGTATCTTCGAACCGCTATGTTCATAGAACTAAGAACTTTTCTGCTTATTCATATGAGTATCATTCATCTCCTGCAAGGCTATTTGCTAGGGCTTCAAAGCCAAAATTCTCAGATGCTGCACTTAGACTCATTGCTTCTAAGCCCCCACTAAGGATGTGGGTGGCGAAGAAGAACTAACTCTCTTTTGCAAAGAACGGTCTCCAGCCAGCAAACAATGGTGTCCGATACTATTGTTGGGGACCTAAAATTCACTAAGGACGCACGATAAAATGTCATTCTATATACTTCATCTGAATCTCTTATCAGTCATACTATGTCCTAACCTTGATATAAGTTGTGACTGTCCCTATATGTGTCAAATGCTTATGCTTCACAGCACTCTTGTGAAGCCTATCCTCCTAACTGCACTGTAGGGTACATCACCAAAAGCTTCAGAATGGATTATGGACAGTGGATGCACAAATCATATGACTGGTGATCGTAGTCTTCTCATGGACTCAACCTTACGTCCATCCGACAAGAGTCACATCACATTTGCTGACACTGGTAAAAGCAAGGTATTGGGTCTAGGTAGAGTTGCAATCTCAAAGGATCAACACATGGATAAAGTGATGCTTGTTGAATCCCTTGGTTTCAACTTAATGTATGTCTCAATGCTTTGTGACTTGAACATGATTGTGATATTTGGCAAATATCGTTGCCTTATACTAATGGAATCTGACAAATCTCTAGTCTTTGAAGGGTATCAAAAAGATGATCTATACATGGTAGATTTCTCAGCAGGTCCACAGCTTGCCGTATGTCTTCTCACAAAAGCTTCAGAATGCTGGCTCTGGCATCGAAGGCTAGGACATGCTGGCATGAGGAACTTACACTCACTCGTCAAGAAGAAGCATGTCATAGGCATCGAAGATGTCAAGTTCAAGAAGGATCATCTGTGTGGTGCCTGTGAAGCAAGAAAGATGACAAGGGCAAAGCACCCCTCGAAGAAAATCATGACAACATCTCAACCCTTCGAGCTGTTACACATGGACTTGTTCGGACCTACTCACTACTACACCCTCACAACAACTGCCTGTCTCTATGGCCTCGTCATTGTTGATGACTACTCAAGATACACATGGGTTCATATAATTCTTTACAAGACTAAAGTGCAAGATGTCTTCAGGCGCTTCGCAAATCGAGCAATGAACAACTATGGTGTGAAGATCAAGCACATCAGAAGTGACAATGGCACTGAATTCAAGAACACTGGACTTGATCTGTATCTGGATACAATGGGAATCACTCATGAGTTCTCTGCTCCATACACACCTCAGCAAAATGGCATCGTTGAGCGCAAAAACAGAACCCTCATTGAGATGGCTCGAACAATGCTAGATGAGTACAAGACACCAAGAAAGTTCTGGCCTGAAGCTATTGATACAGCATGTCACATCATCAACCGTGTGTACATCCATAAGCTTCTGAACAAAGCATCATATGAGCTGCTTACTGGCAAGAAGCCAAACGTCAGTTACTTCAGAGTATTTGGAGCTAGATGTTGGATCAAGGATCCCCATCACAAGTCAAAATTTGCACCTAAGGCTCACGAAGGCTTCATGCTTGGCTATGGAAAGGATTCACACTCCTACAGAGTCTTCAACCTTTATCTCTACAAAATTGTTGAAACTGTGGATGTGAAATTTGATGAAACTAATGGTTCACAGAGAGAGATTCTGCCAAGTACACTAGATGAAGCTCCTTCAAACGAGTCTATCAAGCTGATGGGAACTGGTGAAATCATGCCCTCTGAAGCACTGCCTGAAGAGGAACTTATCATCTCTGCACCAAATCAACCTGAAGACAATTCTCAGACCGAAGACAATCCTCCCAATGATGACAATGATCAGCCAGAGCAAAATCTTTGTCCTGTTCATCCTCGTGTTGCAAATGAAGTTCAAATAGAGAAGATAATTGACAGCATCAATGCACCTGGTCCGCTCACTCGATCAAGAGCAACACAGCTAGCAAACTTCTATGGGCACTTTTCATTTGTGTCTATATCAGAACCCAAGAAAGTTGCTGAAACTTTTATGGAACCTGAATGGATTCAAGCCATGCAAGAAGAACTTCAACAGTTCAAACTGAATAATGTCTGGGAACTTGTCAAGTGACCTGATCCTCGTAAGCATAACATTATTGGAACAAAATGGATATATGGAAACAAGCAAGATGAGCATGGTCAAGTCGTCAGAAACAAAGCATGTCTTGTGGCTCAAGGATACACTCAAGTTGAAGGAATTGACTTCGATGAAACATTTGCTCCTGTTGCTAGGCTTGAAGCTATTCGCATACTGCTAGCCTACGCTAATCATCACAACATCTTGCTATATCAAATGGATGTAAAGAGTGCATTTCTCAATGGCAAGATTGAAGAAGAAGTATATGTCGCACAACCACCTGGCTTTGAAGATCCAAAACATCCTGATATGGTGTACAAGCTAAACAAAGCACTGTATGGCCTCAAACAAGCTCCTCGTGCCTGGTATGATACAATCAAAGACTTCCTGAAGAGCAAAGGCTTCAAACCTGGATCCCTCGATCCCACACTCTTCACGAAGACATATGATGGTGAACTGTTTGTGTGCCAAATATATGTGGATGACATAATCTTCGGCTGCACCAACCAGAAGTACAGTGATGAGTTTGGGTACATGATGCAAGAGCAATATCAAATGTCCATGATGGGTGAGCTGAAGTTCTTCCTTGGTCTTCAAATTCGTCAGCAAAGAAATGGCATCTTCATATCTCAAGAGAAATACCTCAAAGATTGTCTGAAGAAGTTTGGAATGGAAGACTGCAAAGGCTACACGATGCCAATGCCAGCCAAACACCATCTTGGTCCCGACGACAATGGTAAAGAGTTCGATCAAAAGGTATACCGCTCCATGATTGGTTCTTTGCTTTATTTATGTGCATCTAGGCCAGATATTATGCTTAGTGTTTGCATGTGTGCTTGATTCCAAGCGGCACCAAAGGAATCGCATCACTTAGCTGTGAAGCGAATTCTTTGATATTTGGCTTACACCCCAACACTCGGATCATGGTATCCCAAGGGCTCAAAATTTGATTTGGTTGGATTCTCTGATGCTGATTATGCTGGTGACAAGGTGGATCGCAAGTCTACATCAGGCACATGTCATTTTCTTGGTCGATCACTTGTCTGTTGGTCTTCAAAGAAGCAAAACTGTGTATCACTCTCAACTGCTGAATCTGAATACATTGCTGCTGGATCATGTTGTGCTCAGCTTCTATGGATGAAGCAAACTCTCAAGGATTATGGCATCAACCTGAAACAAGTACCTCTCTTCTGCGACAACGAGAGTGCCATCAAAATAGCCAACAATCCAGTCCAACACTCGAAGACAAAGCACATTGAAATCCATCATCACTTTCTCAGAGATCATGCTATGAAGAAAGATATCGATATCATTCACGTCAACACTGAAGAGCAACTGGCAGATATCTTCACAAAGCCCTTGGATGAGAAAAGGTTTTGCAAGTTACGGTGTGAGCTAAATATCTTGGAATCCTCTAATGTCCTGTGATCAGGCACACATACTAACACTTATGCATGTTGATGACTTAGATGTGCAACACACAAAGTAATGTATATCTTCATTCAATGAAGATTTACAATCTGAGTGTGAATACATTAACATGGAATTTGACTTCGGAGCGCCACGATAATTGTGCGCCGTGTCTGGGTCTAATACTTCCTATACGGTGGGTAACGCCACCACCAACTTTCCCTGTTTGAAGTGTTTCACTCATGGCGTTATATTGCAATGACTTCGCATTTGGTTTGTCTTCAGTTTCAATTTGTCTTCGTGACTTTCTGCACTATGATGATTTGATTGCTTTCTGATATATATACATACTAGTGTTCTGTCCTATACAGCATTCACTTATAGCTATGTCTTCAAGATTGGATCTTTTGAACTAAGTGAATGTGATCGGACCCTAACCTCTCTATGCTTCCTATCTCAAACTCTATCTGTCCAAATCATATGCATTCTATTGAAACTGTCGAATGTCTTCTCTGCATCCTAGTCAACAGAAGGCAAAGAGACAAACATTAAATCTGTTTTAAATGACTTATCTTTATTGTTGAAATCCGGAGAAGCCGGAACAACTCTCCGACATGCCTGGCGGGCGTGGGAACGTGGGACAACTCTGAGTATGTTGCATGCTTGCCACGTGCCCCTCAGATGTGAACCGCCAGGGGCACCAGCGTAATTGCGTTGTGTCTCTCACCTACTTATAAATACTTGTCCCCTGCGGTAAAGAAATCCTTCTTCCACCTCTCCACCTCTGTCAAAACCCTAGCGCCACCGCTAGCTCGCGACGACGCCGGCGACGAAGCGCTTAGCTGCCGCGACTTCTCCGACGCCGTCCTCACGCCGGCCGCGGACATCGTCCCCTCCGCCGTCGCCGTAGGTGTCCTCCGTCGCCAAGTTAGGGCACGGTGGGCTGAACTGCTCGGTCTCCTATTCTTCCCATCTAGCAGTTCTTCGTGCGGTAATTATAACTCTATTTTTACCACCTTTTTGATCTTCAAGATTCATCCTGTTTACCAAAAGTAGTTTCTACCTATTCAATGTTAGATCTATTCTGTCTGCATCTCATACTGCCTAATCGATTCACTTGGATTTCCACTAGTTTGATTCCTCACTTGTACTTATTCACGGATTGGTACAAATCTGGAACCAACTCACCTGTATAAGTGAATGTCTTTGCATCATGAGGTCAATGTCTTCAAACTGATTTATCTTCAAAATCTTCTGAGAATGCATATGACCTCTTCCCCTTCCCTTGCATCTCTAATGCTGTCACAGGTACATGTCCATGGGAGAATCCCTTGGTTCTCATAGTCTGCATTCGTTTGCAGAATACTTACAGCATCATATCAATTCTCCTGAAGCCAGTTCCTGCTTGACCAACAAGCGAAAGTCTCTGAAGCCTTTGAACGTATTGAAGCCATTCAGCTTGAAGTTCATGGCTACAGAAAAATCAGCAAGGAAGGGTGGCAGACAGTGCAGAAAAGGAACATCCAAAGATCTGCCTGATGACTTAGCAGAACTATACAAGACCGATCCTGAAGAGAATTATCATCAGAGAAAGACGTGAATCCAATGGATTCGACGCTATTGGGCTGAGGAGTGGTTCAAGTACAAGTTTGTGACGAAGGAATATGCAGAGAAGAATGCCATCAAGAGACCTTGGGGTGATATCCTCTATCGAGGCCTTCAACCCAAGAGCCGAGCTGAAGCCATTGATCAAGGCTTCTATCCTTGCATGGTCCATGGTCCACAGCCTGAGAACGCAGATCCCACTTCACTACTCTGGTGTCGTGACGATTCTCTCTTCAAGCGCAACTACCAGTTTGCTGTGGCTTCGGCCAAGAAGAACAAGAAGTCCTTGGGTTTGGACTTCAACCTAGGTCCCTCTGCTCCCCGTGCTGACGGCTCCCGTGATGCTAATCCCAACGTCATCGGCCCCTTCTCCAACCTTGACGGCCTCATCACCTACATTATGGTCCAAGGTGCCAGAGTAGATCATTCTGACAATGATGCTGACTCTGATGAAGCCCCTGCTCCTCCTCCAAAGCCGTAGAAGCAAAAGAAGTCAAAGGCTTCAACCTCAGTTGCACCTCCAAAGACTTCACGTGCGAAGCCACTGGCCACTGCACCTCCTGAAGCCAGTGTGCAGTCTGAAGATCAATCCCGTGTCTCCAAGAGAACGGAGAAGAAGAAACAACTTGTCAGACCATCTGATCAAAGAGCCTTGACTCCTGCCGCAATTCTGCGTGAAGAACCCATTGATCTATCAAGTGATGAAGATCTTGCTGATGATGCTCTTGAGCAGCTCATAAAGAGCAAGGAAGAAGCAGAAATCTTCAGCAACTTGCCTCTCTTTGATGTGGCCATCATCCACAATTTCATTGATGAGTGGTTTGACACCCCCAACGTCAGCTTTGAAGATTTACAGCTTCCCATCGGCCTCAGCATCTCCTTCAATGGCGCCATTGCTTCTGAGCTAGCTCTCGCTCAGCGCATCGTTGAGCTCAAGAACAAGATTGATTATGAGAAGGCTCAATTCAAGAAGATGTGGCCAAGCTAAGTGTTCAAGACGTCAGAAACTTCAAGGTCATGTTGCATGAGCTTAAAGAAGCTTTTCTCAAGAAATGCCAAGAAGCTCAGGGCTCTCGAGAGCGCATGAAGATTTTGGCTGATAAGTGTGTGCTTGCCTACAATGAGGCTGAGAAGCGCAAGTCACCTGGCCGTCCTGGCATTGACCCCAGGATGGCTGCAAAGAAGAAGAAGAAACTTTCTGCTGAACAGCCTGAACCCTCAAGCCAAGAAGCCCCGCGCATTATCTTCCCAAGCAGCATGACTGGCTCGAAGCCAAAGGTCACCACAACCGCTTCAGAACAGAAGAAGACGAGGGCTGCCGAGGCTGAAGCCAGAAAGAGAAAGAACACTGAAGCCTCTGATGTCGCTCCCTCCAAGAAGAAGCGCAAGACCAAGAAGACTAGGGCTGCTTCCACAGAGCCCTTAGTCATTGAACCCATTTCTGTGGTTCGCCCTGTGTTAGTACATCAAGAACGAAGGATGGTAGTCCATGAGCCTGCTCACACAGAGGCTCATGAAGCTGAAGATATTCCAGCAGCTGAACCCACCGCTGCTAAAGACATTGGTCATGATGACAATGTAACTGATGATGAAGTTCTTCCTCAGATCGAACATGACATGGTATCATCGCCTGTTCATACGAACAGCGAACTCATCAGCATTGGTCGGCCTCTGACGCCAATTGCTTAGGATGCATCGTGGGCTGATCACCCACAACAACAAGACTCCCCCAGTACTCCCCAACAACAACAACAAGCTACACCCCCCGTGCAAGAAGAGGATGAAGACTATGAGGCCCAGCCAACTCCATCTCCTAAGGAGACGCCAACACTTCGCAGGCTTCGCAAAGGACAAAGGCCTCAAGTCCCTTTGTCGAGCGTTCCAAAAGGAGAAGTGCAACGTTCACCTGTTGCACATCAAGTATTTTCTGAACCTGCTCCAACTGTGAATGTCTCCGAGTCTGAAGCACATGCTGATGAAGACATTCCGGCTACATCAGCCGAAGAAAATCAAGAAGAAGTGCGTGTACCAACTCCCCCAGTGATTGAAGAAGAAGTAGTTCATGATCTGAACGTGCTTGTGCTCGACCCTCCTGTTCATTAAGAGGAGGTTGACAATGTTGATGCTGCCACCACTAACACCAATGAAGCCAATGACGTAGTCACGGCTGACGCTAATGTGGAGCCTACGCCAACTAGTGTGCCTGAAGCAAATGTGGCCACTGAACCTGAAGCCAATGAGGATGCTGCACCTCAAGCCCATGAGGATGCTGCACCTGAAGCTAATATGACATCTGCTCCCGAAGCACCTGTTGTGCAGTCTGACGCCTCAGCTGTTGCCCCTGCTCCTGTTCCGCCACCAAGGCCTCACACAATTGAGCAAGCATACAGTCACGGTCAGCTTACCACTGTCCGATGGCCCATTCTGGTGCCTCCGCCTACTGCCTCAGGACCGCAATTTGACTATCATGTTGAGCATAGGCCTCAAGTCCAGAAGCCAAAGCCAAGGTTGCCAAGGTTTCCAGGTACTGCAAACTCACCAGGGTCCTTCAATGCAAATGGCTTCAAAAGCCACAATACCTTCTTTGACAGCGCCAAGAACCCCTACTCCAAGCCAAGGATTTCATCAGATCGGTTCTGGAGCTATCAGCAGAGAAGCTATTACTCATGCGTGCTATATGATCAAGGGCGCATTTTCCCTCATATGCGTCTTGATACTGAAGCCATTGCTGGACTGCCGTGCTTAGAAGAAGCACTTGATTGCTTTCGTGATGCTGGTCTGCTCCATTTTGTGACAGACAAAGAACATTGGAATGAAGAGCTATTGCTTCAATTCTATGCCACTCTGCACATTCGCGGCTACTACAGAGACATCAAGACATGGGTTCTCGAGTGGATGATTGGAAATGTTCATCATGAAGCCAAAGCTATGGATATCATCGAGCTTACAGGGCTAGCCACTCCTGGAGAACTATATGAGCCTAACTATTAGCTACACCACAATGCCGTGGAGAGCATCTTCCACAAGCCAGAACCCAATATGACCTAGATGTTGAGCATGATGAAGCCATTGCCATCTGACGCTGAATATCCAACAACTTTCTTTGTTGAAGACCTTGAGTATCTTCCTCGCACCATATATAATATCATCAGGCGAACTCTGTGGCCTGTCAAAGGACATTCATCAGCGGCCAAGCTTGAAGGAGCTATGAAGACTTTGGTCTTCTATATTCTCAATGGCATCAGCTTCAACACTCAAGAATTCTTCATCAGGCAACTTGCTGCTTCCGGCTCTGACCTATTTGGTCTGAAGTTTTATGCTCCATGGGTCATGCACCTCATCAAGAGACACTCATCTGTCAATTATCAGCCCTCTGCGCGCAATCATATAATCTTTCTGCCAGAGGTTGATATGTCAGTTGATGCTATATACTCTGACCCTGCCAAGACGCCACTTTGTCTTCAGAATGCCGAGCACCAAAGCTTCACTCAGCCTATTGAAGGTGTTCAAGCAGCGACACGAATCTATCCACTGGCTGGAAACACTCGTCTGCCTCATCGAGCACCCACTGAAGCCACTGAAAGCACCATCGCACAAAGGCCTCGGAAGCGTTCTCGTGTTCTCAATGACCGAGAACTTCTTATGGCTCTTCATCAAAAACAGGATAAGCATCATTTCTGGCTCAAGAGACAGATGCAAAGCCTCTTGGTGGATGTCAATCGCATTCGCAACCTTGCCACCAAGAATGCCTTTGTTGCTCATGAAACCTGCCGGCGATCATGGAAGAGTTTGACTCAGCTCAGTGCTGAAGCTGATCTTCAAGACGATGGCTTCAATGAACGATTCCAGTTTGACTCCACTCCTCCACGGACTGCTGTCTTACGTCGCACTCCATCTCTTGAAGACTCTGAATATTCTTCCTCCGCGGCAACGGTAAATGCCAGAGTGATCGATGATGAAGATGATGCTACTTCACCACCTCCTACAACTGCGCGCATCGACACTGCACCAAGTTCATCTGCACCGCCAACCAACGACGTCAACCCTGCTGCTTGACCTACTCATGATGACGAGTAGATGCTCTATGTCTTCAAACCTTTTTGGTCCTTACGGACAAAAGGGGGAGAAGCATATGAGTTGATAGTCTTCAAGCGGGTTCATATGGGTGGTTGCATTATAATTTGCTTCGTGCTTACAACTCTTGATTTTGAACCGTTTGGTTCTTTGAGTTGTAACACCTAAACTTGATGGTCGTCTGCTACTTCTGCTACTTATTTGCTTTACCATGGTGCAACGATAAATTCCGCATGTGCGATGATAACTTCCACACTTAGATCATTCTGCAGATGTCCATTTTTCATTATGCATGTCATTCTACTTGTTATATCATTTCATGCATGATGAATTATCTTCATAAGTTGAAGTGGATATCCACAAGTACAACCTGCCATGTGCATTTGCATTCCAAAAGCAAATTACTTATATGCACATCTTCAGGGGGAGCCCTTGCAACTTATGAAGACAATTCCCTATCCTTACAATTTCACATATTTATCCCCATTGAAAACTTCAACCAGTTTGTCATCAATCACCAAAAAGGGGGAGATTGTAAGTGCATCTAGTGCCACCCCTAGTTGGTTTTGGAGTATTGACAACAAAGTTGGTTGAGGGACTAATGCGTTTGTGAGATTGCAGGATAACACAGGTAGTGTCCCTCATTGATTTGGTTTACCTACCGGAGATGACCCCTAAAAATGTATGAAGACATTGAAGACAATGGTGGTATGAGAAGATATTCATATTGAAGACTATGACATGTGAAGACATTACGTGAAGACTATGGAGCGTGAAGACTGTGTGGTTTCGCTGTGTCCTTTTCTTCTTTGTTGAGTCATAGGAACCACCGTACTGTTAAGTGGGGTCCAAGTGAACTAAGTCAAAGTGACTGAAGTGATGCTCAACTCAAATCCTATGTCTTCAAGCGAAGACAATGAGAGCAAATCTTATCCAGAGCTGGATGAGTCAGCTTTGCTTGTAGCCCAAGTAAAGTTGCCGCGTGAGTTTGAAATTTGACCGTTGGAACACGTGTCAGTTCCTTAGTGACCCAGGGTCATTTTGGACAAATCAGGTCGGGTTGCCTAGTGGCTATAAATAGCCCACCCCCTACACCATAAATTGGTGGATGCTCAAAGTTTGTGCATGGCTTTTGTAGTTTGAGAGCAACCCACCTCGAAGCATTTGAGAGAGAGAAATCCTTGTGAGGACAAAGCCCAAACACCCAGAGCCAAAGAGTGTTAGACATCACTGAAGTCTTTCTGTCTGTGTGACCTGAAGACTTATTACACTTGAGGACTGTGAATCCTCCAGCCGGTTAGGCGTCGCGTTTTGAGCATCCAAGAGTCATTGTGGATTGCCGGTGAACGAAGTCTGTGAAGGTTTGTAAGTCTCCCTTGAAGACTTACCAGAGTGATTGGGCGAGGACTGGGTGTCCTTAGCTCAAGGGGAATAAGGTGAAGACACGGTCTTCTGAGTTAAATCTCAGCCTCCCTAACCAGACGTACAGTTGTCACAGCAACTGGAACTGGTCCAACAAATCCTGTGTCTTGAACAAGCAACTGGTTCTATCCCTTCCATCCTTACTTTAGTTTGTCTTCGTGAAGTCATTGCCTATCTGTTTATCTGTTTGACTTCATTGCTTGACTACTACTATTGATTGGCTTCATACTATCTTCCATCTTGATCCTTACTACCTAGCCGCTATTAGTCCTGTACTTTCACATTGTTACATACTTGACTATGGCTTGCTCGGGGTAGTTTATCTTCCGCTGCATTACAATTAGGTCATTTCTGTTGTTTGTCTTTGAAACTTCCAAGTTTTGAAGACTTTCATAAAAATCGCCTATTCACCCCCCCTCTAGTCGATAGTAGCACTTTCACCAAGGACAAAAGGATTGGCTCAAGCTTAAAGCTCAAGACTCTACATTTTATATTTTAGTGATCCAAGATCACATTGAGTCTATAGGAAAAGCCAATACTATCAAGGAGGGATGAGGTGTTGCTTAATGGCTTACTTGCTCAAAATGCTTAGTGATATGCTCCAAAGCCCTCAACTACTTTCTCACATCCACATATGACCTAAACCAAAAGTCAAACTCGGCCCCACCGATCCTTTCTATCCGGCGCCACCGAGTTCAGATGTCATAGCCACTGCCACAAACCCTAGGCAAATCGGTCTCATTGATAGGGATCTTGGTCTCACCGAGATGGGATTGTAATCTCTCTGTTTCCCTTCGTAACATTTCGGCACCACCGAGATGAGCGATCGGTCCCACCGAGATTGCAATGTAAACTCTCTGTTTCCTTTTCGTAACATTTCGGTCTCACCGAAATGAGCAAACCGGTCCCACCGAGTTTACCTGACCAACTCTCTGGTTAGCTTATTACCAAAATCGGTCCCACCGAGTTTGTGTAATCGGTCTCACCGAGATTACGTTATGCCCTAACCCTAACCATATCGGTCCTACCGAGTTGCATGTCGGTCCCACCGAAAATCCTAACGTCACTAGATTTGTTGAATCGGTCTGACCGAGTTTCCCAATTCGGTCCCACCGAGCTTGGCAAGTTGTGTGTAACGGTTAGATTTTGTGTGGAGGCTATATATACCCCTCCTGCCACTCTTCATTCGTGGAGAGAGCCATCAGAACGAACCTACACTTCCAGCATACATTTTCTGAGGGAGAACCACCTACTCATGTGTTGAGACCAAGATATTCCATTCCTAGCAATGAATCTTGATCTCTAGCCTTCCCCAAGTTTCTTTCCACTCAAATCTTCTTTCCACCAAATCCAAATCCTGTGAGAGTGAGTTGAGTGTTGGGGAGACTATCATTTGAAGCATAAGAGCAAGGAGTTCATCATCAACACACCATTTGTTACTTCTTGGAGAGTGGTGTCTCCTAGATTGGCTAGGTGTCACTTGGGAGCCTCCGACAAGATTGTGGAGTTGAACCAAGGAGTTTGTAAGGGCAAGGAGATCGCCTACTTCGTGAAGATCTACCGCTAGTGAGGCAAGTCCTTCGTGGGCGACGGTCATGGTGGGATAGACAAGGTTGCTTCTTCGTGGACCCTTCATGGTGGGTGGAGCCCTCCGTGGACTCGCGCAACCATTAACCTTCATGGGTTGAAGTTCCATCAACGTGGATGTACGATAGCACCACCTATCGGAACCACGACAAAAACATCCATGTCTCCAATTGCATTTGAATTCTCCAAACCCTTCCCTTTACATTCTTGAAAGTTGCATTCTTTACTTTTTGTTGCTCATATACTCTTTGCATGCTTGCTTGAATTGTGTAAGATTGCTTGAATTGTGCTAAGTTAGCTAAAATCTGCCAAAGACTAAAATTGGGAAAAGGATAAGTTTTTATTTGGTCATGTAGTCTAATCACCCCCCTCTAGACATACTTTCGATCCTACAGGGAGAGGAAAACGAGAGGCAAATGGCAAATAATGTAACACGAGGGATAAGAGTTTGTGATGGGTACTTGGTATGTCTTGACTTGCGCATAGATCTTTCCGGCAACGGTGCCTAAATTGGTGAGTTGTCGAGAGATCAAATCTTGACTTGACTTGGCATAAGCCTCCCCGGCAACGGCGCTAGAAATCCTTCTTGCTACCTCTTGAGCATGAGTTGGTTTTCCCTTGAAGAGGAAAGGGTGATGCAGAAAAGTAGCATAAGTATTTCCGTCGGTTTTTGAGAACCAAGCTATCAATCCAGTAGGAGGTTACACGCAAGTCGCCTTGTACCTGCACAAACAAATAAGAACCTTGCAACCAACGCGATAAAGGGGTTGTCAATCCCTTCATGGCCACTTGCAAAAGTGAGATCTAATAGAGATAATAAGATAAATATTTTTGGTATTTTTGGTGTATAGATTGAAAAGTAAAGATTGCAAAATAGTAAACGAGGTGCAATGTAAATAAAAGAGATATAATACGATGGAAAAGAGACCCGGGGCCATAGGTTTCACTAGTGGCTTCTCTCAAGATAGCATATCTTACGGTGGGTGAACAAATTACTGTCGAGCAATTGATAGAAAAGTGCATAGTTATGAGAATATCTAGGCATGATCATGTATATAGGCATCACGTTGGTGACAAGTAGATCGAAACGATTCTGCATCTACTACTATTACTCCACACATCGACCGCTATCTAGCATGCATCTAGAGTATTAAGTTCATAAGAATAGAGTAACGCATTAAGCAAGATGACATGATGTAGAGGGATAAACTCAAGCAATATGATATAAACCCCATCTTTTTATCCTTGATGGCAACAATACAATACGTGCCTTGCTTCCCCTGCTGTCACTAGGAAAGGATATCGCAAGATTGAAAGCTAAACACTTCTCCTATTGCAAGAAAGATCAATCTAGTAGGCCAAACCAAACTGATAATTCAAAGAGACTTGCAAAGATATCAAATCATACATATAAGAATTCAGAGAAGAATCAAATATTGTTCATAGATAATCTTGATCATAAACCCACAATTCATCGGATCTCAACAAACACACCACAAAAAGTATTACATCGAATAGATCTCCAAGAAGATCGAGGAGAACTTTGCATTGAGAATCAAAGAGAGAGAAGAAGCCATCTAGCTAACAAATATGGACCAACTAATCACACATCATCGGAGAGGCTATGGTGTTGATGTAGAAGCCCTCCCCGATCGATTCCCCCTCCGGCGGAGTGCCGGAAAAGGCCCCAAGATGCGATCTCATGGGTACAGAAGGTTGCGGCGGTGGTAATAGGTTTTCGTGGTGCTCCTGGACGTTTTCGGGGTATATGAGTATATAGGTGAAAGAAGTAGGCCGGTGGAGCCACGAGGGGCCCACGTGGGTGGGGGCGCGCCTACCCCCTGGGCGCACCCTACTACCTCGTGGCCGCCTCGTTTCTTCCTTGACATCCACTCCAAGTCTCCTGGATTGCGTTTGTTCAAAAACGATTCTCCCGAAGGTTTCATTCCATTTGGACTCTGTTTGATATTCCTTTTCTGTGAAACACTGAAATAGGCAAAAAAACAGCAATTTGCACTGGGCCTCCGGTTAATAGGTTAGTCCCAAAAATAATATAGAAGTGCATAATAAAGCCCATTAAATATCCAAAACCGATAATATAATAACATGGAACAATCAAAAATTATAGATACGCTGGAGACGTATCAGTGTCACAAACAGCCCTAGAGTTCGTAGTAAAATAACACCTTAAGACACAAATCAACCAAAACCCTAATGTCACCTAGATACTCCAATGTCACCTCAAGTATCCGCGGTATGATTATATGATATGCATCACACAATCTCAGATTCATCTATTCAACAAACACAAAGGACTTCAAAGAGTGCCCCAAATTTCTACCGGAAAATCAAAGACGAAAACGTGTGCCAACCCCTATGCATAAGTTCACAAGGTCACTGAACCCGCAAGTTGATCACCAAAACATACATCAAGTAGATCATGTGAATATCCCATTGTCACCACAGATAAGCACATGCAAGACATACATCAAGTGTTCTCAAATCCTTAAAGACACAATCCGATAAGATAACTTCAAAGGGATAATAGCAAAGCTCGCGATATATCAAGATTGTGCCATATCAAGAACACGAGAGGGGGAGAGAGAGAGAGAGAGATCAAACACATAGCTACCGGTATATACCCTCAGCCACGAGGGTGAACTACTCCCTCCTCGTCATGGAGAGCGCCGGGATGATGAAGATGGCCACCGGTGATGGATTCCCCCCCCCCCTCCGGCAGGGTGCCGAAACAGGGTCCCGATTGGTTTTTGGTGGCTATAGAGGCTTGCGGCGGCAGAACTCCCGATCTAGGTTTTGTTCTGGAAGTGTGGGGATTCATAGGAGGGGTTGGCATCGGTTTCACATCAGTGGGCCCCACAGGGAGTCCACGAGGCAGGGGGCGCGCCCTCCACCCTCGTTGGGCCTAGGGGACTCCCCACCGGTAGCTTTTCGTTCCAGTATTTTTTATATTTTCCAAAAAAAATCTTCGTTGATTTTCAGCGCATTCTGATAACTTTTATATCTGCACAAAAAAACACCATGGTAATTCTGCTGAAAGCAGCATCAGTCCGGGTTAGTTCTAACCAAATCATACCAAATTCATGTAAGAAAATTATAAACATGGCATGAATACATCAAAAATCATAGCTACGTTGGAGCCGTATCAAGCATCCCAGAGCTTAATTCCTGCTCGTCCTCGATTAGGTAAATGATAAAAACAGACTTTTTGATGTGGAATGCTACCTAACGTATTTATCAACGTAATCTTCTCTATTGTGGCAAGAATATTCAGATCCATAAGATTCAAAACAAAAGTTTGATATTGACATAAAAATAATAATACTTCAAGCATACTAGCAAAGCAATCATGTCTCCTCAAAATAACATGGCCAAAGAAAGTTATCCCTACAAAATCATATAGTCTCGCTATGCTCTATCTTCATCACACAAAATATTTAAATCATGCACAACCCTGATGAAATGCCAAGCTAATGTTTCATACTTTTCATGTTCTCAAACTTTTTCAATCTACATGCAATACATGAGCGTGATCCATGGATATAGCACTAAGGTGGAATAGAATATGGTGGTTGTGGAGAAGACAAAAAGGAGGAAGATAGTCTCACATCAACTAGGCGTATCAACGGGCTTTGGATATGCCCATCAATAGATATCAATGTGAGTGAGTAGGGATTGCCATGCAACGGATGCACTAGAGCTATAAGTGTATGAAAGCTCAAAAGGAAACTAAGTGGGTGTGCATCGAACTCGCTTGTTCACGAAGACCTAGGGCAATTTGAGGAAGCACATCATTGGAATATACAAGCCAAGTTCTATAATGAAAAATTCCCACTAGTATATGAAAGTGACAACATGGGAGACTCTCTATCATGAAGATCATGGTGCTACTTTGAAGCACAAGTGTGGTATAAGGATAGTAGCATTGCCCCTTCTTTCTTTTTCTCTCATTTTTTTGGGCCTTCTCTTTTTTTGCCTCTTTTTTCGTCCGGAGTCTCATCCCGACTTGTGGGGGAATCATAGTCTCCATCATCCTTTCCTCATTGGAAAAATGCTCTAATAATGAAGATCATCACACTTTTATTTACTTAGAACTCAAGAATTTCAACTCGATACTTAGAACAAAATATGACTCTATATGAATGCCTCGGATGGTGTACTGGGATATGCAATGAATCAAAAGTGACATGTATGATAGAATTATGAACGGTGGCTTTTCCACAAATACGATGTCAACTACATGATCATGCAAAGCAATATGACAATGATGAAGCATGTCATAATAAACGGGGCAATGGAAAGTTGCATGGCAATATATCTCGGAATGGCTATGGAAATGCCATAATAGGTAGGTATGGTGGCTGTTTTGAGGAGGGTATATGGTGGGTGTATGGTACCGGCAAAAGTTGCGCGGTGCTAGAGAGGCTAGAAATGGTGGTAGGGTGAGAGTGCGTATAATCCATGGACTCAACATTAGTCATAAAGAACTCACATACTTATTGCAAAAATCTATTAGTTATCGAAACAAACTACTACACGCATGCTCCTAGGGGGATAGATTGGTAGGAAAAGACCATCCCTCATCCCCGACCGCCACTCATAAGGAAGACAATCAATAAATAAATCATGCTCCAACTTCATCACATAATGGTTCACCATACGTGCATGCTACGGGAATCACAAACTTTAACACAAGTATCTCTCAAATTCACAACTACTCACTAGCATGAATCTAATATCACCATCTTCGTATCTCAACACAATCATAAGGAATCAAACTTCTCATAGTATTCCATGCACTTTATATGAAAGTTTTTATTATATCCCTCTTGGATGCCCATCATATTAGGACTAAATTCATAACCTAAGCAAATTACCATGCTGTTTAAGACTCTCAAAAATAATATAAGTGAAGCATGAGAGTTCATCTATTTCTTTAAAATAAAACCACCGTCGTGCTCTAAGAAGATATAAGTGAAGCACTAGAGCAAACGACAAACTACTCCGAAAGATATAAGTGAAGATCAATGAGTAGTCGAATAATTATGCAACTATGTGAAGACTCTCTAACATTTAAGAATTTTGGATCCTGGGATGTTATTCAAACATCAAGCAAAACAAAATAAAATAAAATGACGCTCCAAGCAAAACACATATCATGTGGTGAATAAAAATATAGCTCCAAGTAAAGTTACCGATGAACGAAGACGAAAGAGGGGATGCCATTCGGGGCATCCCCAAGCTTCGGCTCTTGTTTGTCCTTGAATATTACCTTGGGGTGCCTTGGGCATCCCCAAGCTTAGGCCCTTGCCACTCCTTATTCCATAGTCCATCGAATCTTTACCCAAAACTTGAAAACTTCACAATACAAAACTCAACAGAAAACCCGTAAGCTCCGTTAGTATAAGAAAATAAATCACCACTTTTGGTACTTTTGTGAACTCATTCTAAATTCAAATTGGTGTTATATCTAATTTATTCCAACTTCTCTATGGTTCATACCCTCCGATACTACTCATAGATTCATCAAAATAAGCAAACAACATATAGAAAACAGAATCTGTCAAAAACAGAACAGTCTGTAGTAATATGTAAGTCTCGAATACTTATGTAACTCCAAAAATCCATCCAAATTAGGAAACCCTTATCAATTTGTGTAACAATCCATAGAAGAAAGAATCAGATCAAAATAACGTTTAAGTGAATTATCAAAACTAATTTACTGGGCGCAAAAGTTTCTTATTTTCAGCAGAATCAACACAACTATCACCGTAAGCTATCCTAAAGGTCTTACTTGGCACTTTATTGAAACAAAAGCTATAAAACATGATTAATACAGTAGCATAATCATGTGAAAACACAAAAACATTAAGGGTAAATATTGGGTTGTCTCCCAACAAGCTCTTTTCTTTAATGTTTTTTTAGCTAGGCATGATGATTTCAATGATGCTCACATAAAAGATAAGAATTGAAACACAAAGAGAGTGTCATTAAGAATATCACTAGAACATTTAAGTCTAACCCACTTCCTATGCATGGGGATTTTGCGAGCAAACAACTTATGAGAACAAGAATCAACTAGCATAGGAAGGCAAAACAAGCATAACTTCATGATTTCAACACATAGAGAGGAAACTTGATATTATTGCAATTCCTACAAGCATATATTCCTCCCTCATAGTAATTTTCAGTAGCATCATGAATTAATTCAACAATATAAACATCACATAAAGCATTTATTTCATGATGCACAAGTATAGAAATTTTATTACTCTCCACATAAGCATATTTCTTCTCATGAATAGTAGTGGGAGAAAACTCAACAAAATAACTATCATGTGAGGCATAATCCAATTGAAAATTAAAATCATGATGACAAGTTTCATGGTTATCATTATTCTTTCTATCATACATGTCATCACAATAATCATGATATATAGCAACTTTGTTCTCATAATCAATTGGAACCTCTTCCGAAATAGTGGATTCATCACTAAATAAAGTCATGACCTCTCCAAATCCACTTTCATAATTATCACAATAAGATTCAACACCCTCCAAAATAGTGGGATCATTACTTCCTAAAGTTGACACTCTTTCAAACCCACTTTCATCAATATAATCATCATAAATAGGAGGCATGCTATCATCATAACAAATATTCTCTTCAAAACATGGGGGACTAAAAATATCATATTCATCAAACATAGCATCCCCAAGCTTGTGGCTTTACATATCATTAGCATCATGTATATTCAAGGAATTCATACTAATAACATTGCAATCATGCTCATCATTCAAAGATTTAGTGCCAAACATTTTAAAGCATTCTTCTTCTAACACTTTGGCACAATTATCGGAATCCTTATTTTCACGAAAGACATTAAAAGATGAAGCATATGAGGCACCCTCAATTCCATTTTTTGTAGTTTTATTTTATATACTAAACTAGTGATAAAAAAAGAAAATAAAATATTTTATTGCAAGATCTAAAGGTATACCTTCAAGCACTAACCTCCCCGGCAACGGCGCCAGAAAAGAGCTTGATGTCTACTACACAACCTTCTTCTTGTAGACGTTGTTGGGCCTCTAAGTGCAGATGTTTGTAGGACAGTAGCAAAATTCCTCAAGTGTATGACCTAAGGTTTATCAATCCGTGGGAGGCATAGGATGAAGATGGTCTCTCTCAAACAACCCTGCAACCAAATAACAAAGAGTCTCTTGTGTCCCCAACACATCCAATACAATGGTAAATTGTATAGGTGCACTAGTTCGGCGAAGAGATGGTGATACAAGTGCAATATGGATGGTAGATATAGGTTTTTGTAATCTGAAATTAAAAAAACAGCAAGGTAGCAAGTAACAAAAGTGACGGAAAACGTTATTGCAATGCTTGAAACAAGGCCTAGGGCTCAAACTTTCACTAGTGCAAGTTCTCTCAACAATAATAACATAATTGGATCATATAACTATCCCTAACCATGCAACAAAGAGTCACTCCAAAGTCACTAATGGCGAAGAACAAAGGAAGAGATTATTGTAGGGTACAAAACCACCTCAAAGTTATTATTTCCAATCAAACTATTGGGCTATTCATATAAGTGTCACAAACAGCCCTAGAGTTCGTAGTAAAATAACACCTTAAGACACAAATCAACCAAAACCCTAATGTCACCTAGATACTCCAATGCAACCTCAAGTATCCGCGGGTATGATTATATGATATGCATCACACAATCTCAGATTCATCTATTCAACCAACACAAAGAACTTCAAAGAGTGCCCCAAAGTTTCTATCAGAGAGTCAAGACGAAAACATGTGCCAACCCCTATGCATAAGTTCGCAAGGTCACTGAACCAACAAGTTGATCACCAAAACATACATCAAGTAGATCACGTGAATATCCCATTGTCACCACAGATAAGCACATGCAAGACATACATCAAGTGTTCTCAAATCCTTAAAGACTCAATCCGATAAGATAACTTCAAAGGGAAAACTCAATCCATTACAAGAAGTAGAGGGGGAGAAACATCATAAGATCCAACTATAATAGCAAAGCTCGCAGTACAGCAAGATTGTGCCATATCAAGAATACGAGAGAGAGAGAGAGAGAGAGAGAGAGAGAGAGAGAGAGAGAGAGAGATCAAACACATAGCTACTGGTACATACCCTCAGCCCCGAGGGTGAACTACTCCCTCCTCGTCATGGAGAGCGTCGGGATGATGAAGATGGCCACCGGTGATGGATCCCCCCTCTGGCAGGGTGCTGGAACAGGGTCCCAATTGGTTTTTGGTGGCTAAGAGGCTTGCGGCGGCGGAACTCCCGATCTAGGTTTTGTTCTAGAAGTTTGGGGATTTATAGGAGGGGTTGGCGTCGGTTTCACATCAGGGGCCCCCATGGAGTCCACGTGGCAGGGGGCACGCCCTAGGGGGCGCGCCTTCCACCATCGTGGGGCCCACGGGACTCCCCTCCGGTAGCTTTTCGTTCCAGTATTTTTTATATTTTCCAAAAAAAATCTCCGTTGATTTTCATCGCATTCTGAGAACTTTTATTTCTGCACAAAAACAACACCACGGTAGTTCTACTGAAAACAGCGTCATAACGGGTTAGTTCTAACCAAATCATACCAAAATCATGTAAAAATATTAGAAGCATGGCATGAATACATAAAAAATTATAGATACGTTGGAGACGTATCACCTACCCCCCTGGGCGCGCCCTTCTGCCTCGTGGCTTCCTCGTTCCGTCTCCTACTTCATCTCCAAGTCTTCTGGTTTGGTTTCGGTCCAGGGAAGATCATCGCGAAGGTTTCATTCCGTTTGGACTCCGTTTGGTATTCCTTTTCTGCAAAACTCTCAAATAGGCAAAAAAAACAGAAACTGGCACTGGGCCCTCGGTAAATAGATTAGTCCCAAAAATAATATAAAATAGCATATTAGTGCCTATTAAACATCCAAAACAGATAATATAATAGCATGGAACAATCAAAAATTATAGATACGTTGGAGACCTATCAAGCATCCCCAAGATTAATTCCTTCTCGTCCTCGAGTAGGTAAATGATAAAAACAGAATTTTTTGATGTGGAATGCTACCTAACATATTTATCCATGTAATTTTCTTTATTGTGGCATGAATGTTCAGATCTGAAAGATTCAAGACAAAAGTTGAATATTGACATAAAAATAATAATACTTCAAGCATACTAACAAAGCAACCATGTCTTCTCAAAATAACATGGCCAAAGAAAGCTATCCCTACAAAGTCATATAGTCTCGCTATGCTCTATCTTCATCACACAATATTTAAATCATGCAGAACCCCGATGACAAGCCAAGCAATAATTGTTTCATACTTTTGATGTTCTCAAACTTTTTCAATCTTCAAGCAATACATGAGTGTGGGCCATGGACATAGCACTATAGGTGGAATAGAATGGTGGTTGTGGAGAAGACAAAAAGGAGAAGATAGTCTCACATCAACGAGGCATATCAACGGGCTATGGAGATGCCCATCAATAGATATCAATGTGAGTGAGTAGGAATTGTCATGCAACGGATGCACTAGAGCTATAACTGTATGAAAGCTCAAAAAGAAACTAAGTGGGTGTGCATCCAACTTGCTTGCTCACGAAGACCTAGGGCACTTTGAGGAAGCCCATCATTGGAATATACAAGCCAAGTTATATAATGAAAATTCCACTAGTATATGAAAGTGACAACATAGGAGACTCTCTATCATGAAGATCATGGTGCTACTTTGAAGCACAAGTGTGGAAAAATGATAGTAACATTGTCCCTTCTCTCTTTTTCTCTCATTTTTTTATTTGGGCCTTCTCTTTTTTTTATGGCCTCTTTTTTATTTTTTTATTTTTCGTCCGGAGTTCTCATCCAGACTTGTGGGGGAATCATAGTCTCCATCATCCTTTCTTCACATGGGACAATGCTCTAATAATGAAGGTCATCACACTTTTATTTACTTACAACTCAAGAATTACAAGTCAATACTTAGAACAAAATATGACTCTATGTGAATGCCTCCGGCGGTGTATCGGGATGTGAAAATCAAGAGTGACATGTATGAAAAAAATTATGAACTGTGGCTTTGCCACAAATACGATGTCAACTACGTGATCATGCAAAGCAATATGACAATGATGGAGCATGTCATAATAAATGAAACGGTGGAAAGTTGCATGGCAATATATCTCAGAATGGCTATGGAAATGCCATAATAGGTAGGTATGGTGGCTGTTTTGAGGAAGGTATATGGTGGGTGTATGGTATCAGCGAAAATTGCACGACACAAGAGAGGCTAGCAAGGGTGGAAGGGTGAGAGTGCGTATAATCCAATGGACTCAACATTAGTCATAAAGAACTCACATACTTATTGCAAAAATCTATTAGTTACCGAAACGAAGTACTACGCGTATGCTCCTAGGGGGATAGATTGGTAGGAAAAAACCGTCGATCGTCCCCGACCGCCACTCATAAGGAAGAGAATCAATAAATAAATCATGCTCCAACTTCATCACATGATGGTTCACAATACGTGCATCCTATGGGAATCACAAACTTTAACACAAGTATCTCTCAAATTCACAACTAATCTACTAGCATGACTCTAATATCACCATCTTCATATCTCAAAACATTCATAAAGAATCAAACTTCTCATAGTATTCAATGCACTTCATATGAAAGTTTTTATTATACCCTTCTTGGATGCCCACCATATTAGGACTAGTTTTATACCCAAAGCAAATTACCATGCTGTTCTAAAAGACTCCCAAAATAATATAAGTGAAGCATGAGAGTTCAACAATTTCTATATAATAAATCCACCGCCATGCTCTAAAAAGATACAAGTGAAGTACTAGAGCAATATTGCCTAGCTCAAAAAATATAAGTTAAGCACATAGAGTATTCTAATAAATCACGATTCATGCGTGTCTCTCCCAAAAGTTGTGTACAACAAGGATGATTGTGGTAAACTAAAAGGCAAAGACTCAAATCATACAACACGCTCCAAGCAAAACACATATCATGTGGTGAATAAAAATATAGCCTTAACCCTCAAGTAAAGTTGCCGATAGACGAAGACGAAAGAGGGGATGCCTTCCGGAGCATCCCCAAGATTAGGCTTTTGGTTGTCCTTGAATTTTACCTTGGTGTTCCTTGGGCATCCCAAAGCTTAGGCTCTTCCCACTCCTTATTCCATAGTCCATCAAATCCTTACCCAAAACTTGAAAACTTCATAACACAAAACTCAACAGAAAATCTCATGAGCTCCATTAGTATAAGAAAATAAATCACCACTTTATGGTACTGTTGTGAACTCATTATTTATTTATATTGGCGTAATATCTACTATATTCCAACTTCTCCATGGTTCATACCCCCCGATACTACTCATAGATTCATCAAAATAAGCAAACAACACGCGAAAAATAGAATCTGTCAAAATTAGAACAGCATGTAGTAATCTGTAACTCTCGAATACTTATGTAACTCCAAAAATTCTGACGTAAATTAGTGGACGTGAGGAATTTGTCTATTGATATTTTACAAAAATAGTCAACTTAAAATCACACTTCTGTTAAAAATGACAACTAATCTCGTGAGCGCAAAAGTTTCTGTTTTTCAGCACGATCAAATTAACTTTCACCCAAGTCTTCCCAAAGGTTCTACTTAGCACAAACACTAACTAAAACTTAAAAACTACATATAACCAGAGGCTATATAGATTATTTATTACTAAATAGGAGCAAAAAGTAAAGAACAAAAATAAAATTGGGTTGCCTCCCAACAAGCATTATCGTTTAACGCCCCTATCTAGGCATAAAAACACGAATAGATCTAGGTATTGCCATCTTTGGTATGCAATCCATAAGTGTCTCTCATAATAGATTCATAAGGCAATTTAATTTTCTTCCTTGGAAAGTGTTCCATGCCTTTCCTTAACAGAAATTGGAACCTAATGTTTCCTTCTTTCATATCAATAATTGCACCAATCATTCTAAGGAAAGGTCTACCAAGAATAATAGGACATGTAGGATTGCAATCTATATCAAGAACAATGAAACCTAAAGGCACATAATTCTTATTTGCAACAATAAGAACATCATTAATCCTTCCCATAGGTTTCTTAATGGTGAAATCCACAAGATGCAAATTTAAACAAAAATCATCAAATTCACGAAAACCTAGCACATCACACAAAGTTTTTGGAATCATGGAAACGCTAGCACCCAAATCACACAAAGCATAGCATTTATAATCTTTAATCTTAATCTTAATAGTAGGTTCCCACTCATCATAAAGTTTTCTAGGGATAGAAACTTCTAGTTCAAGCTTTTCTTCCAAAGATTGCATTATGGCATCAACGATATGTTTAGTAAAAGCTTTGTTTTGATTATAAGCATGAGGGTAATTTAACTCAGATTGCAACAAGGAAATATAATCTATTAAAGAACAATTATCATAATTAAATTCCTTGAAATCCAAAATAGTGGGTTCATTGCTACTTAAAGTCTTGACCTCTCCAATCCCTCTTTTACCAATTTTTGCATCTTGATCTAAAAACTCTGAATCATTGGGACGCCTTTTAACTAAAGTTGACTCATCTCCAGTCCCATCTTTATCAAGATTCATATTGGAAAACAAACATTTAATAGGAGTGAGGGAGTCTTGGATTAGGGGGTATCCGGACAGCCCGACTATATACTTTGGCCGGACTGATGGACCATGAAGATACAAGACTTAAGACTTCGCCCCGTGTCCGGATGGGACTCTCCTTTGCGTGGAACACAAGCTTGGCGATCCGGATATTAGATTTCCTTCTTTGTAACCGACTTTGTGTAAACCCTAGCCCCCTCCGGTGTCTATATGAACCGGAGGGTTTAGTCCGTATAGGGACAATCATAATCATCATAGGCTAGCTTCTAGGGTTTAGCCTCTACGATCTCGTGGTAGATCAACTCTTGTAATACTCATATCATCAAGATCAATTAAGCAGGAAGTAGGGTTTTACCTGCATCGAGAGGGCCCAAACCTGGGTAAAACATCGTGTCCCTTGCCTCCTGTTACCATTAGCCTTAGACGCACAGATCGGGACCCCCTACCCGAGATCCGCCGGTTTTGACACCGACATTGGTGCTTTCATTTAGAGTTCCTCTGTGTCGTCGTTGCAAGGCTCGATGGCTCCTTCAATCATCAACAACAATGCGGTCCAGGGTGAGACTTTTCTCCCCAGAGAGATCTTCGTGTTCGGCGGCTTCGCACTGCGGGCCAATTCGCTCGGCCATCTGGAGCAGATCAATAGCTACGCCCCTGGCCATCAGGTCAGGTTCGGAAACTTGAACTACACGACCGATATCCGCGGAGACTTGATCTTCGACGGATTCGGGCCTGCGCCAAGAGTGCCGAACAGTCACGATGAGCACGGCTTAGACCTGCTGTTGGACAATACTCGGGATATCGCGCCTGCAGGAACCCCGGACCTAAATCCGGGGCAGATTGTGTCGTCCGAGGATGGGTGGATGGACCCCGCCCCGGAGGCCAAACACTCATCGGCGGTATAGCCGAACACAGACTTCATCCCCAAGGAAGCCTGTCTCTCCGGACCCCTAGACTTGTGTCCGGTTGTAGGTCCCAGACCGCACGCCCCTGAGCCCGCCGATTCTGGCTGGGCTCCGGTAATGGAATTTGCCACTGCGGATATCTTCCAGCACTCGCCCTTTGGTGACATGCTGAACTCACTAAAGTCTCTCTCTTTGTCAGGAGACTCTTGGCCGAACTATGTCCGGCTCAAGGGGGAAGAAGGCAATGAAGAAATTCGTTGCCCACCCACCACCCACTTCATAGCCACTATCGATGGCGTAACATACATGCTTGACTTCGACTCTGATGACACCGACTGTATGGACGTCGGCGCAGGAGACGATTCAGAACCACCACCCACGGGGCGCTGGACTGCCACCTCATCGTATGATATATACATGGTGGATACGCCTAAGGAGGACAATGGCGACAAAATGGAGGATAAAACCCCCGGACAAAAGCCAAAACGACGGCTCAGACGCCGCTCTAAGTCCAGCCACAGTAAAAATAGCGATAACAGCGCTAGAAAGATCGACACCCCAGTCAACTCCGAAGGCAACAACGACCATATAGACCCTGCAATGGAGCAGGATGAGCCAGGTTACGCCGAACACAGCCCGGAGCAGACGCCCGATCACAGTGATCCCGAGGGACAAACTCATCAAACTGCCCCGGGATAGGAGCACAGTCCGGACGACGACGCATTCATCATCCCGAAAACACGTTCGGAACGAGATAACCTCCACAGAAGGCTTATGGCCAATGCGAGAAGTCTAAAGAAGCAGAAGCAAAGGCTTAAAGCCGCACAGGAAATGCTCAATCACAGATGGAATGAAGTGCTAGACACTGAAGAAAAATACGGCGATGATCGCCACACAAAGAGCTACCCAAAGCGCAAGCTGCTGCCAGAATTCGACGACGAGGCCGTTCCACCGAAGAACAATATGGCCAGTAGGCCGGACCAACCACTTCATAATCGTAATAGAGCAGCTACTGATGCTGCACACGATTTACATGAACTCCTGGATAAAAAGGCCGGCGCGACGAGGTCCATCTATGGATCTAGAGGATGTGCCCTGGTGCAGGACTATGGTCACCAAAACGATTGGACTGATCGAATACCAGTTCGGAATCAGCACCGGACACAACAATAGCCGACAGCATGCCACAACATGTCCAGATACAGAGGGGCTGCTCACCCTCTGTGCTTCACCGAAGAGGTACTGGACCACGAATTTCCACTGGGTTTTAAACTTGTGAACATAGAGGCATATGACGGAACGACAGACCTGGGGTCTGGATTGAGGATTTTATCCTGCATATCCACATGGCTTGTGGGGACGACCTCCTCGCCATCAAATACCTTCCCCTCAAGTTGAAGGGACCAGCTCGGCACTGGTTCAAAAGCCTCCCTGAAAATTCAATAGGAAGTTGGGAGGAACTCGAGGATGCTTTCAGGGCCAATTTTCAAGGGACCTATGTCCGACCTCCGGACGCGAATGATTTAAGTCATATAATTCAACAGCCCAGAGAGTCCGCCTGCAAGCTTTGGAACAGATTCCTCACTAAGAAGAATCAAATTGCCGATTGTCCGGATGTTGAAGCCTTAGCGGCCTTCAAGCACAGTATCCGGGACGAGTGGCTTGCCAAACACCTCGGCCAAGAAAAGCGAGGACAATGGCAGCCTTAACAAGCCTTATGACCCTCTTTTGCGCGGGTGAAGATAGCTGGTTGGCCCGTAGAGGCACCAGCGACCCAAGTTCATCCAAAATCAGGAATGGCAACGGGAAGCCACGGTGCAATAAAAACAAACGTCGAAACAAGGAAGAAAGTCCGGACAACACAATGGTCAACGCTGGATTCAGGGGCTCTTGACCCGGTCAACAAAAGAAGCCACTTAAAGGCAGCAAAGAAGGACCGTCCGGCCTGAATAAAGTCCTGGACAGACTGTGCCAAATCCATGGCACCCCCGAAAAACATGTGAACCACACTCACAGAGAATGTTGGGTCTTTAAGCAGGCCGGCAAATTAAATGTCGAACACAAGGGAAGGGAAACACCAAGTGAAGACGACTATGAGCCTCGCCAGCCGAACACTGGGGGACAGAAAAAATTCCCACCAGAGGTAAAAACAGTAAACATGATCCACGCGACTCACAAACCCACGAGAAGGCGCGAACGCGCGCTCAGAGACGCATACGCTATGGAGCCCGTCGCACCCAAACTTAACCACTGGTCGGCCTGCCCGATCACCTTCGATCACAGGGACTACCCGACTGGTATTCGGCACGGAGGATCAGCTTCCTTGGTGCTCGACCAATAATCGACGGATACCATCTCACTCGCGTCCTCATGGACGGCGGCAGTAGTTTTAATCTAATATACCAGGACACTGTCCGCAGGATGGGGATAGACCCATCCAGAATCAGCCAAAGTAACAACACCTTTGAAGGGGTGATACCAGACATTGAAGCCCGCTGCAGGGGCTCCCTCGTACTAGAGGTGACATTCGGTTCCCCAGGAAACTTCAGAAGCGAAGAGCTACTCTTCACCATCGCCCCCTCCAAAGCGGTTATCATGCATTGCTTGGGAGAATGGTCTTCGCCCGCTTCAACGCAGTACCGCACTACGCCTACCTTAAACTCAAGATGCCCGGTCCACGTGGCGTCATCACCGTTAACGGAAATACAAAGCGTTCCTTACGCGCGGAAGAGTACGCGGCGGCTCCAGCAGCCGGACTCTAAGCGGTCTCTAATACCAGAAAGCATGATTAGTCGTTAAGACCACGGACACGGTTAGACGAGTCCGGCAGCCCAGATAAACCTGATCTAGGCGCCACACATGTAATCACATAGAGGACACCAGGGGCTATAGATATTTAATAAAGCCCAACTCTTGGCTTGAACTTATTAACAGGCCAATGTCTTACACTTTTACTATCCATTGGTGATAGCCAACTCTTCGCACGCTTACGTCATACTCTTCTATATGACTTTTCATTTTACAGACACCATTCGTGCGACACCCTCCCAGGACACGGCACAACAGGGACAAAGGCGCAGACGTGCAGCAGGGCCCCGCTCAAAGGTTTCTCTTTAGATTAAGCCCCTGTGTAAACCTTCTTTATTGTCTCTTGTTGCTTACACATCCCATGGGTACTACACCCACAGAGGATACTGCTGTTATTGGCATTTCGCCACGACAGACTAATGCACGTACCTGGAAATACAAGGGTTCATAATAAAGGGCGTTACTCAGCCCAGTATATGTTACAAAAGTCTGAATACCTTCGGGAGTGTTCGGCGTCGCGAGTTTGGCCTTATATGAATCAGCTCCGAATCATGTCTTTGGTCAAATGTTGGGTTCGCCTGGCTCCTGGGTTTGCCGCCTTACGTTCCGTTCTTATCGGCTAAGGCGGACAAAGGAGAACTATTGCGATTGTGCCCTGGTTATTCCGGATGAGCACCTCAGTAGAGAAAGCCAAAAACTGACTGTCATGATATAGCGAGAGACTGTTCAACCACTCGAACACTTATTGGAATCTTTAGGATTCCTCCGCATTAACGAAGGACCGTTTCCCGGTCATGTACACACACGCCTGTATTCGGATGCACACAAAGGTACAAGGGGCTACATAGTAGCCCCACCATCAAACTCCTATGGCTAAGTGAAAGTGTTAAAGCTATATAGTCCGGTTGCCTAGTTCTACGTGCGATCACCTCCTTAATGGACCAAGACGTTGGATCAAGTGTGATTACGCACATTTTCGCGAACACCCCTGCATTGTATGCGTGGGGCCTGAAGCCAACGACTGCTAACTTTCAGATTACATATATACATAAAATGGCCGCACAGGAGGCACAATAGCACTTTCGGGCGAAAAGTATAAACATGGCCTCATAATTACAATAAAATTGTTTTTACAATAAAACGATTTGTCACTCGAACATGACATTCTTCGAGCACTGGGCCTCTATTAAACGAGCACCTTCTGTTACCTGCTCCAAGATGTGCTTGGCCGGATCCTGGCTTCCCGCCGGATTCTGGGTCGCAATAATAGTGGCCTCCATGTCTGTCCAATATGCTTTAACGCGGGCAAGAGCCATCCGTGCACCCTCTATGCACGCCGACCTTTTCATGGCATCGATTCACGACACAACACCAAGGAATTGTTGCACTAAACCAAAATAACTGTCTGGCTTCGGCCCCTTCGGCCATAGATGGTCTATTACAGACCTCATTGCAAGATCGGACAACCTATGGAGCTCGGCCACAGCAGCCATCCTCTCGCTCAATGGCAACGGGCGCGTTGGAGCACTGAATTGCGACCAGAACAGCTTTTCCACTTCATTATCCTTCTGATCTTCGAAAAACTTGGCTGCATCAGCCGTACTCTTCGCCAGATCCGCATACAGGTCTACAGGGCTCCAGCGTCGATCCAGAGGAGCATACTTCGGATCTAAGAACTTCATCCGCAAGAAATAGGGGTTTCCAGCCGCGATATCTCCGGCCTGTCAAAGCTCCTCCCGCGCATCCCTAATTTTGGAACGCGTCTCCTTGTCCGCATCAAGGGCCTTCTTCAGGTCAGCCGAATTAGCCTTATTCTCTTTTTCAAGGAGCTCATACCGGTTGGCGGCATTTTTCAGCTCCACAGCCATCTCGGCTATTTTGTCTTCGCTTCGGCGATGAGCAGCCTGTTCGGCTCTCAACTCTTCGGCCGCCTTTAGGGCAGCCGCATTGCTAGCCCGGGCATGTTCCTTGGCCAGGGCAAGTTCCGCCCTTAGGGCTTCCACGGTAGCAGCTCCGTCTACAGTCCAAGCATATAATATTAATATTATGCTCCTCTTAGTTTTTCCTATAACAAATCAGGAAAACAGAGCACATACCATGTGACTCGTTAAGCAGCTCATTCACAAGTGTGATATCGGCATCAATAACTCCAATCTGTCACCTCAGTTCGGCGACTTCAACGGACCGGTCGACTGCCGGACCCTTAGCCACCTGTACATAAACACAGTATGATCATTACTCAACGATGTGATCCTCCATATGGATAGTAGCCCCTGAGACTCTGGAGCACACCTAGCACGTGCGCCACAATCAAGAATTACGTATTTTGTTACATACCTCAAAGCCTCTGAGTAGGCTCATAAAAGCTTCATTCAACCCGCTTGTGGCGGATGAAATCTTCTCAAGCACCGTGCTCATTAATGAATGGTGATCCTCCAAGAGAGCAGCTCGCTCCAGAAGGCCCGACAGCGTATCCGGCCGGTCGCCAAACTGTGCCGGACCTTTCTTATCGCCCCCCGTGGGAGCCGAGCGCTCCGGGCTCAGGGCGGCCGAAGTACTAGCTTCTGGCCTTGACAAATCTGGACTCCTCCGTGATGACACCTCGGGGTCGCCCGCCCCATGAGGCGGAGAATTGGTGGGGTTTCACTCTCCATCATCTCCGGAAGGAGATCCCCGAAGACGAACTCTGTCGAGAAGAGCTGCTAGCCGGACTGCAAAGAATGGATCCTGGTTACTATTCTTGGAGGAGGAAGCACTAACTTTGTATTTATGATCAACTTACAACTTGGTTGAGGGCTGGCCCGTTTGCGGGCATGGCGCGGTGAAGATGCCCTTCGGGGCAGGCCCCCTGGTGAAGTTTTCTTCCCTTGTCTGGGCACCTCCGTCTCCAAGTCTTCGGAGGCGGCCCTCTTCTTCCCGCGAGGGGAGGAGACCTTAGATTCTCCTCCCCGACTATCCTCCTTTGGGGAGGTAGCAATTCCCCCTGTTTGGATCTGCAATGTGTGAAGTTCTACTTCTCTGTTCTTCCCTTCGCCTTTCCCCGAGGGCACTTTACTTAGCACACGACCAAGCATCTTGGCTATGGCGGGACTAGGCGAGCCTTCGGGAAGTGGCGCCGGACACCTGATTCTCTCCGCCTTGCTGAGCCATTCCTGGCCACGGAGGATTTTCAGAATAATGTTATGATAAATATAAACGAAGTGTTCAGTTTCTGGGTTACTTACTTGGGTATCTGGGCGATTGCAGCTCTGGCCCGCATCCTCGATAGTGTCCGGACACTTTACTTGTGGTCCGAAGAATAACTTACACGTCCCTTCGAGCGTCATGCCGAAGAAGTGCAGAATAGTCCGCGGACCTTCCGGATTGAACTCCCACATCCGTAGAGGTCGGCATTTGCACGGCAACATCTGTCGGACTAGCATTACCTAAATTATGCTGACAAGGCTAATGTCCCTCTCAAGAAGCTCCTGGATACGACTCTGCAGTGTTGGTACATCATTAGCAGGCCCCCAATCCCGTCCTACGTTGGCCCATGACGCCAGTTGAGGAGGAGGGCCCGAACGGAAGTCGGGGGCAGCCACCCACTTTGTGCCTCTGGGAGCCGTGACGTAAAACCACCTTCGCTGCCATAGATCGGACACCTCTAGGAAGGAGCCCTCTGGCCATGGGGCGTCGGCGTTCCTTCTTATTATGGCACCTCCGCACTCCGCGTGTCACCCCTCAATCATCTTCGGCCTCACATTAAAGGTCTTGAGCCATAAGCCGAAGTGCGGGGTGACATGGAGAAAAGCTTCGCACACAACGATGAACGATGAGATGTGGAGGATGGCGTCCGGAGCTAGATCATGAAAATCTAGCTCATAATAGAACATGAGCCCTCTCACAAAGGGATCAAGGGTGAAGCCTAAGCCACGGAGGAAGTGAGAAACAAATATGACACTCTCATTGGGCTCGGGAGTAGGGGTGACCTGCCCTGGAGCAGGAAGCCTGTGCTTGATGTCGGCGGTCAGATATCTGACCTCCCTAAGCTTCGCGATGTCCTCCTCTGTGACCGAGGAGGCCATCCACCGGCCTTGAAGGTTGGATCCGGACATGATTGAAGATCCGAAGTGCTTGAGCTTGGGCTTCGGGTGTTAGAACTTGAGATGCAAAAAGGCGCAAAAGTGGTATAAAAGAGGGATAGGCCTCGGCCCCTTTATAAAGGGGGTGAATATCAAGCATCCTCAGCGTAACCGCTTGGGACTTACCTAAAAACACAGAGTCATACCTACAGGAGTCGTGGGGTTGCACGCGTCCCTATTGATGGAGGATCCCACGATAAGAGGAACACGATCTCTGCTTTGGCAAGGCGTGCCAATAAAACCGCCTCGCAACGTGTGTCGAGGCAGGCCAAGAAAACCGGTTCGTATTGGACAGGCCATGATATAAGGGCTCCCCGCAAGAAAAATTATTAGCAGATTAGATTTGTGGGGTGTTGTACCCTCTACGATGGTGTGCGGAAGTTATCTCACACAGCCGGACGCAATCCTTAAATCTGCTTTGGAGTATTCGGAGACGGAACCCGCCTTGCAATGCCGAAGACAAAACTGCACGCCGGACTCATCGTCATTGAAGCCTGGTTCAGGGGCTACAGAGGGAGTCCTGGATTAGGTGGTATCCGGACAGCCGGACTATATACTTTGGCCGGACTGATGGACCGTGAAGATACAAGACTCAAGACTTCGTCCCGTGTCCGGATGGGACTCTCCTTTGCGTGGAAGACAAGCTTGGCGATCCGGATATTAGATTTCCTTCTTTGTAACCGACTCTATGTAAACCCTAGCCCCCTCCGGTGTCTATATAAACCGGAGGGTTTGGTCCGTATAGGGACAATCATAATCATCATAGGCTAGCTTCTAGGGTTTAGCCTCAATGATCTCGTGGTAGATCAACTCTTGTAATACTCATATCATCAAGATCAATCAAGCAGGAAGTAGGGTTTTACCTCCATCGAGAGGGACCGAACCTGGGTAAAACATCGTGTCCCTTGCCTCCTGTTACCATTAGCCTTAGATGCACAGATCGGGACCCCCTACCCGAGATCTGCCGGTTTTGACACCGACAAGGAGTCACATCAATCACTTTTAGATCTTCATCATTATTATCATGAAAACTAGAAGAACACGTTTTTTACAAACCAATCTTTTTTAGCACGCATCTTAGCGGTTCTTTGTTTGCACTCATCAATGGAAATTCTCATGGCTTTGAGACACTCATTGACATCATGCTTAGGTGGGATAGATCTAAGTTTCAAAGAATCAACATCAAGAGAAATTCTATCCATGTTCCTAGCCAACTCATCAATCTTAAGCATTTTTTCTTCAATCAAAGCATTTAAATTCTTTTGTGAACTCATAAATTCTTTAACACTATTCTCAAAATCAGAGGGCATCTTATTAAAATTTCCATAAGAGTTGTTGTAGGAGTTACCATAATTATTAGAGGAATTACTAGGAAACGGCCTAGGATTGAAATTGCCTCTATACACTTTGTTTCCAAAACTATTCCTACCAACAAAATTCACATCCATAGATTCATTATTATTCTCAATCAAAGTGGACAAAGGCATATCATTAGGATCAGAAGAAACACTTTTATTAGCAAATAATTTCATAAGTTCATCCATCTTCCCACTCAAAACATTAATCTCTTCAATTGCATGGACTTTTTTACTAGCAGATCTTTCGGTGTGCCTGAGGGAGTCCCAGACTAGGGGGTGTCCGGATAGCCGAACTATCATCATCGGCCGGACTCCAAGACTATGAAGATACAAGATGGAAGACTTCGTCTCGTGTCCGGATGGGACTTTCCTTGGCGTGGAAGGCAAGCTTGGCGATACGGATATGTAGATCTCCTACCATTGTAACCGACTTTGTGTAACCCTAGCCCTCTCTGGTGTCTATATAAACTGGAGGGTTTTAGTCCGTAGGACACAACAACAATCATACCATAGGCTAGCTTCTAGGGTTTAGCCTCCTTGATCTCATGGTAGATCCACTGTTGTACTACCCATATCATCAATATCAATCAAGCAGGAGTAGGGTTTTACCTACATCGAGAGGGCCCGAACCTGGGTAAAAACATCGTGTCCCTTGTCTCCTGTTACCATCCGCCAAGACGCACAGTTCGGGACCCCCTACCCGAGATCCGCCGGTTTTGACACCGACATTGGTGCTTTCACTGAGAGTTCCTCTGTGTCGTCGCATATAGGCCCGATGGCTCCTTCAATCATCAACAACGACGCGGTCCAGGGTGAGACTTTTCTCCCCGGACAGATCTTCGTATTCGGCGGCTTTGCACTGCGGGCCAATTCGCTTGGCCATCTGGAGCAGATTGAAAGCTACGCCCCTGGCCATCAGGTCAGATTCGGAAGTTTGAACTTCACGGCTGACATCCGCGGAGACTTGATCTTTGACGGATTCGAGCCACAGCTGAGCGCGCCGCACTGTCTCGATGGGCATGATTTAGCTCTGCTGCCGGACAGTGCCCTGGAGGCCGCACACGAGTCCGCTCCGACCCTTAATTTGGAGCCGACTGTGCAGATCGAGGATGGGTGGCTAGACACCGCCTCGGGGGCTGCTACATCTACGGCGATGGAGCTGAATACCGACCTTGTCCCTTGTGAAGCTCGTGACTCCAAGGTGCCGGACTCCTTGCCGGACTCCGAACCTCCTGCGCCCCTACCAATTGAATCTGATTGGGCGCCGATCATGGAGTTCACTGCTGCGGACATCTTTCAGCACTCGCCTTTTGGCGACATCCTGAATTCTCTAAAGTATTTCTCGTTATCAGGAGAGCCCTGGCTGGGTCACGGTCAGGACGGTTGGGATGCGGACGACGAAGAAATTCAAAGCCCACCCACCACCCACTTTGTAGCCACTGTTGACGATCTAACCGACATGCTAGACTACGACTCCGAAGACATCGATGGTATGGACGACGATGCCGGAGACGACCAAGAACCAGCGCGTACGGGGCACTGGAAGACCATCTCGTCATACGACATATACATGGTGGACATCCCAAAGGATGGGAATGGCGAGGAAATAGCGGAGGAAGACTCCTCCAAGAAACAGCCTAAGCGCCGGCGTCAGCGGCGCCGCTCTAAATCCCGCCACAGCAAGAATGGAGATTCCGGCACCAGAGACAATAACACCCCTGACAGTGCCGAAGACAACCCCCTCCAGCAAGATTCAGCACAGGAGGACGGAGAAGCCAGCCCTCACGAGAGAGCGGGAGATGAAGAGGTAGAGGATGATAATTACATGCCTCCCTCTGGAGACGAGGCAAGCCTCAACGACGACGAATTCGTCGTGCCTGAGAATCCCGTCGAACAAGAGTGTTTTAAATGCAGGCTTATGGCCATGCCAAACAGCCTCAAGAAAAAGCAGCAACAGCTTAGAGCTGATCAAGATCTGCTAGCCGACAGATGGACTGAAGTCCTTGCGGCCGAAGAGCATGAACTCGAACGCCCCTCCAAAAGCTACCCCAAACGCAAGCTGCTCCTCCGATTAGAGGAGGAGGCATATAAACCTACATCACTAGTGCACAATACGGCCGACCGGCCACCTCGTGGCCGCGACAGAGAGGCCTCTAGGCCTTCCACTAAAGCCATACCCTGGCATCGCTCGAAAAGTACGAAGCCACGGGGGAATGCGCCGGACTTGCGAGACATATTGGAGGATAAGGCAAGACAATCAAGATTGATCTACGGATCGCGTGGGCGCCCCATGATACGCGACGACATCCGTCGCACCGGATACAGCAAGTCCGGCCGGGCCGAACACAGTAGACAAAGCTCGTTTGAGCTACGTCGTGATATAGCCCAATACAGAGGCGCCGCACACCCACTATGCTTCACAGATGAAGTAATGGATCATCAAATCCCCGAAGGGTTTAAACCCGTGAATATTGAATCCTATGATGGCACAACAGACCCCGCAGTTTGGATCGAAGACTATCTCCTTCATATCCACATGGCCCGCGGTGATGATCTTCACGCCATTAAATACCTCCCACTCAAGCTTAAAGGGCCAGCTCAGCATTGGCTTAACAGCTTGCCAGCTGAATCAATTGGGTGTTGGGAAGACCTGGAAGTCGCATTCCTTGATAACTTCCAGGGCACGTATGTGCGACCACCAGACGCTGACGACCTAAGCCATATAATTCAGCAGCCAGACGAATCGGCCAGACAATTCTGGACACGATTCTTAACTAAGAAAAATCAAGTTGTCGACTGTCCGGATGCGGAGGCCCTCGCGGCCTTCAAACATAAAATCCGCGATGAGTGGCTTGCCCGGCACCTGGGACAGGAAAAGCCGAAATCTATGGCAGCCCTCACATCACTCATGACCCGCTTCTGCGCGGGAGAAGATAGCTGGCTAGCCCACAGCAACAACCTCAGCAAAAATTCTGGCAGTCCAGATACCAAGGACCGCAACGGCAGGTCGCGTCGCAACAAGCACAAACGCTGCATTAACGGCGACAATACTGAGGATACGGCAGTCAATGCCGGATTCAGAGGCTCCAAACCCGGTCAGCGAAAAAAGCCATTCAAAAGAACTACTCCGGGTCCATCCAATTTGGACCGAATACTCGACCGCTCAGGCCATATACACGGCACCCCCAAAAAGCCAGCTAATCACACCAACAGGGATTGTTGGGTATTCAAGCAGGCAGGCAAGTTAATTACCGAAAACAATGACAAGGGGCTGCATAGCGATGAAGAGGAAGAGACCCGACCGCAGAAGGGTTTCCCCCCACAAGTGCGGACGGTGAACATGATATACGCAACCCACATACCCAAGAGGGAGCGAAAGCGTGCACTCAGGGACGTATACGCGATGGAGCCAGTCGCCCCAAAGTTCAACCCACGGTCCTCCTGTCGAATCACTTTTGATCGAAGGGACCACCCCACCAGCATACGCCATGGTGGATTCGCCGCATTGCTTTTAGACCCAATCGTTGATGGATTTCACCTCACCAGAGTCTTGATGGACGGCGGCAGCAGCCTGAACCTGCTTTATCAGGATACAGTGCGCAAGATGGGCATAGACCCCTCAAGGATTAAACCCACAAAGATGATCTTCAAAGGCGTCATACCAGGTGTAGAGGCCAATTGTACAGGCTCGGTTACACTAGAAGTGGTCTTTGGATCCCCGGATAACTTCCAAAGCGAGGAGTTAATCTTTGACATAGTTCCGTTCCGCAGTGGCTATCATGCTATGCTCGGACGGACCGCGTTTGCAAAGTTCAACGCGGTGCCGTACTACGCATACCTCAAGCTCAAGATGCCAGGCCCTTGAGGAGTCATCACGGTCAACGGCCTCTTAAGGCAATTCTCGAGTCCGGCCGGTAAGCGACCGGACACGGCTAAACGCGCCCGGAGTAACCTACAACAAGACCACCTGGCACGTTCCGAGCACGCGTAGCAATGCAGCCCCAACCCCAGCCCTCGCAAAATTGCAAGACTGGTCCTTCGTGTACATCATTACGCTCTGGAGATACCATGGGCATAGGGGGAGGGGCACGACCACGACAGGCCCAGAATGTGGCTTAACCACACCAAGGGCTCCCAAGTGTGTCGTTCTTTTTTTCCTTTTTTCTTTTTTCTTACCCACAGGACTCCGTTCACCAGAGCCCTGTCCGGTAGTAGACCTGCCGAACTCACGATGCAACAGCCAGGGAAGGAGAAAGGCTACGACAAGTATCCAGGTGGTCTCCATTACGAGCATTAAATCTGTTTTATACACCATTCCGCAGCCTACCCCTGGAGGGGGACATGTTTAATAGTCCCATCCCTTGCTTACCGCATTATTTGTATCGTTCTGCATTCATGGCAGTATTTCTTAAATAAACAATGCATCACTTTTTTGCTTATAATTGCATTCCTTTCTTATACATATGTTCATTTATGACATGTTGCATCCGTACACTTTGGTACGGCTAAATACACTAGGGGCTTAAGTTCCCCACATTATGGTGTGATAAGTCCGAACACTTTCACAAGTGCGGCACCCCGAACTTATAGCATTATATGCATCGGCTCCGAATCATGTCTTGGGTCAATAGTTGGGTTTGCCCGGCTCCCATGTTTTGGTACCTTACGTTCCGTTGTATCGGCTAAGGTAGCGCTGGGAGAACCACTGCGATTGCGCCCCATTTGAGCTGGGCGAGCACCTCAGTGGAGAAAGCTAAAACTGACCGTCATGATGAGGCGAGAGTCGGTCGCTGTTTGAGAGGTTTTTTCGAGTCCCTAAAGACTTATGCCGCTTAGAGCGAGGAACCGGCTTTGTCCGGCCCAGGCATGGATAGCGCCCCGAATTCGGCCTTCCGAACACTAGGGGCTTCGCCGAAATTTCAAATTATAGAATTCTATGGCTAAGTGAGAGTGTTCAAGCACTATAAGTCTGGTTGCCTTGTTCGTTGTGTTGAGCGCCTCCCTAGATGGACCCAAGAATGGGAACAAGAGCGCTCAAGTTTATCCCGAACACCCCAGCACTCGTGGCATGGGGGCTGAAGCCGACGACTTGCCATCTCTCAGATTTGATAAACGACCGCACAGAAGGTAATATTTTAAATCAATAAGCGTTGCTTAGCGCATACAAACAAAGTTTTCGGCGCGCATGATAACAAAATGCGAGTCTACTCAAATATTACATCTTTGTAGCACTCACCCGCAATAATGCGGGCACCCTTCAGGACACCCTTATAATACATCTCGGGTGTGCGATACTCCTTGCCCGGCGGTGGCGCGTCCGTCACAAGCTTCTCAGCATCCATCCTTCCCCAATGCACTTTAGCACGGGCAAGGGCCCGGCGGGCACCTTCAATGCAGGTGGAGTGCTTGACGACTTCAACCCAGGGACACGCATCCACCAGCCGCCGCACTAGGCCGAAGTAGCTCCCAGGCATGGCCTCCTTGGGCCATAGCCGATCTATAAGGCCCTTCATGGCCTGTTCGACCACCTTGTGGAGCTCGACCAGCTGCTTCAGCTGGTCGCTAAGGGGCACCGGATGTCCGGCCTCAGCATACTGAGACCAGAAGACCTTCTCCATCGAGCTCCCCTCCTCGGCCCTGTAGAAAGCGGCAGCATCGGACACGCTGCGGGGCAGATCTGCGAACGCTCCTGGAGAGCTCCGAATTCGGGTAAGTAATAGGTAATTCACATTCACATGCTTGCTTTGCATGAAAAATGCCTTACCCGCCGCTATTTTCTTCAAATCCTCGATTTCCTGGAGGGCCTTGTGGGCATCGGCCTTAGCGGCTTTGGCACTCTCATGAGCCGACGCAAGCTCGGACTCTCGAGTCTTCGAGTCACGCTCCTGCTTCTCTCGCTCGGCTCGTTCCGCGGACGCATTGCGTTCAGCCACGAACACCGCCTCCTTCAGGGTTGCCACCTCGTTCGTGGCCCCTGGAGTACCCATGTTATCCTTGTAATTTCTCTTGCAACCAAATCCTTTTCTGTAAGGTACAACTTTAATAAGGTGTTACTCACCTTCCTTGTCCTCGAGCTGCTTCTTGTCACGGTCGAGCTTGTTCTCGGACCGCTCGAGGCCTTGCTTCAAAGCGTTGACCTCCGCAGTCAGTGCGGCAGAGGTCAGCAGCGCAGCCTGCAATCCCATATTGACATATTTTTTAAAGACTCATGTGTATATCTTTTTAGATCCTCAGTCCGGCTTTTGTTTCCGAACACCGAACCGAGCATCAGGGGCTACTGTCTATGCGGCATTATATTACATATCTTAAAATTCTTACCTCAAAGCCTGTTAGGAGGCTGCTGTAGGCCTCGGTCAGCCCGCTCTTGGCGAGCTGAACCTTCTGAATCACCGCACTCATGACAGTGCGGTGTTCCTCTTTGATGGAAGCGCCGTTGAGCGCCTCCAGCAAGTTATCCGGCACCTCCGGTTGGACGGAGGCCACTGGCGTCACAGTCTTGCCCTTCTTACGAAGGGGCCACCCGCCGGACTCCGAAACCACTACAGGTTCCGGCGCGGAGTCCGGTACGAAGTCCGGGAGGTTGCCCTATGGCACCTCCGGGGCCTCCTCCTCCTGGTGGGTCCCTTCCCAGGATCCCACCTCGGCGTCGTCAGCATCACAGGGGGGTGGAGGCGGTCGGAAGAGAATCCATATCCAACGTACAGGGTGGTAGATCGTCCTTGGGCGGACTACAGGGTGGTATGCGGCATTAGAAAGAAACCATGCGACAAAAAGAAAAAATATAAATCATCTAGGAGTCCGGATACTTACGATCTCGCCAGGGGCTTGGTCCTTGAGGGCCACTCCTCGTCGTCGTCGCCGACATTGGCGGAACAGTCCGGGGGAAGGGTCCTTCCCTTCTTGGACCCTTCGGCCTCCCTCGTTGGGGATGCCTTCCTCTTCTTCTCTCCCCCCGCTGGGGGAGAGGCCTCTTTCTTCTCCTCCTCGTCCTCGTGGGAGGAGTCCGCCTCGGAGTCATCGGACGATGAGTCCGATACCACCTGACGCTGGGAACTCCTTCGGGTTCCCATGGCCTTCTTCTTGGCCTTCTTCTCCGGCACTACGTAAAGTGCCGGGACCAGCAACCCTATCAAACGGGCACCCGCTGGGTCTTCTGGAAGGGGAGCCGGACAGTTAACCTGTCCGGACGTTGCCTGCCAGGCCTGTTAAAGGTATTGGGAGTTTAGATCCCGGATAAAGTCAAAACATGAAAAGCAAGTGTCCCATAAAGGATAACGTGGCTTACCTCGCCAGCCGGACGCTGCGATCTGAATCCGCGATCTTCGGTAGCGGATGTGGGAGCTTCGGCGCCCTTGAACAGCACCCTCCAGGCATCTTCGTACGTAGTGTCGAAGAGCCCGCTCAAGGTCCAGTGTTGTGCCGGATCAAACTCCCACAAATTGAAGTCCCGTTGCTGGCAGGGGAGAATCCGGTGGACGAGCATGACCTGGATCACGTTGACAAGCTTGAGCTTCTTGTTCACCAGGGTCTGGAGACAGGACTGGAGTCCGGTCAGCTCTTCCGAACTACCCCATAGCAAGCCCTTCTCTTTCCAGGAGATGAGCTGCATGGGGACGCCAGATCTGAATTCGGGGGCCGCTGCCCATTTAGGGTCACGCGGCTCGGTGATGTAGAACCACCCCGATTGCCACCCTTTGATGGATTCCACGAAGGCGCCCTCGAGCCAAGTGACATTGGGCATTTTGCCCACCATGGCGCCTCCGCACTCCGCTTGGCTGCCCTTCACAACCTTTGGCTTGACATTGAAGGTCTTTAGCCACTAGCCGAAGTGGGGCTGGATGCAGAGGAAAGCCTTGCACATGACGATAAACGCCGAGATATTGAGGACGAAATTCAGGGCCAGATCGTGGAAATCCAAGTCGTAGTAGAACATGAGCCCCCGGACAAAGGGGTGGAGTGGGAAGCCCAGTCCGCGGAGGAAATGGGGAAGGAATACCACCCTCTCATGGGGCCCGGGGGTGGGGATGAGCTGCCCCTCATCGGGGAGCCGGTGCGCGATGTCGCTGGACAGATATCCAGCGCTGTGCAGCTTCTTGATGTGCCCCTCCGTAACGGAGGAGGCCATCCACTTGCCTCCCGCTCCGGACATGGCTGGAGAAGGTCGAGGTGAGATGTGCGGACTTGGGCGCTGGAGCTCGAGTGCGCGGAGATGGATAAGCAAAGGAGGAAGAAGGCGTAGGTAAAAAGGTGGATCCTTATCCCCTTATATATGGGCGGACGAAGCTATGCGTCCCCACCAGCCTGGTAAAACTCGCTTATCTCCCAAGCGCCACAATCAATGGCGCGGTTGGGTTACCCACGTCCGTATTGATGAGAATCCCGGAATGAGGGAACACGATCTCTGCTTCGACAAGACGTGCCAAGGAAACCGCTTCGCTAAACGCGCTGAGGTGGTATAATAAAAACAATTCGAGTAAAATCTTGGTTGTGGTGTGACGTCACGCCACAAGATACGTCAGCAGATTGAACTTGTGTAATATTATTCTCTCTACGGTGGTATGTGGAATTTATTTTGCAGAGCCGGACACTATCCTGGTGTTCACAATCTTCTATAAATTATTCGGAGGAGGAACCCGCCTTGCAATGCCGAACACAATATGCGCACCGGACTCGTCGTCATTGAAGCGTGGTTCAGGGTCTACTGAGGGAGTCCCGGACTAGGGGGTGTCCGGATAGCTGAACTATCATCATCGGCCGGACTCCAAGACTATGAAGATACAAGATTGAAGACTTCGTCCCGTGTCCGGATGGGACTTTCCTTGGCGTGGAAGGCAAGCTTCGCGATACGGATATGTAGATCTCCTACCATTGTAACCGACTCTGTGTAACCCTAGCCCTCTCCGGTGTCTATATAAACCGGAGGGTTTTAGTCCGTAGGACACAACAACAATCATACCATAGGCTTGCTTCTAGGGTTTAGCCTCCTTGATCTCGTGGTAGATCCACTCATGTACTACCCATATCATCAATATCAATCAAGCAGGAGTAGGGTTTTACCTCCATCGAGAGGGCCCGAACCTGGGTAAAAACATCGTGTCCCTTGTCTCCTGTTACCATCCGCCTAGACGCACAGTTCGGGACCCCCTACCCGAGATCCGCCAGTTTTGACACCGACAGTGCCATTGAGAATAATTAACCATAATATTATCTAGGAGTTTAGTAGCCCCTCCTAAAGTGATTTCCATAAAAGTGCCTCCCGCGGCCGAATCCAAAAGATCTCTAGAAGCGAAATTCAATCCAGCATAAAATTTTTGTATCATCATCCACAAATTCAAACCATGTGTAGGGTAATTATGTATCATCAATTTCATCCTCTCCCAAGATTGTGCAACATACTCATGATCAAGTTGCTTAAAATTCATAATATCGTTCCTAAGGGAGATGATCTTAGTGGGAGGAAAATACTTAGAGATGAAAGCATCTTTACACTTATTCCACGAATCAATACTATTTTAGGCAAAGATGAGAACCAAGTTTTAGCATGATCTCTAACCAAAAATGGAGATAGCTTCAGTTTAACAATATCATTATCCACATCTTTCTTCTTTTTCATATCGCACAAATCAACGAAATTGTTTAGATGGAAGCGGCATCTTCATTAGGAAGACCAGAAAATTGATCTTTCATAACAAGATTCAACAAAGCGGCATTAATTTCACAAGATTCAGTATTAGTAGTGGGAGCAATCAAAGTGCTAATAAAATCATTATTGTTGGTATTGGAAAAGTCACACAATTTAGTATTATCTTGAGCCATCATGGCAAAGCAATCAATCCAACACACAAGCACACAAGAAGCAAGCGAAAAGAGACGAACGAAAGAGGGGCAAAGAAAAGGCAAAGGTTTTCGAAAATCGTTTTAGAAGTGGGGGAGAGGAATATGAGAGGCAAATGGTGAATAATGTAATGCAAGGAGAAGAGTTTATGATGGGCACTGGTATGGCTTGACTTGGCGTAGATCTCCCCGGCAACGGTGCCAGAAATCCTTCTTGCTACCTCTTGAGCTTGCATTGGTTTTCCCTTGAAGAGGAAAGGGTGACACAGCAAAGTAGCATAAGTATTTCCCCCAGTTTCAAGAACCAAGGTACCAATCCAGTAGGAGACAACACACAAGTCACTGAATACCTACACAAACAATCAACCACTTGCACCCAACGCGATAAAGAGGTTGTCAATCCCTTTACGGTCACTTGAAAAAGTGAGATCTGATAGAGATAGATAAATGGTAAAGTAAATATTTTTGGTATTTTTGGTTTATAGATTGGAAAGTAAAGATTGCAAAATAGTAGATCGAAAACTAGCAAGATGTAAACGAGATTCAATATAATGGAAAAGAGACCTGCGGGCCATAGGTTTCACTAGTGGCTTCTCTCAAGATAGCATACATTACGGTGGGTGAACAAATTACTGTCGAGCAATTGATAGAAAAGCGCATAGTTATGATGACATCTAGGGCAATGATCATGAACATAGGCATCACGTCTGTGTCAAGTAGACCGACTCCTGCCTGCATCTACTACTATTACTCCACACATCGACCGCTATCCAGCATGCATCTAAGTATTAAGTTCATAAAGAACGGAGTAACATGTTAAGAAAGATGACATGATGTAGAGGAATTAACTCAAGCAATGTGATGAAAACCCCATCTTTTTATCCTCAATGGCAACAATACAATATGTTCCTTGCTGCCCCTACTGTCACTGGGAAAGGACACCGCAAGATTGAATCCAAAGCTAAGCACTTCTCCCATTGCAAGAAAGATCAATCTAGTAGGCCAAACTAAATCGATAATTCGAAGAGACTTGCAAAGATATCAAATCATGCATAGAATAATTCAGAGAAGAACCAAATAGTATTCATAGATAATCTTGATCATAAATCCACAATTCATTGGATCTTCGCAAACACACCACAAAAGAGTATTACATCGAAGATCTCCAAGAACATCGAGGAGAACATGGTATTGAGAATCAAAGAGAGAGAAAAAGCCATCTAGCTAATAACTATGGACCCGAAGGTCTCATGCTTCATCGCAGAGGTAATGGTGTTGGTGTAGAAGCCCTCCGTGATCGAATCCCCCTCCGGCAGGACACCGAAAAAGGCCCCTAGATGGGATCTCATGGGTACAGAAGGTTGCGGCGGTGGAAAAGTGGTTCTGTGTCTCTCCTGGATGTTTTCAGGGTATAAGGGTATATATAGGCGAAGGAACTAAGTCAGGGCAGCTACGAGGGGCCCACGAGGGTGGGGGCGCGCCCTACCCCCCTGGGCACGCCCTCCTGCCTTGTGGCTTCCTTGTTGTGTCTCTGACTTCATCTCCAAGTCTTCTGGTTTGCTTTCAGTCCAAGAAAGATCATCAGAAAGGTTTCATTCTGTTTGGACTCCATTTGGTATTCCTTTTCTGCAAAACTCTGAAATAGGCAAAAAAAACAGAAACTGGCACTGGGCCCTTGGTTAATAGGTTAGTCCCAAAAAAATATAAAATAGCATATTAATGCCTATTAAACGTCTAAAACAGATAATATAATAGCATGGAACAATCAAAAATTATAGATACGTTGGAGACGTATCATAGCGTTGTTTAGCATGGGCCGCGCTACTGTTACATGTGCCGCACGGCCAAGAACAGAAGTCCACTTAGCTATAGCATGGCTTGTCCACCAACACTAATGCTAACGGGCGTAGTAGAAGCGCTGGCCCGTACCCAGCACTACTACTATGCCAAAAGAAAACCCCGCGCGCGTGGTCTCCCGCACCCCGGCCTCACTTCGATCGATCCCCTCACCAGCCACCACCGCGGTTACGGTTCCGCCCGACGTCGCCACAAAGCGCCACCTCCCGCCACCGCAGGTAATGCTCCTCCTCCTCCACTGCTCCTCCCCCTTCTCGCCGCCCCGATCTGTCGCCGCCCGCCTACCCACTCCCCCTGCTATCCCCAAGTCCGTCGTCGCCCCCACTCCTCCTTCTTCCCCCCAACTCCACGCCGCCCCCACTCTGATGACAGGGCCGTGGAGGGGGACGGGCTGGCCGGGGTGACTTGCACATAGGGGTTGCCGGCGCCGTTGCTGGCCGCCGTGACGGCGACGACCATGGAGTGCAATGACGAGAAGACGTTGAGAGCCCCCTGATGCGCCGCTCCCAACCCGACGCCCTCACTGTCCTCACTGTCCGATGATGAGAGAGCCCCGCTCCTTAAACCCATGATGATGTTCTTGTTGTGTTATATCCATTGACTTTGTTTAATTAGTACTAATGCTAGCTTGTTGATCGATCCAAGTTTTTAGGGATTATAAGCTAGCATACCAATGCTCTGCTTTAGTTGTGGTTTTTGGGTTCCTCACAGTAGTTGTTTTTGATGCTATATTGAAATTGGTGTACCACTGTTTTTTGATTGGGTTAATTCCAGCATCTCTAGATCCTACTGTTAGTATCACATACAAAACCTGAATATATTCAGTTTGGCTTGTGTTGAGATACCTTGTGGTTCAGTTTAGGTTAGATGGCATAACACATTTGTGTGGTTTGGTCTGGTTTAGTTTTCTTGTGGTTCAGTTTAGGTTAATCATATGGCAGTTCTTGTTATATGTTTTTATTTCCTATGAAGTGGATTGTTAATCCTTTTCTAATATTGCTTTAGGAAAATGGTGCCACCACCACCACCACCACCATGTCGACTGTGCAAGTCAAGGTGCGCCAGCAGCCTTGCAACTAGCACGTTGTTCGGCATCTACTTCCAGTCGAGTTTTCTTCCTGCGGCGGTAACAAAATATATGAAACTTGTAACAACTATTTTGTTTTTAGTGTTATTGGCATTAATGCATTGTGTATATATCATTGTGTATACACAGATCGTCCCATGCAATGTGAGGTTGGAATTCAACAAGCTGACCGGAGACACTGTGAATTTTGAGACTCCTGGGGGCCCCTACACTATGGAGGTCGAGAAAGGACGAAATATGCCGTAGATGGGAGGAGATGGATGGGACCATTTCATCTCCCACATGGGTATCACTGGTGGTGAGTTGATCAACTTCTCCTTCAGAGCAGGAAGACCCAAGCTGGCTGTCATTTATGTCAACATGGAGGAAGATGATGAGGACCGACTTGATGAAGCCATCTATGCTCAAAGAATAAGGCTGGGCGAGGAGGAGGTGTGCAACCTATGGGACATAATTCCGCCACGTGCTTACTTTGTCGGGGTGCCATTCGTGACTCGCCTGACAAGTACCATGGTTGATCGGCATGTTATGCTATGTTATACTTACTGTAGTAATTTCATTATATGCTTTATTGTTATACTTACAAATGCAAATTATTTGTATGTAGAATCCGATGATATGCATAGTGTAGAATCCAATGATATGCTTAGTGTAGAATCCGATTACATGCTTAATTACTTAGCGTAGAGTCCAACGATATTCTTAGTGAATCCGATGATATGCTTAATGTAGAGTCCAATGATATGATGTGTAGAAGCTAGCAGATGATATGCTTTAGTGTAGAGTCCGATAACATGCTTAATTAGTCTAGAGTGCAATGACATGCTTACTGTCCGATCGATGATATGCTTTAGTGTGTAGCTATATTCCAATGATATATATGCTTACTATAGAATCCGATCGATGATATGCTTTAGTGTAGCTAGAGTCCAGGGAACCGTTAATAGTGTAGAATCCATACTTATTAGTAGAATTCAAGCTTAGTAGAAATGTAGTTCTGTTTTTGATAGTGTAGAAATCTATACTTAGTAGAAATATATTTGCAAGGGTATTTGCGAGGCTAATTATTAATTGATATGTTTTCCTATTCAGAAATTGCCAAAGAGCCTATCTGTGAGTTGTGGTATCGAGCCTGATGAAGAAGGCTCTACTGGAATACGCCTTACCGCAAGGGGCTCCGTCACCACCTGTGCGTACGGCGTGGACACGGACGGTCGCACACACTTCAGCTCGGTTGGGTGGAAGAGCTTCCTTGTTGGCAAGAATCTTCATGTTGGATAGGCCATCCTAATTACTATCAGGAACACCCACTGCCATGGCTTGAGGATGATGATCGTCATTGATATCATCTAGAACTACATATGTGTGTGGTTGTATGACTACCCCTAGTAGACTGCTATATGTTGTATGACTACCTAGTACTGCTTATCATATATGCTACTGTATGAACCATATATGTGTGTGAGGATGCATGTTGACTATATATGAGTACTTATAATGCTTAATGATATCGTATGACTACTGTATGACTATATGGTATTGTGGTTAATGATATTGTTATCTGGTATATATGAAATTGCAGTTTATTGAAACGGGGTACTGTTCTACATCAACAGGAACCAGAAAAAAATGTTGAAAGATACAACAGCAGCGTGGGAACAGAAAAGCGCTACAGCTAGTTAATAGTAGCGCGCGTCAGAAAAGCGCTACTGATATAGTCAATAGTAGTAGCGCTGGTCTATACAATGCTACTACTAACTGTTAGCTGTAGCTCCGTAGCAGTAGCGCGGCCACCCACGCTGCTGATAGCATTAAAACCCGTGCTATGATACGTCTCCAATGTATATATAATTTTTGATTGTTCCATGCTATTATATATTATATGTTTTTGGATGTTTAATGGGCTTTAATATGCTCTTTTATATTATTTTTGGGACTAACCTATTAACCGAGGGCCTAGTGCTAGTTTTTGTTTTTTGCCTATTTTAGAGTTTTCAAGAAAAGGAATACCAAACGAAGTCCAAACAGAATGAAACCTTCGTGATGATCTTTCTTGGACCGAAATCAAACCAGAAGACTTGGAGATGCAGGCGGAGAGGCAACGAGGCAGCCACGAGGCAGGAGGGCGCGCCCAGGGGGCTAGGCACGCCCCCACCCTCATGGGCCCCTCGCAACCGCCCTGACCTAGTTCCTTCGCCTATATATACTCTTATACCCTAAAAACATCAAGGGAGCCACGAAACCACTTTTCCACCGCCACAACCTTCTGTACCTGTGAGATCCCATCTTGGGGCCTTTTCCAACATCCTGCCGGAGGGGGATTCGATCATGGAGGGCTTCTACATCAACACCATTACCTCTCCGATGAAGCGTGAGTAGTTTACCACAGACCTTCAGGTCCATAGTTATTAGCTGGATGACTTCTTCTCTCTCTCTTTGATTCTCGATACAAAGTTCTCCTTGATGTTCTTGGAGATCTATTCGATGTAATATTCTTTTGCGGTGTGTTTGCCAAGATCCAATGGATTGTGAATTTATGATCAAGATTATCTATGAATATTACTTGGTTCTTCTCTGAATTCTTATATGCATGATTTGATATCTTTGCAAGTCTCTTCGAATTATCGGTTTAGTTTGGCCTACTAGATTGATTTTCTTGCAATGGGAGTAGTGCTTAGCTTTGGGTTCAATCTTGCGGTGTCCTTTCCCAGTGACAGTAGGGGAAGCAAGGCACGTATTGTATTGTTGCCATCGAGGATAACAAGATGGGGTTTTCACATATTGCCTGAGTTAATTCCTCTACATCATATCATCTTGCTTAATGCGTTACTTCGTTATTTATGAACTTAATACTCTAGATGCATGCTGGATAGCGGTCGATGTGTGGAGTAATAGTAGTAGATGCAGGCAGGAGTCGATCTACTTGACATAGACGTGATGCCTATGTTCATGATCATTGCCTTAGATGTCATCATAATTATGCGCTTTTCTATCAATTGCTCGATGGTAATTTGTTCACCCACCATAATATATGCTATCTCGAGAGAAGCCACTAGTGAAACCTATGGCCCCCGGGTCTCTTTTCCACTTTATTGAATCTCGTTTACATCTTGCTAGTTTCCGATCTACTATTTTGCAATCTTTACTTTCTAATCCATAACCAAAAATACCAAAAATATTTACTTTACCGTTTATCTATCTCTATCATATCTCACTTTTGCGAGTGACCGTGAAGGGATTGCCAACCCCTTTATCACGTTGGTTGCAAGTCCTTGATTGTTTGTGCAGGTATTCGGTGACTTGTGCATCGTCTCCTACTGGATTGATACCTTGGTTCTCAAAACTGAGGGAAATACTTACGCTACTTTGCTGCATCACCCTTTCCTCTTCAAGGGAAAACCAACGCAAGCTCAAGAGGTCGCACGCTACTACTAGGGTTTTCCCTAGTAGTGGCGAATAGCTCGGGGATTGTCTTTCCCATCCCTTGCATGTCATAGTTCATCACAAAGCCTTTATAGCTTGGTGGCAGTGACTGAAGAACTTTGTTAATCGCTACTTCATTCGGAAGATTAACTCCCAACTGATTCAAACGGTTGTAGTACCCAGACATTCTGAGTACATGCTCACTAGTGGAGCTGTTCTCCTCCATCTTGTAGCTAAAGAACTTGTCGGAGGTGTCATACCTCTCAACCCGGGTATGAGCCTGAAATACCAATTTCAGCTCCTCGAACATCTCATATGCTTTGTGGTGCTCAAAACGTTCTTGGAGCCCCGGTTCTAAGCCGTAAAGCATGGCGCACTGAACTATCGAGTAGTCATCAAAATGTGCCTACCAGACGTTCATAACATCTACAGGCGAATCTTGAGGGGGTGCGTCACCAAGCGGTGCATGAAGGACATACAATTTCTATTCAGTAGTGAGGATAATCCTCAAATTACGGACCCGGTCCGCATAGTTGCTTCCATCATGTTTCAACTTAGCTTTCTCTGGGAACACATTAAAATTTAGGGGAGCTACAACATGAGCCATTGATCTACAACGTAATTTTGCAAAGACAACTTAGACTATGTTCATCATAATGGGTCCAACTAATCAAATTACTAGTGAACTCCCACTTAAATCAACATCCCTCAAGTTGTGTAAGTGTTACATGATCCAAATCAACTACCCATGTCCGATCATCACGTGACATGGGGTCGTCATCAATGGTGAACATCTCCATGTTGATCATATCTACTATATGACTCATGTTCAACCTTTTGTTCCTACATGTCCCAAGGCCATATGCTAGGCTCATCAAGTTTAACTCAAGTATTTCGCATGTTCAAAACTGGCTTACACCCATTGTATGTGAACGTAGAGTCTATCACACCGATCATCAAGAGGTGCTTTGGAACGACAAACTTTCGCAACGGTGCATACTAAGGGAGAACACATTTTATCTTGAAATTAAATGAAGGGATCATCTTATAATGCTACCGTCGTCCTAAGCAAAATAAGATGCATAAAAGGGTAAACATCACATGCAATCAAAATATGTGACATGATATGGCCATTATCATCTTGTGTTTTTGATCTTCATCTCCAAAGCACCGGTATGACACCATGATCTCCATCATGGTGTTGTCACTTAGTTGTCTTGCCAACTATTGCTTCTACACCTATTACTAACGTATAGCGATAAAGTAAAGCAATTACATGGCGTTTATTGATTGACACGCATGTCATACACTAAATTAAGGACAATCCTATGGCTCATGCGCAGGTTGCCGTACTCATCGATATGCAAGTCGTGAACCTATTACAAAACATGATCATCTCATACATCAACATATATCACATCACATTTTGGCCATACCACATCACATTGGGGTTTTCATCATATTGCTTGAGTTAATTCCTCTACATCATATCATCTTGCTTAATGCGTTACTCCGTTCTTAATGAACTTAATACTCTAGATGCATGTTGGATAGCGACCGATGTGTGGAGTAATAGTTGTAGATGCAGGAAGGAGTCGGTCTACTTGACACAGACGTGATGCCTATGTTCATGATCATTGCCTTAGATGTCGTCATAATTATGCGTTTTTCTATCAATTGCTCGGCAGTAATTTGTTCACCCACCGTAATATATGCTATCTCGAGAGAAGCCACTAGTGAAACCTATGGCCCCCGGGTCTCTTTCCACATTATTGAATCTCGTTTACATCTTGCTAGTTTTCGATCTACTATTTTCCAATCTATACAACTGAAAATACCAAAAATATTTACTTTACCGTTTATCTATCTCTATCAGATCTCACTTTTGCGAGTGACCGTGAAGGGATTGACAACCCTTTTATCGTGTTGGTTGCAAGTTCTTGATTGTTTGTGCAGGTATTTGATGACTTGTGCGTCGTATCCTACTGGATTGATACCTTGGTTCTCAAAACTGAGGGAAATAATTATGCTACTTTGCTGCATCACCCTTTCCTCTTCAAGGGAAAACCAACGCAAGCTCAAGAGGTAGCAAGAAGGATTTCTGGCGCCGTTGCAGGGGAGATCTACGTCAAGTCAAGCCATACCAAGTACCCATCATAAACTCTTCTCCCTTGCATTACATTATTCGCCATTCGCCTCTCGTTTTCCTCTCCCCTACTTCTAAAACGATTTTCGAAAACCTTTGCCTTTTCTTTGCCTTCTTCCCGTATGTCTTTTTGTTTTGTGTTTCCATGTGCCTTCTATTTCCTTGCATCTTTGCTTGCTAAAAATCTATTGATATGGATCCACTTAAATTGTTCTATTTGGATCATCTCCAATCTATATGTGCTCGTGCTGAAACCCCAACTAGTTTAGTTGTTGGAAAATCTTTAGATGAGCATGCTCGTTTTGTGCGTCATCGTGTTTCTCAAAAAGGGGGACTCTTATGGAATAAAATAAATAGTTTTCTTTGCTATGCTTGGAATATTTGTGAAATTTATTATTTTACTTGTTGCTCAGAAAACCCTAAAAGACACCTTTCCTACTTATGTGAGTTAATTGATAATGAAATCCTATCTTCTTATGCCAAAGGTGTTTATAGTTACTATGATATCGAACAAATTGAAGAATTTGTTTCTTTTAAGGGTGCCTATGAAGTTGCTTCTTTGATTGGAAAGTATGATATTACTCTCTACAAATCTGAAAATTTTCACATACTTAAATATTGCTACGAAAACTATGCTCATAATGTCTATGTCAAAGAATCTATTGAAAGAATGACTATTGATTTGGAAGAAAATAATGATATGCATGAATATATAGATAATTATGATTCCAATGATTTGATTGAAATATCCCTTGATGAACATGATGCTTGCTATTCTTGTGGCCATGATGCCAATATTTATGGAGATGAATTTGCTATAGTCCCTTATGTTAAACACGAGATTGATGCTATTGCACCCACACTTGATAGTTCCTTCGACGAAAAACATGATTGCAATGATGTTATTATAAATTCTATTAATGTAAATTTTTCTAGTAATATGCAAAACCCTAAGCTTGGGGATGTTGTTTTGCTATGTCTACTATCTGTTGCAATGATCATGATTGGGGTGATTCTTTTTATGATCTTGAAAATTTATTTAAGCCCCATGATGAATATGAGATTGATAATAGTGTTTGAAATATTATTGAAAGTGGGTTTGGAAGAGTGCCAACTTTAGGTCTCACATATTTGGAGAATGTTCAATCTTATGAAATTTTTGATAAAAGTGGGTTTGGAGAGGTCATGACTTTAGTTAATGGTAATCCCACTATTTTGGAAGAGTGTCAACTTCGCATGCATGTGGATCGTGTTGAGAATTTGTTTTGTGATAGATATATTGTTGAATTTGCTTATGATCCCACATGTAATTATTATGAGATAGGAAAATATGGTTGTAGAAATTTTCATGTTACTAAATTACCTCTCGTTATGTTGAGATTGCTATTGTTTCTTTCCACTTCCTTGCATATGCTAGTTTTTGCTTGCTATGATAATTTGTTTGCCTATAATATGCCTATGCATAGGAAGTATGCTAGACTTAGATGTGTTTGTCATATGCTTTATGATTCTCTCTTTGTGCTTCAATTCTTGTCTTTCATGTGAGCATCATCGAAATCTCAATGCCTAGCTAGGGGCGTTAAACGATAGCGCTTGTTGGGAGGCAACCCAATTTTATTTTTGTTCTTTACTTTTTTCTCATGTTTAGTTATAAATAATTCATATAGCCTCTGGTTACATGTTGTTTTAAGTTTTAGTTAGTGTTTGTGCCAAGTAGAACCTTTGGGAAGACTAGGGTGAAGTCATTGCGATCTTGCTGTAAAAAACAGAAAAATTTGCACTCACGAGAATAGCTGTCATTTTCTACATAAGAGTGATTTTAGGTTGATTCCTTTTGAAGAAGATTAATAGACAAATTCCTCACGTCCACCAATTTATTTCAGAATTTTTGGAGTTACAGAAGTATTCTAAAGTTACATATTGCTACAGACTGTTCTGTTATTGACAGATTCTGTTTTTCGCGTGTTGTTTGCTTATTTTGATGAATCTATGAATAGTATCGGGGGGTATGAACCATAGAGAAGTTGGAATACAGTAGGTTTTACACCAATATAAATAAATAATGAGTTCACAACAGTACCTTAAAGTGGTGATTTATTTTCTTATACTAACGGAGCTCATGAGATTTTCTGTTGAAGTTTTGTGTTGTGAAGTTTTCAAGTTTTGGTAATGATTTGATGGACTTTGGAATAAGGAGTGGCAAGAGATTAAGCTTGGGGATTCCCAAGGCACCCCAAGGTAAAATTCAAGGACAACCAAAAGCCAAAGCTTGGGGATGCCCCGGAAGTCATCCCACTTTCGTCTTCGTCTATCGGTAACTTTACTTGAGGCTATATTTTTATTCACCACATGATATGTGTTTTGCTTGGAGCGTCTTGTATGATTTGAGTATTTGATTTTTAGTTTACCACAATCATCCTTTCTGTACACACCTTTTGGGACACGCATGATTCATGATTTATTAGAATACTCTATGTGCTTCACATATATCTTTTGAGCTAGACAATATTGCTCTAGTGCTTCACTTATATCTTTTTAGAGCATGGCGGTGGTTTTATTTTATAGATGTTGATCTCTCATGATTCACTAATATTATTTTGAGAGTATTCTAGAACAGCATGATAATTTGCTTTGGTTATAAAATTAGTCCTAATATGATAGGCATCCAAGATGGGTATAATAAAAACTTTTATATGAAGTGCATTGAATACTATGAGAAGTTTGCTTCTTTATGATTGTTTTGAGATATGAAGATGGTGATATTAGAGTCATGATAGTAGAGTAGTTGTGTATTTGAGAGATACTTGTGTTAAAGTTTGTGATTCTCGTAGCATGCATGTATGTTGAACCATTATGTGATGAAGTTGGAGCATGATTTATTTATTGATTGTCCTCCTTATGAGTGGCGGTCGGGGACGAGCGATGGTATTTTCCTACCAATCTATCCCCCTAGGAGCATGCGCGTAGTACTTCGTTTTGGTAACTAATAAATTTTTGCAACAAGTATGTGAGTTCTTTATGACTAATGTTGAGTCCATGCACTACAAAAAAAATACACTTCCGTGATGATATGTGTTTGTCACAGTAGGTCGCGTTTTGTGTCATGCATGTACATCCATGACGATTTTATGACAGAATCAAGATAGTCATACATGTGCTGTCGTAGAAGTGTTCCATGACATTACCAAAATTATCATCACGGAAGTGTCCACTTCCATGACGATAAATCGCGCGTCACAGAAGTGCTTTCGCCAAGGGTGACCGACACGTGGCATCCACCGTAACGGAATGCCATTAAGCTATCGGGTCCGGTTTTGGATCCGATAACCCGCTAACAGCCCCGACCAATGGGGATTTTCCACGTGTAAAATCTGCATTGGCTGCAGGAAACACGTGTCGGCTCACCGTTGGGATAGATGTCATCCACTCATTGGACCGAAGGCGCCTATGATACGTCGACATGTGGCACGGCCCCATAGAGGCCCATTCCTGTGAAAAGGCCGGTCCGTTTGACTTGGTCAAAAGGTGGCGGGCCTGCCCAAAGAAAGTCTGTTAACGGCATGTTCGCATATAGCCCATTTACATCCCGCTAACCCAGGGCCCGTTACGACCTATCCAAATTAGGCCCAGTAGCGTCATCTGGGCCGTCCGATATGATTCCAGCCTATTTTAAGTTCCAGCCCATGTAGGGCCCATGACGTCTTTCGGCCCATATGAGGCCCTTTGTAACTCTTGGCCCATTAACGGCCCGTGGTGAAACTGGCCCGTAATGAGCAGTGTATCAGTTTATACCCATTAACGGCCTGTTAATCCATTGGGCCGTTTGCAGCCCATGTTATCTTTCGGCCGTCTCAGGGCCCATTTATTCTTGGGCTCATTTCCAGAAATCGGTTACTTACGGCCCATTACTGCCATTTTTTGCTTGTGGGCCAAATTCATCCCGTGGTTACAGTCGGCCCGTTTGTGGCCAGTTAATATGTTGGGCCATTTTCATAGCATCATCAAATACGGCCTATTAACGACGGCCTGTTATGGTCGACCCATGAACGGACAATTCCAACCCTAGCCCATTTACGGCCATAATGTGGTTTGTTATTGGCCCATGTTTGGCCAATCGATCATACGGCCCGTATAAGGCCCACTGATGATACGGCCCGTAGAATGCCCATAGTTTCTATGGCCTGTAGGAGGCCCAGTGTCACTACAGTAAATATGTAGCCCATGGTTAATGTGACCTAGTTATAAAAAATAGGTTATTGCGGCCACTAGCAAACCGCAGAAAAAGAACTACACTGACTACAAGCAAACCAATAAACAAGACAACAAGGAAATAAATAAGCAAGCAACTTACGCTAGGCTATCACGGCTATTACACATATTACATCCACTGGGCATCAAAGTTCGCCACCAGCGCAATAGAACTGAGAGCACTTAAGAAGGCAATAGGCCTGGCCAGGTTGGGCCCCCCAAACAGCCGAAGAAGCTGAATAGACCTCAGTTGTGTCAATGATAGATGCATCACCCATAGCTGTATGGCATGATGCTGCGCAAGGCAGTCCTCTGACATCTTCATTACATCTTTGACTTCAAGTCGGAGCTGAGCTGAAGCAAGCCTTACCGCTTTAAGTTGAGACTAAAGAAGTCGAACTGATTGAGGCAACGACTGCACAAAGGTTGTCTCACAACTGCTGGTGAGTAGCTTCAACTCACTGTCTTCATCAAGACAGGACCTTGGGGTCATCTCGTTGTCCTCAAGATGGTTTGGCTCACTATCTTCCCTAAAGTTCTACCTAGCATAAGAGATACGACTCTAAAAGAGAAATAAGGAGACACGTAACAGGTTTCACAATTATATCAGAAAATAAATGGATCTATTATGCATAAGGAACATGTTTTTACAACTACAATTTGAAGTACTTTCTGCAAACATCCAATCAGATGTAAACAGCAAAGCAAACAGAAGTGGAGGAAATTATGCCTATCCAAATCTATACTAAAACAAAGTTTGAAGGCTTGAGAAGGATGAACTTACATTACATGTTAATATGGGCTGGACAAAGCCCTTCTCCATGTGGATGGAAGGATAATTCAATAAATTCCCCAAAGAAAATTCTTTATAAGCGTTGCCATTATTCTACATTTTGCAAAGAGTAAATATAGATCAAATAATATTGGAAGAAACAGAGGATAATGAAGCTCAGGTGCAGACTGATGATACATAATCAAATAGCAATTAATTAAGTACAGGGTTACAAGACAAAAGGGAGAGTGACAAGAGCAATGCAGAGCCCAGTATTGTTGTGAGATCGTATGATCCTTTGAGCAAGGAGATTCATCTGAAATTAGTTTTCATACAAGAGAGAAGGTAAGGCAGATGCAGAAATTTAGGAGTTCAAATTTTGAATTGATATCATAGACAGTACCTGGCGCTGGGCTCTCAGTAGTTCTAATAGGGGTTTGGCCACTAGAGTAGGGGTAAAGTGTGGTACAGTTGGGCCTGTGTTTTCTGTGGCTGCTGATCTATGTGATTTAACAGGTATCACTACCTTTTCCAAATACCTAGTTTGTACTCCTTGAGGATCTGCACTCACCCTCTTCCTTTTGGACATCTATTACGAAAGAACAATATTTGACTGGAAAAACATAGTGTGACGACACATGGAATAGGTACGGAAAATGGATAGGTATGGCATATACTCATATATGATGCTTAAACTAAGAAGATGGTGTAACAAAGTAGAAGTAATGCAAGAGGTCAAATGCAAAATATGTGCGACCAATACAACCTTGCCAAGTTAGAGCAAGCACCATGATGGGTGAATAAGATAGGCCATCCTCCACCATGCCAAGTTTGTTAGCGAGTGGATTGTTCCGCAGTATTCCTCTCATGCGCCCATTCTCATATTCATTTTGATAATGTTCAATATCTGACATGCATGAAAACATAAAATCAAGTGAGATTATCTTTGTAATGCAGAAGAAATTCTAATCCAATACTGCCTCCCTGTAAACCCCTTTGTGCTATCTCTGCAATTCTTTTAAGAGATGCCATGCATGCTGTAATTTCGTGTGTGCATTAATGTAATGTGGCCTACTACTCAAAATTTGAGAGCTCCAGAAGTGATGACACTTTGCAGATGACAGCTTCAACATATAGTAAAGAAGAACAAGTTGACCTGACCTGACAGATTCAAAATATACTAAGGGAGAACAACTCGACCTGACCAGTCGACCGCAAGAGAAGAGGTTCATCTTAAAGAAGAGCAGAAGAGCAAGAAGATTGAAGATATTACAAGTCTTTCAATACAATGTCGGTTGGCCACCCATGATGAACCAGAGCGCACAGAGAAATACTATTCTTTCCGGTCTCTCCATATGTGGCTCACATGCATTTCGAAACTAAAGTAGGAACATTTAGCTGACCAATTAAACATCTCTCAGTTTTACTAATATCAGCATAATATCATATATGAATTTGTACAACTAAGCTTGTTTAGCTTGATGGGTGGAGCAGTGCTATTATGACACGAACCACGTAGGCTGACCGTGGTCATCATAAAATGGGGAAACCATAAGCATGATGAGTACAGTGTTGATCATGGCAGCGGGATGGAAGATCTGAAGCTGCAAACCGCGCAAAGGGTAGTTAGCAACCAATGTTTGCTTTTAAATAACAACTAAGATTTGGTATGGACAAGAAAGTACAGTCAACAAGTGACAAAGAAATGCAATTTTGTTGTCTCTCTATATGTTGTGACATGCATTTGGAAACTCAAGTGGGACCGTTAGCTAACCAATTAAATGTGTCTGTTAACTAATATCAGTATCATATCACAATCATATTTGAACAACTAAGCTTTCGAATTCTGAGTGTTGTGTTGTTTAGCTTGAAGGGTGGAGTAATGCTAGTACGACAGAAAGCACCTACGCGAATCATAGTAGAGTAGATGAAAGGGGAAAACCCTAAGTGTCGGTGTCAAAACCGCCGGATCTCGGGTAGGGGGTCCCGAACTGTGCGTCTAGGCGGATGGTAACAGGAGACAAGGGACACGATGTTTTTACCCAGGTTCGGGCCCTCTCGATGGAGGTAAAACCCTACTCCTGCTTGATTGATATTGATGATATGGGCAGTACAAGAGTGGATCTACCACGAGATCAAGGAGGCTAAACCCTAGAAGCTAGCCTATGGTATGATTGTTGTAATGGTTGTTCGTCCTACGGACTAAAACCCTCCGGTTTATATAGACACCGGAGAGGGCTAGGGTTACACAGAGTCGGTTACAATGGTAGGAGATCTACACATCCGTATCACCAAGCTTGCCTTCCACGCCAAGGAAAGTCCCATCCGGACACGGGACGAAGTCTTCAATCTTGTTTCTTCATAGTTGTGGAGTCCAGCCGATGATGATAGTCCGGCTATCCGGACACCCCCTAGTCCAGGACTCCCTCAGTAGCCCCTGAACCAGGCTTCAATGACGATGAGTCCGGCGCGCATATTGTTCGGCATTGCAAGGCGGGTTCCTCCTCCGAATAATCCATAGAAGATTGTGAACACCAGGATAGTGTCCGGCTCTGCAAAGTAAATTCCACATTCCACCGTAGAGAGAATAATATGTACACAAGCTCAATCTGCTGACATAATTCGTGGCGCGACGTCACACCACTGCCAAGCCTTTACTTGAATTGTTTTTACTATACCACCTCAGCGCGTTTAGCGAAGCGGTTTCCTTGGCGCGTCCTGTTGAAGCAGAGATCGTGTTCCCCTTATTCCGGGATTCCCATCAATACGAATGTGGGTAACCCAACCGTGCCCGTTGCCACGCCCTCTCTATCGGAGGCGAGTTCCAAACGGTCACGGGGATGGCTCTTGGTATTCTTCCTCTTTATAATGGGACCAAGGCTCGTTTCTTTTCTCCAATCCTCAATCGAATCTACCCCTCGCCCCGAGTTCCAACACCCAGAGCCCCAGATTCGAGCGCTTCGGACCTTGAATGATGTCCGGCTCCGACCTACAGGGACGGTGGATGCCCTCCTCCATCACGGAAGAGGACGTGCTAAAGCTGCGAGAAGCCAAGTACCTGACCTACGAGATTTCGCATAGGTTGCCCGCCAAAGGGCAAGTCATTCCCACCCCCGAGCCCGGCGAAAACGTCATGTTTGTGTCCCACCTCCGTCGGGGTTTAGGCTTCCCGATGGATCCTTTTGTGAGAGGGCTCATGTTTTACTATGGGTTGGAATTCCATGACTTGGCTCCGGAGTCCATCCTCCATATCTCATCATTCATTGTCGTCTGCGAAGCCTTCCTCCGCACTACCCCTCACTTCGGCTTGTGGCTTAAGACCTTTGACATAGAGCCGAAGATGATCGAGGGGCGTCAAGCAGAGTGCGGCGGGGCGGTTGTAAGCAGAAGGGCCGACGCTCCATGGCCCGAGGGCTCTTTCCAGGAGGAGCTTGGCTTGTGGCAACAGGAGTGGTTCTATATAACCGCTCCCAGGGGCAGCAGGCAGAAGCCGCCGCCCATCTTCCGCTCGGGCCCTCCGCAGCGGCTGATGTCATGGGTCAGCCGAGGGCTCAACTGGGGGCCGTCAAAGGACGTACCCCTATTGCAGGGCCGGATTCGAGACCTCCAGGAGAGGGAGATCAATCTGGTCATAGTGATGCAGGTTATGCTGATTCGGCGCCTCCTGCCCTGCAAGCGTCGCCCCCTTCGTCTGTGGGAGTTCAATCCCGAGGGGCCGCGAGCTCTCCAACACTTCATGGGTACGACACCCGTGGAGATGTATAAATTGTTCTTCGGATCACAAGAGATGTTTCCGGAATTGACCGAGGATTCCGGCCTAAGCTGCAATCGTCCGGATGCTCAGGTAAGTGGCCCTGTGTCTGGACACACCGTTTGTTTGCGCCTTCTTGAATTTGCCTTTTAACCTATCGTCTCTTGAATAGGAGTGGATAGCGCAAGTGAAACTGATAGGGTGTTCGGCCCCCCTCCCGGAGACCGTGCCGGATCCTGTGCTGGTCAGGATGCTGAAGGTTGCGCCTTCAGAGGAAGGCGCAGGGGAGAACAGGGACACTACTGCTTCTACCAAGGAGGCTTTGGAGAAAGGGGGAATCGAGAATCCCTCCTTCCAAGGGGAGAAGAGGAGCGCTTCCGAAAACCCGGAGGCCAAGGCCTCGAAGCGGGGGAAGAGATCTTCACCAGAGGGTCCTGCGTCCGGGGAGGCCCTGGCCGCACTATCTCCCCTAAGGAATCAGCCCTCCAGCGAGCCGTAAGTGGGAAAAGGGGGGTTCTATAATAAGAAACATCCCTATGTTTTCTTCTGAGGATAACCGAAGTTTTTACCTTGTAGTTTGGATCTCCGTCCTTCTCAGATGAGCTCGTCTTCGGGGGACCTTCGTCTGCAGATGATGGAGAGCGAGACGCCTCCGTCCGCCGCACCATCAGGCAGGGCGGACGAACCTGAGGTGTCATCGCGGAGGGTATCCCCGAGTCCGGCGGGGCCGGAGAGTTCGGCACCGGCTGGTGTGCGGCCGGGGGAGCTGAAGGATCTGCTTGAGAGGGCATCTATCTCAGAAGGTCACCATACATTGATGAGTATGGTGATTGGAAGAATTTCGTCCGCCGAAGGCGGGTTGCATGATGCCATCAGAAGCTTGCTGGCGGGGTTTGAGGTACGTAAAAATGACATACCTTTTGACAGTTTTACACATAAAGTGCGCCCTGTATAGATAGTAGCCCCTGGGACCCGGTAGGTTGTCGAGAGCGACAGCGTGCCGAGGATCAAAATCGCAGGTATTGATTTTCGCCTTTCCTATGCAAGTGGCGGATAGTCCTGTGGCCAGCCGGACTGATGGAGTTGCCGAACTAAAGCGGCAACTCGACGTTGCAGATGCGGACATCGCGCTGGTCAATAAGCGACTTGACGAGTCACAAGGTAGGTTTTTCTCCGTGGTCACCTAGTAAGGGAGCCGAAACCCACTCCTTACAACATGTGTGCTTAATGCAGATGGTGCCGCTGCTGTGGACAGCCTTCGGGCAGAATTTGCTCGAGCCAAGGAGCAGGCCAGAAGGAGTGATGGGGCTGCCTCGAGGGCGGCCGAAGAGCTACAAGCCGAAAGGGCTGCTCACTGCCGAAGCAGGGGGGAGATGGCCGAAATGGCCGTGAAGTTGAAAGATGTTACCGACCGCTATGAGGTTTTTGAAAAAGAACGCCGAGTAGAGCAAGAAGGCCTGAGAAAGGCCACCGCCGAAGCCAAGGATGCCCGTTCTACAATGAGGGCTATAAAGGAGGAGCTGCGCCAAGCCGGAGATATTGTGGCTGGCAAGCCCTTTCTGCTGCGCAGGAGGTTTACAGATCCGAAGTACGCTCAGCTTGGCCAGTTGTGGGGTCCGGAGGATCCTTATATGGACTTAGCGGCGAGTGCGGCAGATGCTCTTGTGCACTTCCGAAATCAAAAGGATCACGAGACGGAAGAGCTTTTTTGGTCTCAATTCCATAGTCCGGAGCGTTCACTTCCGCTGACCGATCGGTTGGCTGAGTGGGCTGAGCTGAATAGATTGTCCGGACTTGCCATGACGGATATCATGGCTCATGTCTGGCCGGATAGGCCCAAGCCGAAGAGTTATTTTGGCTTATTGCAGCAATTCCTTGGGGCGGTGCCGCATATCAAGGCGATGAAGCGGTCGGCCTGCATAGAGGGTGCACGGATGGCCCTCGCCCGTGTGAAGACATACTAGACGGAGATGGATGCCACCGCTGTTGTGACCCAGGGTTCGGACGAGAGCCGGTTACCCGCCGAGCACTATTTTGGGGAAGTTTTGCGTGGTGCTCGTGTAATAGAGTCGCAGTGCTCAAAAAATGTCATGTTCAAATGAACTTTATGGTTTGTAAAATGATGTTTATAATATAAGCGCTTTTTGTACTTGTGCGTTCAAGTATTGAAATATCTCCTGTGCGGCCGTTAACGTAAACTTGTGTATAACCTAAAAGATGGCAGTCTTCAGCTTCAGCCCCCACGCACATAGTGCGGGGGTGTTTGCGAAATAGCGCATTTTCACACTTAATCCAGCGTCTTGGTCCTGTGAAGGAGGTGGTAGCGTAGCAAATGAGGCAACCGGACTATAATGCTTTATCACTTTCACTTAGCCATAGGAGTTCGAAGGTCGGGCTACGATATAGCCCCTAGGGGCACCGCGCTCTCCGGATTTGGGGCGCGTGCGTGCCTGACCGGGAAGCGGTCCTTCGTCAAAGCGGAGGAATTCTAAACATTCCGGAGGTCGATCGAGTGGTTGACCAGTCTCTCGCTACATCATGACAGTCAGTTTTCGGCTTTCTCTACTGAGGTGCTCACCCGGCCGAACCGAGGCACAATCGCAGTAGTTCTCCTAGTGCCGCGTTAGCCGATGATACGGAACGTAAGGCAGCAAAACACAGGAGCCGGGAAAACCCAACATTTGACCAAAGACATGACTCGGAGCTGATGCATATAAGGCCTAACTCGAGACGCCAAACACTCCCTGAGGTGTTCGGTCTTTATGATGACGGGCAGATCAATGCCCTAAGCCCCTAGTGTCCAGGTACACGCAAGGTCCTCTGACGCGGCCGATGCCAAAACGCCAGTCTCCTCTCTGGTTATGATGAGCAACCAGGGGATGTATAGCAACAAGAGACAGTAAAAAAGGTTTACGCAGGGTCTTAATCTGAAAAGAATCCTTGTAACGGGTCCCTATTGCACGTCTGCACCTGTGTCTCCATTGTGTTGTATCCTGTACGGGTGTAACACGCTGTTCACCTGTAAAAGAGAGGAACTTAGTTTGAAAAGAAATCGTGCGAAAACTGTATTTAAAACAGAGCATAAATGAATAAAGTTGAGCTTTTATTGGCTCCTTATTGCTCATGCGCACAGCCCCTTGTGAAGGGGTGAGCGGCTAGGGAGCCCCTAGTTTATTTATGCCGGACTCGTCTAGCCGTGTCCGGGGTCTTTGAACGACCTTTTAATGAGATGATGCCGCGTGGACCGGGCATTTTAAGTGTCAGAGACGCGTAGTGTGGTATTGTGTTAAAGCGGACAAAAGCTTCACGTCCCAATAGTGCTTGATGGCTACTTTTGAATGGGGCGACATGAAAGATTAGCTTTTCGAGTCGGAAGTTGCCGGGTGACCCGAACACAACTTCTAGTAGTAAGGAGCCCGTGCACTTGGCGTAAGGGCCTGGCGTCACTCCTTTGAAGGAAGTGCGGCTATGGCGAATTTTAGTAAGGTCTATCCCCAACTTGCGGATTGTGTCCGGATATAGCAGGTTTAAATCGCTGCCGCCATCCATTAGGACTTGTGTAAATTGTAGTCCGTCGATTATAGGATCCAATATTAGAGCAGTCCATCCTGCGTTTCGATTACTTCTGGAATAGTCCAGGTGGTCGAAAGTAATTGGTTTTAACATCCAACCTCGAGGTTCCGCTGGGGTGGGCCGTGCGACACCTACTTTGGCGGATGCCGCACTGTTGTTCCGTATTATCACATGAAGTGAGTTTACTGTTTTGACTTCTTGTGGGAAAGTCTTTTGTTTTCTGGCGCTCTGCTGGTGGGGTTCGTCGTCATCCTCGCTTGGCGCATCGAGCCCCTTGTGTTCGGCGTTGAGTCGGCCGGACTGTTTGACGACCCAACAATCCCGGTGGGTGTGGTTTGCAGGCTTCCCGGAGGTACTGTGGATTTGACATATCCGATCCAAAATTTTGTTTAGGTTGGATAGCTCGTCCCTGCTGTCCTTAAGAGGCAGTGTTTTATTGTTTGGCCGTGAGCTTTTGAATCCGGCGTTGACCGCCGTGTTCTTTGGGCTCTTTTCTTTATTTCGGTGCTGGTCCCTTCTGCGTCGTGATTTTCCGTTTCCATCTCTGATCTTGGATGTACTCGGGTCGCTGGTGCTGCATCTTGCTAGCCAGCTGTCTTCCCCCGTGCAAAAGCGGGTCATCAGGCTTGTTAGCGCGGCCATTGTTCTCGACTTCTCTTGGCCGAGGTGTCTGGCGAACCATTCGTCTCGGACATTATGTTTAAAAGCTGCTAAGGCTTCGGCGTCCGGACAGTCGACTATTTGGTTCTTTTTTGTGAGGAACCTGTTCCAGAATTTGCGCGCTGACTCTCCGGGCTGTTGAGTTATGTGACTTAAATCGTCTGCATCCGAAGGGCGGACATAAGTCCCCTGAAAATTTGCTCTAAATGCGTCCTCGAGCTCTTCCCAACTTCCAATGGTATTTTCTGGGAGGCTTTTGAGCCAATGCCGAGCTGGCCCTTTGAGCTTGAGGGGTAGATATTTTATGGCGTGGAGATCATCTCCTCTAGCCATGTGTATGTGCAGGATGTAATCCTCAATCCAGACTCCAGGGTCTGTTGTTCCGTCGTATGCCTCTATGTTTACGGGCTTGAACCCCGCTGGGAATTCATGATCCAGCACCTCATCGGTGAAACATAGTGGGTGTGCAGCGCCCCTGTATTTAGGTGTGCCGTTATCTTAGAACACTCGGCGTGTTGTGTTCCTTCCTGGGGCCCTCTTCTTTGGCCCATAAATGGACCTGACCGGGCCATCCGTTTTGCGAGGATCTTTATGCGTGTCATGTGCCGGCTTATGTGCAGCGCCGCTTGCCGCTCTTGGCTTGTCATCTGGTCGCCTATCCGGCCAGGCGGCCTCTTTCTTTTTGATTGTGGGGGCTCCACGGCCTCCTCGCCGAATTCTGGCAGCAGCTTGCGCTTCGGGTAGCTCTTTGTTTGGTGGCTATTTCCATATTTGTCCGCGGTCTTGAGTACTTTGCTCCACCTCATTCTGAGTATGTCTTCCACTGTTTTGAGCTTCTGTTTCTCCTTCTTCAAACTTCTTGCAGTGGCGACAAGCCTTTTTTGGAGGTTCTTATGCTCCGGTGGTGTGTCCGGCGTGAGATTGTCTGGACTATTGTTTTCGCCGAGGACGAGTTGATTATCCGATTCATCCTGCTCGGACGGTTGCTTGGTTGCATGTGCGTCGCCCACTGGTTTGCCCTGCTCTATGGCTGGGTCATTATGGGTGCTGTTGTTATCGAGGCGGGACTTGGGGTGGCGCTTGCGTCGCCGTTTTGGTTGTTTTTCAGGGGAATTGTCCTTCGCCGCGTCCCGTTGTTCCTCGTTATCGCTCCCTTTTGGGGTGTCCACCATATATACATCATGAGTTGAGGTGGGATTCCAGTGCTCGGTAGGCACTGGTTCTTGATCGTCTCCGGCATCATCGTCCATACCGTCGATGTCTTCGGAGTCGTAGTCTAGCATATCGGTTAGATCGTCGACAGTGGCTATAAAGTGGGTGGTGGGTGGGTTTTGAATGTCTTCGTCGTCCGCATCCCAACCATCCTGACCGCAGTCCGGCCAGGGCTCTCCTGATAACGAGAGATACTTTAGCGAATTCAGGATGTCGCCAAAGGGTGAGTGCTGGAAGATGTCCGCAGCGGTGAACTCCATGATCAGCGCCCAATCAGATTCGATTGGCAGGGGCGCAGGAGGTTCGGAGTCCGGCAAGGAGTCCGGCACCTCGGAGTCACGAGCTTTGCAGGGGACAAGGTCAGTATTCGGCTCCATCGCCGTAGAAGTTGCAGCCCCCGAGGCGGTGTCCAGCCACCTGTCCTCGATCTGCGCGGTCGGCTCCGAACTAAGGGTCAGAGCGGATTCATGTGCGGCCTCCAGGGTACTGTCCAGCGGCAGAACTAAATCATGCCCATCGTGACAGTGTGGCACGCTCGGCTGTGGCTCGAATCCGTCGAAGATCAAGTCTCCGCGGATGTCAGCCGTGAAGTTTATGCTTCCAAATCTGACCTGATGGCCAGGGGCATAGCTTTCGATCTGCTCCAGATGGCCAGGTGAATTGGCCCGCAGTGCAAAGCCGCCGAACACGAAGATCTGTCCGGGGAGAAAAGTCTCACCCTGGACTGCGTTGTTGTTGATCAAAGAAGCCATCAAGCCTATCGGTGACGACACAGAGGAACTCTCAATGAAAGCACCAATGTCGGTGTCAAAACCGGCGGATCTCGGGTAGGGGGTCCCGAACTGTGCGTCTAGGCGGATGGTAACAGGAGACAAGGGACACGATGTTTTTACCCAGGTTCGGGCCCTCTCGATGGAGGTAAAACCCTACTCCTGCTTGATTGATATTGATGATATGGGTAGTACAAGAGTGGATCTACCACGAGATCAAGGAGGCTAAACCCTAGAAGCTAGCCTATGGTATGATTGTTGTAATGGTTGTTCGTCCTACGGACTAAAACCCTCCGGTTTATATAGACACCGGAGAGGGCTAGGGTTACACAGAGTCGGTTACAATGGTAGGAGATCTACACATCCGTATCGCCAAGCTTGCCTTCCACGCCAAGGAAAGTCCCATCCGGACACAGGACGAAGTCTTCAATCTTGACTCTTCATAGTTTTGGAGTCCGGCCGATGATGATAATCCAGCTATCCGGACACCCCCTACTCCAGGACCCCCTCACTAAGCATCAAGAGAAAAATCAGGAACGTGGAACTAGCTGGACCAGTGGGTGGAGCACATGCTTTTCGAAACGAATATAGGAACATTAGGTGACCAATTAAACGTTCTCTGTTTTAGTGATATGAGCATCATATTAGGTTCATATTTCAACACGTAAGCTTTGGGTTGAGGTCTTGAGGAGCAGTGCTAGCACGACACGAAGCACTACGATGATGGTAGTGAATATAAAGGGGGGAAACCATAAGCTTTACAAGTATAGTGCCCGTGCCATGGCGGATCTGAAGGTGCAAACCGGACAAAGCTACTTTGCAACCAATGTTTGCTTTCAATTAGCCACTACGATTTGGTACGGACAAGAAAAGTACAGTAAACAAATTACGATCTATTTTCCGGCTGAGATCAATAACTTAAACACATATGGAAGAGTACCACCTCTCTTGCGACGCCGTGTAGGCATCTGCTGATACTTCGAGGGTGTTGCGGGTGCGATGGCTGCGGCGGCGGGGAAGAAGACTTTAGATGGCAGACGGCCGGGTCGGGGGATAAATCTGGTTGCCGTGGATGAGGCGGTCGTAGGAGCGGCAGCGGCAAGGTGGACGACAGCGCCGATGAAGCGAGAGGACGCGATGAAAGGATCCTGGTCCAGTGCCGTGGATGAGAGACGTCCATCTCTTGTAGTGGACGACGGGGTAGGGGTAGCGGCTCCGGCAAGGTGGAGGATGGGGTGGTGGACGAAGGAGGCTGGCCGCAGTGGGGAGGTTGTCGTGGCGCCGATGGTGTATGAATGGGGAAATGGAGGGGACGGGGGGATCTCAAACTTTGGGACACGCTTCTCTGAAATGTGGGAAAGTTACGAACTTATCCCCCGTTTAAAATTTCGGACATCGCGTCGGTTGGGGATAGGACGGTAATCTCGCATCTCCCAAATATTTGCCGGTAACTATTTCGGGCGAGGAGAGGGTGTTTTGCTGCCCACGGTTGGTGCCCATGGTGTATGAACGGGCTGATATGTAGGGCGGTTGTGTCACGTCTAAGGGTAGTTACACATCTGCCCCTATTTAAAATATTAGCCTACATCGATTTCAGACAAGGAGAGTTTGTTTTGCCGCCCACCGTGTATGAATGGGGAAATGGAGGAAGAGACACATGACTTTCGGACGAGCTTGAATCAAATGTGTTTTGCCGCCCACGTTTGGTGCCCACCATGTCTGAATGGGCTCAGAAGCCGTCGTGTCACATCTGATTGAAGTTACTAGTCTACCCCTATCAACAGCAGTGTAAATCCGGTCGATAAGGATGTCAAGTGTCAGGGGTAGACAGTAATTTCCATCTCGCAAACACTTGCTTCGGGCAGCCCACAAATTATAGTGGGTGTTTAGCCACTTCATTCAAAACTTGGGAGAATTAGCATTCACGTTTGCCCTGGGCCCTAGCAAACTAAATTCAATTGTATTTGATTACGAATATCCACAGATAATTCTACGTTTTGTTATTTATTTCTTCAAAACAACAACAAATATTTATTCCTCCTTTATATATGATTATGATTTAGAAATGTCGTGATCTTCGAATTCAGTCGGTTGGATACACTCTGAGTCAAACAGTTATTTCATCCAATACAATATGCTCACACGAAAAACAGTTCACCTTATGTCAATCATACAAGTACTGAGGATTACCTCGCCTAAAAAATTTGGATCATTACAACACATGGACAATATAGGGGATCTTGCAACATAATCCATTCAGAGACATGACACAACATGCAAGTACAATAATCTAATGACAATTTCAACTGGTATCTAAAGAAGAACCGGGATTTCCCTGGGCTTCAGATAGCAAAAACAGCAGGACCTCCTCCGTCTTCAAATGCAACATTCTTACTTCCTCCAATTCTTGGGTTGCTTGCATAATGTGTGCCGCTAATTCCATAATTTCCAGCCTCAAGATAAAGATAACCTCATTCATGGCAGCCACACCATCTCTTTCGGCCTCTAGTAGAGACTGAAGCACTATAATATCTGTGCTCAGACTGCTCTCCCGCGGTGTTGCCTCTGCACTGCTACCATCTGGTAACATGGATGGCGCACTGCTTCCACAAATAGATTCTGGTGTTGTACATTGTGTCCTAGTGTGAACGGCATCCTGAAAGGTTTCTGCTGGACATAAGTAAGAGATAGTTATCGTATGATCCAGGCAGTAAGCTTACATGGTCAACGACATACGAATTATTGCCGAGCATGGCAAGCTATATTTAAATGGTTTGGAGCAGCATCAGCCGAAAAGAAATTAAAATGGTAAGATGAAACTAGGGATGTAAGTGGCAAATAAACGACATCCACCAGTCCCATCTAGTTAGTTTTTGCTAGCTCCATAGTTCATTTTCCTCAAAAAAACAAAAAATCTTTTGAACTATCATACCACTAGTGGACTTTAATCGGGATTAAACGGGACCCAGTTGACATCCCTAGTTGAAAGGGAGTGTACCACCCCTATATTTAAGTTGCCAAGGCATCTAAGCAGTTGAAATAATCTGAGAAAGCACTTAACAGTGTGGCCTCATATAAACTACGAAGATAGTCTTGTGATGAAGTTGAGAGGAAAAGTTAAGGACTCAAATGAACTAGGCATGCATTTCTTTACGATAGTACAGCAGGCACTGCTGACATATTGGCCAACTCAGGTAAGCGTAATAACAAACAAGCATTTGAATCAAGCAATACAGCAAAGCAGACAACTGAACTATTTGTAATCCGGTAGGATTACAGGTTGAGGGCACAAGCCAAGAAAGCAGCCCAGTTGCATTACATTTCACATGTACTAAAACACATTGGCTTACCATATGTTGCTGTGAAGCCTCGCTGCTATTGCAATGTTCTTTGAAGATATCGTCAGCATCCCGTGGTTGCAAATCTAGTTGTTGTAGTTTATTCTGCACCCTCTATTTAGGTAAAATTAATTTTAATCGCATGCACTGGTCCGAATTGATCATCAATGGTTCATCTAAACTAATGAAAGAAGGGTGTGTGCATACACGACAATATATCTGCTTCCCTATATTTTTATGCTTGTTTGAGGTGCCAGCCCCAAAAGAACAAATATTTTGCTTGATGGGGTTGGCAGCTCCATAATTAATAGAAGCATCAACTTAGTCATGCAACTTGGGAAGATCAAGAACACACAAACAAGTAATGAACAGAGGCTCGGAGCAGTGATGTAATAGCTAGCATCAGAAAATGTAGGGTAAAACAAACAAAAAGCAGCGGAACCACATGCTAGTTTGTTGATGTGTAATTAAGCATAGAGAACATTAAGCAGTCTGATGGAACCAACAGGTGGCATCAAAACAACACCATTATCATAAATATAGCATTCAAGAAGTAAAATAGTAGGAAGTGATATCTAGGAAGTACAGTAATACTTAGGAAAAAACTAAATCATATTAACTATATGTGTACTGTTATGTAATTTAGCACATGTAACATGTTCACTGCCAGAAGTATGGCCCTACAGGTGCAAGAAGAATAACGCGTCTCATGAAAAACTGAATGATGCCCTGAAGAAATTCAAAGGTGTTGCTTATGCTAGGAAAGTGAACGTAGGCATCGGCCGTTGGATAATAGTACCTGATTCTCGGTGGCGTATGGGTATCGTTGTCATACTTGATAGCTAAGGATCGTTGGTGGTGCTCGTGTTGCAGTTGAGTTTGGGCCGGGTGTCACCGCCGTTGAAGCGGCTCCGGTGCTACGGTTGCGGTGCCTGTCGACATACAAGAAAGCTCATCTGTGGTAAGTGAACAGTTGCATGATAAAGAGAAAAACCGAAGGAGTACAAATCGAAATAACCTGATGAGGCTGCGGCATCAGTAAAGCAGGACCAGTGGAGTTGAATACGGTGACCATGGAGCAGGTCCGGTGCAGTGGACAAAGGCTTCGGCGGGCGCGTTGTATAGTGCTTTCGGTGAGGTGGATCTGTTGTGGTGGACGAGGGCTTGTATGAAGGGCCAGCGAAGGGGCGAACGAGGGAGTTAGTGAAGGGCCTACACTATGGTGGACGAGGGCGCCGGTTAAGCAAATCCGGTGTGGTGGACCACGATGGCGGTCAAGGAGATCTGGAGCGGTGGACAAGCCAATCACTGAAGTGGCTCCGGTGAAGTGGCGAGTTGGCAGTTGGGGGTTCCAAGGTGCGAAAGGTAGATCCGGTGGGGTGTGATGTCCACCGCTGCGGCGCAGGACTAGATT
>NC_041389.1:143500051-143511693 GCF_002162155.2 Triticum dicoccoides | reverse complement strand
ATGACCCACAAGTATAGGGGATCTATCGTAGTCCTTTCGATAAGTAAGAGTGTCGAACCCAACGAGGAGCAGAAGGAAATGATAAGCGGTTTTCAGCAAGGTATTCTCTGCAAGTACTGAAATAAGTGGTAACAGATAGTTTTGTGATAAGATAAATTGTAACGAGCAACAAGTAACAAAAGTAAATAAAGTGCAGCAAGGTGGCCCAATCCTTTTTGTAGCAACAAGCCTGGAAAAACTCTTATGAAAGGAAAAGCGCTCCCGAGGACACATGGGAATATCGTCAAGCTAGTTTTCATCACGCTCAGATGATTCGCGTTCGATACTTTGATAATTTGATATGTGGGTGGACCGGTGCTTGGGTACTGCTCTTACTTGGACAAGCATCCCACTTATGATTAACCTCTATTGCAAGCATCCGCAACTACAACAAAAGTATTAAGGTAAACCTAACCATAGCATGAAACATATGGATCCAAATCAGCCCCTTACGAAGCAACGCATAAACTAGGGTTTAAGCTTCTGTCACTCTAGCAACCCATCATCTACTTATTACTTCCCAATGCCTTCCTCTAGGCCCAAATAATGGTGAAGTGTTATGTAGTCAACGTTCACATAACACCACTAGAGGTTAGACAACATACATCTTATCAAAATATCGAACGAATACCAAATTCACATGACTACTAATAGTAAGACTTCTCCCTTGTCCTCAGGAACAAACATAACTACTCACAAAGCATATTCATGTTCATAATCATAGGGGTAATAATGTGCATAAAGGATCTGAACATATGATCTACCACCAAATAAACTAACTAGCATCAACTACAAGGAGTAATCAACACTACTAGCAACCTACTAGCACCAATCCTGGACTTGGAGACAAGAATTGGATACAAGAGATGAACTAGGGTTTGGAGATGAGATGGTGTTGGTGAATATGTTGATGGAGATTGCCCTCCCCGATGAGAGGAGCGTTGGTGATGACGATGGTGATGATTTCCCCCTCCCGGAGGGAAGTGACCCCGGCAGAACAGCTCTGCCGGAGCCCTAGATTTGTTCCGCCAAGGTTCCGCCTCGTGGCGGCGGAGTCTCGTCCCGAAAGGTTGCCTTCTATTTTTTTCTCATCGAAAGACTTCATATAGGAGAAGATGGGCATCGGAGAGCCACCAGGGGGGCCCACGAGGTAGGGGGCGCACCCAGGGGGGCGCGCCCCCACCCTCGTGAGCAGGGTGTGGGCCCCCTGGCCTTCATCTTTGGCGACGATTTTTCTTTATTTATTTTAAGGTATTCCATGGAGTTTCAGGACTTTTGGAGTTGCGCAAAATAGGCCTTCAATATTTGCTCCTTTTCCAGCCCAGAATTCCAGCTGCCGGCATTCTCCCTCTTCATGTAAACCTTATAAAATAAGAGAGAATAGCCATAAGTATTGTGACATAACGTGAAATAACTGCCCATAATGCAATAAATATTGTCATAAAAGCATGATGCAAAATGGACGTATCAATTCCCCCAAGCTTAGACCTCGCTTGTCCTCAAGCGAAAAGCCGATAACAATAAATATGTCCTCATGTTTAGAGGTAGAGGCGTCGATAAAAATAAAATACGAACATGAAGGCCTCATGATTATTTCCATAACAGCAACATAAATGGATTTAGTCATATGATTACTCATGTTCAAGTGATGATCTTTTCATAAAGCCAAAGTATGAATCAGAAACCTTATTGAGCACCAACAAATTATAATCTCAGTCATTGAAGCAATTGCAATTTATCATAACATCGGAAAGAGTCTATGTCAGAGCTTAAAAGCAAGTCCACATACTCAACTATCACTTAGTCCTTCATAATTGCTAACACTCACGCAATACTTGTGGTTAAGGAGTTTTAATCGGACACAGAGAAAGATAGGGGCTTATAGTTTTGCCCTACAACCTTTTACCTCAAGGGTAATGTCAACAATAATAATTCATGCCCCCCCACATCCAATTACATATATATATCATGTTCTTTCCAACATGCTGAGCTTGCCAAAGGATAAAATGAAAAAGGAAAGGTGAAGATCACCGTGACTCTTGCATAAAGTAGAGGATAATAATAAAAGATAGGCCCTTCGCAGAGGGAACCAGAGGTTGTCATGCGCGTTTAGGGTTGATGCACAAAATCTTAATGCAAAAGAACGTCACTTTATATTGCCCCTTGCATGTGGACCTTTATTATGCAGTCCGTCACTTTTATTGCGTCCACAACAAGTTCGTACAAAGTATTTTCTCCGCACTAATAAGTCATGCATATTTAGAGAGCAATTTTTATTGCTTGCACCGATGACAACTTACTTGAAGGATCTTACTCAATCCTTAGGTAGATATGGTGGACTCTCAAGGCAAAACTGGTTTAAGGGTATTTGGAAGCACAAGTAGTATTTCTACTTAGTGCTGAGAATTTGGCTAGCATGAGGGGGAAAGGCAAGCTCAACACGGTAGAGGATCCATGACAACATACTTTATCTCAGATGTAAGAAAACATAACTCATTATGTTGTCTTCCTTGTCCAACGTCAACTCTTTAGCATGTCATATTTTAATGAGTGCTCCCAATCATAAAAGATGTCAATGATAATATATCTATATGTGAAACCTCTCTTTCCTTATTACTTCCTATTAATTGCAACAATGACCAAAGCTATATTTGCCAACTCCCAACAACTTTTAATCATCATACTCTTTCTATGTGGAGTCATTACTTTCACTAAGATCAATATGAACTCTTTGATTCTTTTTATTCTTTTTCTTCTAATCATCCAAGATCATGGCAAAATACTCAAGCCCTTGACTCAACACTAATCTTTATTATATAGCTCACGGACCCGAATACAAAGAAGGATCATAAAGCAAAACTCAAAACTAGATCATGCCATGACTTTATTCTACTAAATCAAGATACTACTAAAAGGACCGAACTAAGAAAAATGGTAAAGATAGGAGTTGTGATGGTGATACGATACCAGGGCACCTCCCCCAAGCTTGGCAGTTGCCAAGGGGAGTGCACATACCCATGTGTTTATGTCTCCTTCCTTGTTGTTGGCGGTGGAGGTGTTGATGATGATGCAAGCTTGTCGTCCACCTTCCATGGCATAGGCTCACCTTCACAGAAGGATGATCGAGTCTCTGGAATCCTCAAACCTGCAGCCAAACTCATCCTTTTGAATCTATATTCATACTCACAGTTTTGGTTTTGCAGATCATAGATTTGGGCTTGGAGGTGCTCGATCTTCTCATGTAGCTTGAAGATGGCTTCCTCGGTCTTCTTGGCATCCGGCTCGTAGTTGTTGGTGAACTTCGCGAGCATCTTGTGGGTAGCGTTGATTCCACGCTCCACCATCCCCTGACACTTGAAAACTTGTTGCTCCATTACTTCGAGCCTCAACTCCACACTTCTGGTTCCCTTTGGTCCCTCAACATCGCGGATGTGCAGCAACCCATCACGCATCTCAATGGTATGAGGGTATCGCAGCACCTCCGCGAGGTAAGGGTTGATCACCTTCTCGAAGAACTTGTCCTTGGAAGCACTTGGGGTCATCATGATGATCTAGACCTGTCAAAAAAATAGCTCGAAACAAGAACAGGGGAGATTTGCGTGATACGAGAGTCAAAACCTCCGGGAGTATATATAATGAATTTTTACCGACCAAAATATGTATCGTGCAAGGAAACGGAGTCCAGCGGGCACACGAGGTGCTCACGAGGTAGGGGGCGCGCCCAGGGGGGTAGGGCGCGCCCTCCACCCTCGTGAAGGCCTCGTGTCCTCCCCGGACTGCTACTTATTTTTCTATTTTTCCAAATATTCCAAAACGGAGAAATATTGCCTTAAAAATTGTTTTGGAGTCGGTTTACTTACCGTACCACATACCTATTCCTTTTCGGAGTCTGGAACGCTCTGGAAAGTGTCCTTTATGTATTCCTCCGGGGTTAGGGTTTCAATAACATTAGTTTCAACATTTATAGGATTACCTGAGATATAGTGCTTGATCCTTTGACCGTTTACCACCTTCGGATTTGTGCCTGCAAAGTTGTTGATTTTTATGGCACCGGAACGATAGACCTCCTCGATAACGTAGGGACCTTCCCATTTGGAGAGAAGTTTTCCTGCAAAAAATCTTAAACGAGAGTTGTATAGCAATACATAATCACCTACATTAAACTCACGCTTTTGTATCCTTTTGTCGTGCCATCTTTTAACCTTTTCTTTAAACAACTTGGCATTTTCATAAGCTTGGGTTCTCCATTCGTCAAGTGAGCTAATATCAAATAACCTCTTCTCATCGACAAGTTTGAAATCATAGTTGAGCTCTTTAATAGCCCAGTATGCCTTATGTTCTAGCTCGAGAGGTAAGTGACAAGCTTTTCCGTAAACCATTTTATATGGAGACATACCCATAGGATTTTTATATGCAGTTCTATAGGCCCATAATGCACCATTCAGTTTCTTAGACCAGTTCTTCCTAGACCTATTGACAGTCTTTTGTAAAATTAATTTGAGCTCTTTATTGCTCAATTCTACCTGACCACTAGACTGCGGGTGATATGGAGATGCAATTCTATGATTAACATCATATTTAGCAAGCATCTTACAGAAAGCACCATGAATAAAGTGTGAACCACCATCACTCATTAAATATCTAGGGACTCCAAACCTCGGAAAAATAACTTCCTTAAGCATTTTAATAGAAGTGTTATGATCAGCACTACTAGTTCGAATAGCTTCTACCCACTTAGTAACGTAATCAACAGCAACTAAAATATGAGTATATCCATTAGATGCACGAAAAGGTCCCATATAATCAAAGCCCCAAACATCAAATGGTTCAATAACAAGTGAATAATTCATAGGCATTTCTTGACGTCTACTAATATAATCAATTCTTTGACATTCATCGCAAGACAAAACAAACTTACGGGCATCCTTGAAGAGAGTAGGCCCATAAAAACCGGATTGCAATACCTTATGTGCAGTTCTATCTCCAGCGTGGTGTCCTCCATAAGCTTCGGAGTGACACTTGCGTAGGATCTGTTCATGTTCATGCTCAGGTACACAACGTCTAATAACACCATCTACTCCTTCTTTATAAAGATGTGGGTCATCCTAAAAGTAATGTCGCAAATCATAGAAAAACTTTTTCTTTTGTTGGTAAGTGAAGCTAGGCGGTATAAATTTAGCAACAATATAATTAGCATAATCAGCATACCATGGAGTGCTACAAGAAGTACTTATGACATTTAATTGTTCATCAGGAAAGCTATCATCAATAGGTAGTGGGTCATCAAGAACATTCTCTAACCTAGACAAGTTGTCTGCAACAGGGTTCTCAGCTCCTTTTCTATCAACAATATGTAAATCAAATGCTTGCAGCAGGAGAGCCCATCTAATAAGTCTAGGTTTTGCATCTTTCTTTTCCATAAGATATTTAATAGCAGCATGATCTGTGTGAATAGTTACTTTAGAATCAACAATATAGGGTTTGAATTTATCACAAGCAAATACAACTGCTAAAAGTTCCTTTTCGGTAGTAGCATAATTTCTTTGAGCATTTCTAAAGTCTTACTAGCATAATGTATAACATTCAATTTCTTATCAACTCTTTGTCCTAGAACAGCACCTACAGCATAATCACTAGCATCACACATAATTTCAAAGGGTAAATTCCAATCAGGTGGCTGAACAACAGGTGCAGAGACTAATGCTTTCTTAAGTATTTCCAATGCTTCTACACAATCATCATCAAAGACAAATGGTACATCTTTTTGTAATAAATTAGTTAGAGGTCAAGAGATTTTTGAGAAGTCCTTAATGAACCTCCTATAAAATCCGGCGTGACCAAGGAAACTTCTTATACCTTTGATGTCCTTGGGACATGGCATCTTTTCAATAGCGTCAACCTTGGCTTTATCAACTTCAATACCTCTTTCAGAAACTTTGTGCCCCAAGACAATACCTTCATTAACCATAAAGTGGCACTTTTCCCAATTCAAGACAAGATTAGTTTCTTCACGTCTCTGCAAAACTCGAGCAAGATTGCTCAAGCAATCATCAAAAGAGGAACCATAGACGGAAAAGTCGTCCATGAAAACCTCACAAATTTTCTCGCAAAAGTCAGAGAATATAGCCATCATGCATCTTTGAAAGGTAGCAGGTGCATTACATAAACCGAAAGGCATACGTCTATAAGCAAAAGTACCAAAAGGGCGTGTAAAAGTAGTCTTTGATTGATCCTTAGCCAACACAGGTATTTGAGAAAAACTGGAATAACCATCTAGAAAGCAATAGTGTGTATGTTTGCATAATCTTTCTAGCATTTGATCAATAAAAGGTAAGGGATAATGATCTTTCTTAGTAGCCTTATTTAATTTGCGGAAATCAATTACCATCCTATAACAGTAATACCTCCCTTCTTAGGGACACAATGGACATGATGTACCCACTCACTATCAGCAACGGGATAAATTATACCTGCCTCCAGAAGCTTGAGTATTTCCTTTCTTACCACTTCTTTCATTTTAGGATTCAAACGTCGTTAAGGATCACAAAATGGTTTGGCATCAGCTTCCAAATTTATTTTATGTTGACATAGAGTGGGACTGATGCCCTTAAGATCATCCAGAATATATCCAATAGCGGCACGGTGCTTTTTCAGAGTTTTCAATAATCTTTCTTCTTCATGCTCTGAAAGGTTAGCACTAATAATGACAGGACATATTTTCTTTTCATCAAGATAAGCATATTTAAGATTATCGGGCAACGGTTTAAGATCGAACACGGGATCACCCTTGGGTGGAGGGGGATCCCCTGGGATTTCAACAGGCAAATTGAGTTGCAGAATAGGTTCCTGTTTAAAGAATACTTCATCTATTTCCCTTCTTGCATTCATGAACATATCATTTTCATGGTCTAGCAAATAGTGTTCTAAAGGATCACTAGGAGGTACGGCAATAGAAGCAAGACCAATAATTTCATCCCTACTAGGCAATTCTTCCTCACGATGTTGTTTACTAAATTTAGAGAAATTAAACTCATGAACCATATCATCCAAGCCAATAGTAACAACATTCTTTTCGCAGTCTATCCTAGCATTAACGGTATTCAAGAAGGGTCTACCAAATATAATGGGACAAAAGCTATCTTGTGGAGAACCAAGAACAAGAAAATCAGCGGGATATTTGGTTTTCCCACACAAGACTTCAACATATCTAACAATTCCCACTGGTGGAATAGTATCTCTATTGGTAAGTTTAATTGTGACATCAATTTCTTCTAACTCAGTCGGTGCAATATCATGCATAATTTCTTTGTATAAGTCAATGGGTATAACACTGGCACTAGCACCCATATCACATAAGCCATGATAACAATGATCTCCTATTTTAACAGAAATAATAGGCACGCCTACCACAGGTCTATGTTTATCTCTATCACAGGGTTTAGCAATTCTAGCAGTTTCATCAGAGAATTTAATAACATGCCCATCAATATTATCAGACAAGAGATCTTTAACAATAGCAATATTGGGTTCTACTTTAACTTGCTCAGGTGGTGTATAAGTCCTAATATTGCTTTTACGGACAACAGTTGAAGCTTTAGCATGATCCTTCATTCTAATAGGGAAAGGTGGTTTCTCAACATAAGAAGTGGGAACAATAGGATCATTATAAGTAACAGTATTTTCTTCAACTTTAATAGGTGCAGCTACTTTTACTTCTATGGGAGGATGATATTTAAACCACTTCTCCTTGGGGAGATTAACATAAGTAGCAAAACATTCACAGAAAGAAGCTACTGTCTCAGAGTCAAGTCCATATTTAGTGCTAAACTTACGGAAAATATCAGTATCCATAAAAGATTTAACACAATCAAACTTAGTTGTCATACCTGACTCCTTACCTTTCTCGAGGTCCCAATCTTCAGAGTTGCGTTTAATTATATCCAATAAATTCCATCTAAATTCAATAGGCTTCATCATAAAAGAGCCAGCACAAGAAGTATCGAGCATGGTGCGATTGTTATCAGAAAGCCGAGCATAAAAACTTTGCATAATCACTTCTCTTGCGAGCTCATGATTGGGGCATGAATATAACATTGATTTAAGCCTCCCCCAAGCTTGAGCGATGCTTTCTCCTTCGCGAGGCCAAAAATTATATATATAATTGTGATCACGATGAATAAGATGCATAGGGTAATACTTTTGATGAAATTCCAATTTCAATCTTTTATAGTTCCATGATCTCATATCATCACATAGCCTATACCATGTCAATGCGTCTCCCTTCAAAGATAAAGGGAAAGCCTTCTTCTTATCAACATCATCGGGTATACCTGCAAGCTTAAATAGTCCACAAACATCATCCACATAGCGTAGATGTTCATCAGGATGCTTTGTTCCATCTCCTGTAAAAGTGTTAGCTAGCTGTTTTTCCATCATACCCAAAGGAATCTGAAAAGGAGTTTCATTTTCAATAGGTTCAGTAGGTTTAGTAGGTTGAGGAGCAACTCTTGGCTCTACTGGACAGGGTGAAGATACCCCGAACAAGCCCCTCAGACAATTACTGTCCATAGTAACAAGTGACAGAAAATTTCAGCACACTAAATAAATTTTTCCTTACCAAATTCCACCTACCAAAGGCACTTCACTCCCCGGCAACGGCGCCAGAAAAGAGTCTTGATGACCCACAAGTATAGGGGATCTATCATAGTCCTTTCGATAAGTAAGAGTGTCGAACCCAACGAGGAGCAGAACAAAATGATAAGCTGTTTTCAGCAAGGCATTCTCTGCAAGTACTAAAATAAGTGGTAACAGATAGTTTTGTGATAAGATAAATTGTAATGAGCAACAAGTAACAAAAGTAAATAAAGTGCAGCAAGATGGCCCAATCCTTTCTGTAGCAAAGGACAAGCCTGGAAAAACACTTATAACAGGAAAAGCGCTCCCGAGGACACATGGGAATATCGTCAAGCTAGTTTTCATCACGCTCATATGATTCGCGTTCGGTACTTTGATAATTTGATATGTGGGTGGACTGGTGCTTGGGTGCCGTTCTTACTTGAACAAGCATCCCACTTATGATTAACCTCTATTACAAGCATCCGCAACTACAACAAAAGTATTAAGGTAAACCTAACCATAGCATCAAACATATGGATCCAAATCAGCCCCTTACGAAGCAACGCATAAACTAGGGTTTAAGCTTCTGTCACTCTAGCAACCCATCATCTACTTATTACTTCCCAATGCCTTCCTCTAGGCCCAAATAATGGTGAAGTTTTATGTAGTCGACATACACATAACACCACTAGAGGTTAGACAACATACATCTTATCAAAATATCAAACGAATACCAAATTCACATGACTACTAATAGCAAGACTTCTCCCTTGTCCTCAGGAACAAACGTAACTACTCACAAAGCATATTCATGTTGATAATCAGAGGGGTAATAATGTGCATAAAGGATCTGAACATATGATCTTCCACCAAATAAACCAACTAGCATCAACTACAAGGAGTAATCAACACTACTAGCAACCTACTAGCACCAATCCCAGACTTGGAGACAAGAATTGGATACAAGAGATGAATTAGGGTTTGGAGATGAGATGGTGCTGGTGAAGATGTTGATGGAGATTGCCCTCCCCTGATGAGAGGAGCGTTGGTGATGACGATGGTGATGATTTCCCCCTCCCGGAGGGAAGTGTCCCCAGCAGAACAGCTCTGCCGGAGACCTAGATTGGTTCCGCCAAGGTTCCGCCTCATGGTGGCGGAGTCTCGTCCCGAAAGGTTGCCTTCTATTTTTTTCTCATCGAAAGACTTCATATAGGAGAAGATGGGCGTCGGAGAGCCACCAGGGGGCCCACGAGGTAGGGGCGGTGCGCCCAGGGGGGCACGCCCCCCACCCTCGTGAGCAGGGTGTGGGCCCCCTGGCCTTCATCTTTGGCGACGATTTTTCCTTATTTATTTTAAGGTATTCCGTGGAGTTTCCGGACTTTTGGAGTTGCGCATAATAGGCCTTCAATATTTGCTCCTTTTCCAGCCCAGAATTCCAGCTGCCGGCATTCTCCCTCTTCATTGTAAACCTTATAAAATAAGATAGAATAGCCATAAGTATTGTGACATAACGTGAAATAACAGCCCATAATGCAATAAATATTGTCATAAAAGCATGATGCAAAATGGACGTATCAGGGGTCGGGGAGGGGAAGGGGAGGGGCTCTGGGGAAGAATGTTGCGGCAAAGAGGGGAAAACAATGGAGTTACCAAAGCAGCCCTTTTCCATTCATGTGGCAGGGGTAAAACAGGAATATTGCACGACTAAACTTTCGGGCGCGAGATATTTCGCTGCGAGCGGGAAGTTTGAAAGCTTTTGGCGCCTATTCTGCTCTTGTACGACCGACTATGATATCATGGCCGAGAATTTGTTTGTTTTGCACGCAAAAAAAAGTGCAAGTTTTGAAAATCAATGTCTCCAACTTGAAACTTAGATTGTCCATTCAATTCAAATATGGATCATTGAGCTAGTGCAAGCAAATACCATCATATGGACCAATTCAAATGAAATTCCAAATGTGTTATCCTAAATATGATGACAAAAGCAAAAATGTGTATGTGTATGAATAAAGTGGATGATTATAAAGTTTGAACATGCCCGTATGTGTATGAATTCGAAATCATGAAATCCCGGCTTAAAAAGTATACCTCTGTTTAAATGAATTACAAAAGCTAATGATGGAGTCGAATTCCAAAATTCCAATCTTAGGTTTGTAATTCTGGTACATCAAGGTATATCACGCATGTTCAAAAGTATTGTTATCTCATAGTCCAAACTGTGAAACAAATTGATCAACCATGAGTGCACACACTATTGACCATGTATATCTCAATTACGCTAAAGTCCCTCAAATACAGACACCTCACTCTTTATCTGAAGCCACCCCCCCCTCGTCGCCCCCCCCCCACACAGACATATATAGAAGTCTCTCTCCCCCAAACACCAACACATGAGCACATTAACACCCCTCTCTCTTCTAAAGTCCGGACCCCAATATAGGTCTCTATCACTTTGTCTCTCGGGCATGCACACATCTCTTCCCCCACTCTCTAGGTCTCTCGGCATCTCTCTTTCCCAAGCACACGCACTATGTAGAGTGTATCTTTCCCATACATAGAAAACATCGCCCCAAACATCTATCTCCCTAGTTATGTGGTTCTCGCGCACTCACCTCACACACCACCCCCACTGTAAACAAGCACACTTTGTCTCCTTGTGCACCAATCTCCTCTTTCTATCTCTCCCACATGCGGACCCGCCCCAGCTCCTTCCATGTATACATATATGTCGTGACTCTTTCCATAGCTCCCTAATGTATCATCGTTCTCGATCTCGCACATTGTTCTCTACACCATCTATTCTAGACCTCTCATGAAGTCCCTATCACACACACGATGACTCGCTTCCCTTGCGTCTCCGTACATAAGCCAATTTCGAACAACATCAACATTGTCTCCCTATCTATACGCCATTTATGGACACAAACGACCCCTCTCGCCCCCTCTCTTCCTCTCTCTCTCTCTCCCCCTCTCTCTCTCTCCCTCTC
>NC_041389.1:143495543-143499549 GCF_002162155.2 Triticum dicoccoides | reverse complement strand
CGCTCGCTCGCTCTCACACCCCTCTCCCACACATACACTCGATGTCTCTTCCAAATAGTCTGCTCCCCCCGCCCGCACCCATGCTATCCCGCTACTACACATGTCACACCATTCCCCTTCCCTTATACTAGGTTTACATCATTAGTGGTCTCTCTACTCCACATACACACACTCCCTCTCACACACAAACGCGTGCACAAACACATACAGACACGCACAAACACCCATTTATCTGGATCCTCATCTCTCCCCATGTCCGCATGTGTATCTCACACACTCACTCTCTAATTATTTATATGTGTCTCCACGTTACACAACACAAAGCCCCATGTACATGTCTCTCTCTATCCTCCGCACACATAGACACAAAGAATATGTTATCAATGCCTCAGTCTCTAGACATATCACACACGCACACTGTCTCTCTCTCTCACAAACACGCTCAACAAGGGTTTCCCCGTGAATAACTTACCGTCTATTCATCAACAGTTGTGGCAGTACGGCGAACACGAGATGTGAAAAAGAATAAATCTACACGTGCTTAGACCACCTAGTATGACTACTAGGACTAGAGCAAGCCAAAAAGCGCGCCGCCGTCACCCCCTCCTTATCGGCGACGGGAAAACCTTTGTTTTACACAGTCGAGGAGTCATTGTGCTAAGGCCCCACATGTTGAGGCGTTGAATAGAATGTAGATGCTAGTTTATGGAAACAAGTATCGATAATACGTTTGTATCTCCATACTTATATTTCTTCTCTTATAAAAACCGAGTTGGTGATGATGGTACGCGTGCCATCTTGCAATATAGACCGTCCGATCTATATCTGACGGATGAAAATTAAAGTAAAAGATACTGGCACCCCTCTCCACATTTGCAGACAAGGCCTTCCCTCGTTCATCCTTATCTCCAACAACCTCATTGTTGAGCAATTAAGAAAGGAAGCCTCTGGAACAAACTGGCCTGGTGGCCGCTGCCGGCGTCGTCAATCCCCATGCCTCCGCTCAGTCCAACCACCAATCACCACCGCGCCCCACTCCTCTTCACCTTATCTCATATTTCTCGAGATATCATTAGTTTTTACACATGGGTTTACTCCCGCATGGGTCAATCACAACAAGTGTTTTATAAAAAAATGCATCTTGATGTTCCATGCAATGCATGGATCTTGCTAGTACTCCTACAAAAGACTAAGTTGATGATGACGGTGTGTCCGCCATCCGTCGTTTCTGACCATTAGATCTACATCTAACGACTGTGAGGTAAGTTGTTGCCTTTTCTCACCAACATCCCACTGGTCTACCAATTTGCAGAAAAGCCCATAATTAGTATCTTAAAACCAACCACATCCCTCCCTGACCTCACCAAAACAGCCCAAAGAATATATTCTAATTGAAACATAATATATCTCTAGTGATATATGTATATCAAAATTAGAGTGTTTTGTATCAAGTTTGTCAATAAGTATTATTCTAATTATGATTCGTTGCAACGCACAACATTACTAGTATTTCCAACCATGCATTTTTCCTAGTATTCCATAGTTTTGAGTTTTCCATCAAGATATTAGTCACTCATGGTTGATATTTACTTTCAATCATGTACACATATGCACTATGTAACTAGGCTTTCTTATTGGCTCCAAAGCTTAACTTTCACTCCTACTTACAATATGTAGAGTATTTAACAAAAAACTACCACTTTCAACCAGCCTAGGAAGAATCTATTGTACAAAAATTTGCAAAAACATACCCAAAATTTCTTAATCCACGCCAAAAACTACTACCTAGTACTCCTACCGATTTGGTTCGTTTAAACCCATTTATAACAGGGTTGGCCCACACATCCGTGTTGACGAGGCAGCTTAAACCAACACATTTTGTTTGACCGTTGACATGAGGGACCCACATCTGACCTTCTATCCTGTTATTCCCCCTCAAATCATTATTTTTCCTGAATATTACTTCAAACAGTACTGATGCGTGTTCGTCGGTGGCGCCGGTGGTGAGCGAGTTGGTCGCCGCTCCACCGGACGGGCCGGACGCCGTGCTGGCCTCCGCACGGGTTGGCAAGCTGGCCCGAGCGTGACTCACGAGCGAGCAAGCCGCCGCGCTGGCCTTCGCTCGAGCTAGATGGCTGGCCTTAGCGCGGCGCGCGCGAGCAAGCCGCCGCGTCGCCGTGCCAATCTAGCTAGCAAACCTTGCAGATAAGCAGCTGGATGGAGCTATCTTGGCTAGCTAGCGGCCGCGAGCGTCCGACGGAGCTAGCATCCGGGCTGCCGCAAGATGGGATCAGCACCGCCCGCGGTTTACCTTGCCTTCTGCCTGCGGCGGTAGCTGCATCCCATGGCCGAGGATGACTAGGTGGACGGGCCGGAGGTAGGAGGTCACTTGGGGATTTTTGTGCAGACTGACATGTAGGTCCCACAAGTCATAACGCCCGGTCGAATAGAAGGCGTTGACTTAATGAGCGACATGGGCCCTGTCAGAGGTTAGAGTTAGATTCTAACCCTGAACTAACTCTAACCAAAGTGGTGTTTGGATAGCAGGGTTAGATTGACAACAAATGAATCCAAACAGGGCCATGGGTTGAGATGTGCCTATAACGACACTTTGTAGAGTAGCCGTTTCTTGGTAGGGCTGGTTGGTAAGAGCATGTACAATGGTTGATAAGTTAGTCTTATCTTAAGTCTGCCATGTATGCAAGTGGTAGTAGTTTCTTGGCATTATTACTGGTTTCTTGCATTATTAGGGGTTTCTTGTAAGGAACAATGTACGTACTACTAGCAACAAAAGGTGATTCCAGGTTGCGTTGTACTCCAACGAGTACTACTAGTGGCCGCGGGAGTGTATACCTCGTTTTGTGGGTTCGATCCCGGCCGAACGCACGGCGGCCTTTTTTTAAAATAGTAACTTCGCTGCGAGCCAATATTTTACATGGGTAGTTTGAGTTTTGAAGTCAAACGGACGTGCGGCACCACAATCTGGGTGCACTGGATAGCCTAGCCACGTGAACGGGTTTCCCTTCCCAGCATCCATGTGGCTCGCGTGCTCTCCCTAGCCGCACCTCGCTTGCAGCTTCCTCATCAGCTAGTAGCATATTTAAACTAGCGCCTCCCAATTAAGCCCGAGGAGTCGGAAAAGCCTGGCGGGGCATTGGGAACTATGCAATATGGCTCTGTACGTGAAGTGTTGTACTACTACTCTGTAGCTTCTGGCCTTGCATGCATGGAATTCACTCCATTATCGGCTCTACTATAAAAGAAATTCCTCTTGACGTGTTTTTTTTGAAACGGAGGCAAAAGCTTTGCTTCATCTCATTCATAAAGAAGGAACTACTAACAAAGTTCGACGAGATCCATTACACCTCCACAAATGGAAGCGAAAAGCCTAGTCTCGTTGTATCAAATAACTCAAATGTTCTGCCCCCGTAGTAACCGTCGCTGATAAACAGGCTGCTAGTGTGTGCGTGAGAGGAGCGGCTGAGTAGGCCAGCTACGTGAGAGGAGCGGCTGAATAGAGCACCGAGAGTACCCACTAGGCCACTGCGCAGGTGTACTTTCCCTGCATTGATAGTACAGCAAACAGTAGTACCCTCCACTTCCAATTGAAGCTCCTTGGCCCTGAGATTCAAGAGTTCAAAACTGGTGCACTATACTAGACTAGACTAGAAGTACAGTACATCACACTACTAGTTGAGAAAAAGTAGTACTAGTACTGCTACAGTGCGAGTACGTACTCCTCCGTCACATAATGTAAGACGTTTTTTGACACTAGTTGGCTTGTACAAAAAATAGCAAAAACATACCCAAAATTTCTTAATCCACGCCAAAAACTACTACCTAGTGCCAAAAATTTCTTACTAGTGCTATTATTTACAGTATAATGCAATCCCATAATGTCCCATAATGCTAGTACTAGTAGTAAATAATAGCCTCACCCCTTCGCTAAGGAACGATCTACAGTTGGAAGGGACGAGGCCCTGCGGTTACTACGCTCTTATCTCCT
>NC_041389.1:143442677-143495145 GCF_002162155.2 Triticum dicoccoides | reverse complement strand
ATTCACCAGACGGTTCTCCTCCTCGTCGGGGCTGGGAGACCTTGGACGACGATCCTCTGGGAGAAATCGCACGCCGCTCCGATGTCCTCATCGCCGCAAGACTCGGTGCTTCCTACACCAACTTTTTCAAGACGGTGCTTAAATAGGCTTGGGAAAAGGCCATGCTTGTTGGTCTTCCATGCGTCCTCGAGGAGAAGGTTCTACTATGGGACAATCCTTTGAACAGTCCACCGCTCCCTGGCCATGGTTGCACGTTGACTCTGCTAGAGTTGCCGATGTTGAGAGTGTTGGTGGGAAACGACACCTATGGGATCACTGGAATCCCTACTACGGTTGCGGGGCGCGGGGATCGTGAGAAGAGCGGGACTAGCAGGCAGCACAAAGGGGATTTACCCAGGTTCGGTCCGCAAAGATGCGTAAAACCCTACGATCCTGCTTTGGTGGATGTATTTAGTTGTTCTTGAGCTCTTGAACTAGCTCTGGGTGCTGCTAGGTTCGAAAGAGCTGAATCCTTTCTCAGTGCGCCATGGTCCTCCTTTTATAGGCGAAAGGGGCTGCCACAGTGGCACATAGGAGGTGGAAAGTGCTACAGCATCGCGAGCTTACCGCTGGTATTACAGGACAAAGTGCATTTAATGCAAGGCTTAGGTGTCTCTTCGCTTTATCAGGGGCGGGAGCGAGGCCCGTCCCGTTCGTCGCCGCTCCTCCTTGCTTTGACACGTGCCCCGGCCAGCAATGCATGTGGTGCCATGTAGGCAGGCAGGCAGCTGAGGTGGCGCGATGGTGGAGCCTCCACGAAGGGCTGCATGTTACCACGCAGGTGCCTGCCCAGCTGGTTGGGTCGGCAGCTGCATGCGAATGGCGGTGGAGTCTTGGCTAGCGTGGGCCTGGCAGTGGCCCCGCTGGCGTGCTTGGCGAGGGCCTTGCCGGGTGGCCCAGCAAGGGTCTTGCCGTGGTGCGCAGGCGTCCCCAGCAAGGATCTTGCCGGGGGTCTTGTAGGTTCCTTCGGTGAGGATGGTTGCCTTCCTATCCTCATTTGATCTTGACTATTCTTTGTCTTCACAAAGATCTGCATGCCACCACGGAGGTGTCTCCCGAGCCCTGTCTCAACGCGTTTGTCTGGCGTTGGTGGGCTCAAGGGTGGCTCGCTCAGCTGGTGTAGGCGAGCTGCCCCGGCAAGGGTCCTTGCCGGGGAAACTTGCTTCGTCCATTCGATCTTTGTGGCCTTGGTCCTTATTGTTGCTCCATTTGTCTTGGTGCCTTCGGCTTCTCTCCGGCTTCCCTTTCCTACCCTGTTATGCGTGGCCGTGGCGGGTGGCTCTGACTGCCCGTGCACAAGTAAAGGGGTCAAAAGGAGAGCCCCTACTTTTGCACACCGACAAGAGGTAGTCGGATTTTGTCCGATGAGCAGGCCAGTAAAGGAGTCTGATCATGTAGTACTTAGTTATTCCATTTCCATCCCGAAATTTCCCTGCTGCCCACCGTCTTATATATAGGTCTGGGTCGGTGCCAACGAAGATTCGCTTGCATACCTCCGTCCAGATACCACCATCATTTTGAACAACATCCACAGCAGTGTGGCCGTTCCGGTAGACCCCTTCTCCACCATTGGGATCGGCCTTCCGGACTGGCTGGGCTTGAACACGTATGATGATGCCTACATGAGATTGAAGAAGATAGCAATTGCTGACTGCTACGTCTTGAGCTTGCGTTGGTTTTCCTTGAAGAGGAAAGGGTGACGCAGCAAAGTAGCATAAGTATTTCCCTCAGTTTTTGAGAACCAAGGTATCAATCCAGTAGTAGGCTCCTCCAAAGTCCCACGCACCTACACAAACAAACAAAGAACTCGCAACCAACGCAATAAAGGGGTTGTCAATCCCTTCATGGCCACTTGCGAAAGTGAGATCTGATAGAGATAGTATGATAAGATAAATATAGTTTTCATATTTTATAATATAGATGCAAAAAGTAAAGAGGCAAATAAAAGTAGATTGAAAGCAAATATGATAAAAGATAGACCCGGGGGCCATAGGTTTCACTAGAGGCTTCTCTCAAGAGAGCATAAGTATTAGATGGGTGAACAAATTACTATCGAGCAATTGATAGAAAAGCGAATAATTATGAGATTATCTAGGCATGATCATGTATATAGGCATCACGTCCGCAATAAGTAGACCGACTCCTGCCTGCATCTACTAATATTACTCCACACATCGACCGACTCCTGCCTGCTTCTAGAGTATTATGTTCATAAAGAACAGAGTAACGCATTAAGCAAGATGACATGATGTAGAGGGATAAACTCATGCAATATGCTATAAACCCGATCTTTTTATCCTCGATGGCAACAATACAATACGTGCCTTGCAACCCTTTCTGTCACTGGGTAAGGACACCGCAAGATTGAACCCAAAGCTAAGCACTTCTCCCATGGCAAGAAAGATCAATCTAGTAGGCCAAACCAAACTGATAATTCGAAGAGACTTGCAAAGATAACTCAATCATACATAAAAGAATTCAGAGGAGATTCAAATATTTCTCATAGATAAACTTGATCATAAACCCACAATTCATCGGATCTCGACAAACACACCGCAAAAAGAGTTTACATCGAATAGATCTCCACAAGAGAGGGGGAGAACATTGTATTGAGATCCAAAAATAGAGAAGAAGCCATCTAGCTATTAACTATGGACCCAAAGGTTTGTAGTAAACTACTCACAACTCATCGGAGGGGCTATGGTGTTGATGTAGAAGCCCTCCATGGTCGATTCCCCCTCCGGCGAAGCACCGACAAAGGCTCCAAGATGCGATCTCACGGATACAGAAAGTTACGGCGGTGGAAATTGTGTTTCATTGGCTCCCTGGATGTTTTCGGTGTACGTAGGCTTATATAGGAGGAAGAAGTACGTCGGTGGCCACCCGAGGGGCCCACGAGACAGGGGGCGCACCCTCCCCTCTCGTGGCTGCCTCGGCTGCTTCTTGACTTGCACTCCAAGTCCTCTGGATCATGTTCGTTCCAAAAATCACGCTCCCGAAGGTTTCATTCCGTTTGGACTCCGTTTGATATTCCTTTTCTTCGAAATACTGAAATAGGCAAAAAACAGCAATACGGGCTGGACCTCCGGTTAGTAGGTTAGTCCCAAAAATGATATAAATGTGTAAAATAAAGCCCAGAAACATCCAAAAAGGGTAATATAATAGCATGGAACAATCAAAAATTATAGATACGTTGGAGACGTATCAAGCATCCCCAAGCTTAATTCCTGCTCATCCTCGAGTAGGTAAATGATAAAAACAGAATTTTTGATGTGGAATGCTACCTAGCATAATTCTCAATGTAATTTTCTTTATTGTGGCATGAATGTTCAGATCCAAAATGATTCAAAATAAAAGTTCATATTGACATAAGAAATAGTAACACTTCAAGCATACTAATCAAAGTAATCATGTCTTCTCAAAATAACATGGCAAAAGAAAGTTCATCCCTACAAAATCATATAGTTAGGCTATGCTTCATTTTCGTCACACAAAGATGTTCCCAACTTCTATACCCCCGATGACAAGCCAAGCAATTGTTTCGTACTTATATAATCTCAAACTTTTTCAACTTTCACGCAATACATGAGCATGAGCCATGGATATAGCATTATGGGTGGAATAGAATATGATGATGGGGATTGTGTGGAGAAGACAAAAAAGGAGAAAGTCTCACATTGATGAGGATAATCAACGGGCTATGGAGATGCCCATCAATTGATGTCAACATGAGGAGTAGGGATTGCCATGCAACGGATGCACTAGAGCTATAAATGAATGCTCAACAAAAGAAAACTAGTGGGTGTGCGTCCAACTTGCTTGCTCACGAAGACCTAGGGCATTTGAGGAAGCCCATTGTAGGAATATACAAGCCAAGTTCTATAATGAAAAATTCCCACTAGTATGAAAAAGACAACCTATGAGACTCACTATATGAAAAACGTGGTGCTACTTTGAAGCACAATATATGAGACTCACTACATGAAGAACAAGGTGCTACTTTGAAGCACAAGTGTGGAAATAGAGATAGTAACATTGCCCTTTTTATTTATTTTCTTTTTCTTTTTTTTCTTTTTTTCCTTTTTTTTCTTTTTTTATTTTTTTTATTTTTTTGTGCCTTTCTTTTTTCTTTTGGCCTTTCCCTTTTTTTCCTTTATTTTTATTTTTGGGCAATGCTCTAATAATGATGATCATCACACTTTCATTGATTACAACATATGAATTACAACTCGAAACTAGAACAAGATATGACTCTATATGAATGCCTCTGGTGGTGTACCGGGATGGTGAAATGAATCAAGAGTGACATGTATGAAAAATAATGCATGGTGGATTTGCCACAAATACGGTGTCAACTACATGATCATGCAATGGCAATATGACAAAAGTAAAGTATGTCATGATAACGATGAACGGAACGGTGGAAAGTTGCATGGCAATATATCTCGGAATGGCTATGGAAGTGCCACAATAGGTAGGTATGGTGGCTGTTTTGAGGAAGATATAAGGAGGTTTATGTGTGATAGAGCGTATCGTATCACGGGGTTTGGATGCACCGGCGAAGTTTGCACCAACTCTCAAGGTGAGAAAGGGCAATGCACGGTACCGAAGAGGCTAGCAATGGCGGAAAGGTAAAAGTGCGTATAATCCATGGACTCAACATTAGTCAAAAGAACTCATATACTTATTACAAAAATTTAGAAGTCATCAAAAATAAAGCACTACATGCATGCTCCTAGGGGGATAGATTGGTAGGAAAAGACCATCGCTCGTCCCCGACCGCCACTCATAAGGATGCACAAGCCAGGTACACTTCATGTTTCAAATTTGTCACACAACTTTAACCATACGTGCATGCTACGGGACTTGCTAACTTCAACACAAGCATTATTTAAATTCATAATCACCCAACTAGCATGACTTTAATATCACTACCTCCATATCTCAAAACAATTATCAAGTATCAAATTGATCATAGCATCCAATTCACTTCCTATGACAGTTTTTATTATACCCAACTTGGATGCCTACCATTCTAGGACCAATTTTATAACCATAGCAAATACCATGCTGTTCTAAAAGACTCTCAAAATAATATAAGTGAAGCATGAGAGACTAGCAATTTCTACAAAAATAAGTCACCGCCGTGCTCTAAAAGATATAAGTGAAGCACTAGAGCAAAAACTATCAAGCTCAAAAGATATAAGTGAAGCACATAGAGTATTCTAGCAAATTCTAATCAAGTAGGCTTCTCCCAAAAGGTGTGTACATCAAGGATGATTGTGGTAAACTAAAAAGCAAAGACTAATATAATACACAACGCTCCAATAAAAACACATATCATGTGGCGAATAAAAATATAGCTCCAAGTAAAGTTACCAATGAACGAAGACGAAAGAGGGGATGCCTTCCCGGGGCATCCCCAAGCTTAGGCTTTTGGGTATTATTGAATATCTTGGGGTGCCATGGGCATACCCAAGATTAGTCTTTTTCCACTCCTTATTCCATAGTCCATAAAAGCTTTACCCAAAACTTGAAAACTTCACAACACAAAACTCAACAGGAAATCTTATAAGCTCCATTAGTGAAAGAAAACAAAACCACCACATAAGGTACTGTAAGGAACTCATTCTTTATTTATTTTGGTGTTAAACCTACTGTATTCCAACTTCTATATGGTTTATAAACTATTTTACTAGCCATAGATGCATCAAAATAAGCAAATGACACACGAAAAACAGAATCTGTCAAAAACATTACAGTCTATAGCAATCTGTAACTAACGCAAACTTCTAAAACTCTAAAAATCCTACCAAAATAGGAAGTCCAGGAAAATTTGTCTATTGATCAGCATCAAAAAGAATCAACGCAAAAGCACCTTTCTGTGATTTAACAAAACTAAATTTGTGCGTGCAAAGTTTCTGTTTTTCAGCAGAATCAAATCAACTATCATCATAGGTTATCCTATAAGTTCTACTTGGCACAAATACTAATTAAAAGATAAAAACACATCTAAACAGAAGGTAGATGCAAGATTTATTACTAAACAGGAACAAAACAAAAAACACAAAAAAAATTGGATTGCCTCCCAACTAGCGTTATCGTTTAACGCCCCTAGCTAGGCACAAAAGCGAAGATAGATCTAAGTAGTGCCATCTTTGGCACTAAATTCATAAGTAGCTCGCATGATAGATTCATAAGGTAATTTGACTTTCTTTCTTGGAAAGTGCTCCATGCCATTCTTTAATGGGAATTGGAATCTAATATTCCCTTCCTTCATATAAATAATCGCGCCAAATGTTCTAAGGAAAGGTCTACCAAGAATAATAGGGCAAGAAAGATTGCAATCTATATCAAGAACGATAAAATCTACGGGCACCAAATTTCTATTTGCAACAATGAGAACATCATTGATCCTTCCCATCGGCTTTTTAATGGTGGATCCGCAAGGTGCAAATTTAAAGAGCAATCATCAAGATCGTGGAAACCTAGAATATCACATAAAGTTTTCGGAATCGTGGAAACACTAGCACCCAAATGACACAAAGCAAAACACTCATGATCTTTAATTCTAATCTTTATAGTAGGTTCCCATTCATCATTAAGTTTTCTAGGTAGAGAAACTTCCAAATTAAGTTTTTCATCATAAGATTGCATCAAGGCATCAACGATATGTTTGGTAAAAGCTTTATTTTGACTATAAGCATGAGGAGAATTAACAATGGATTGCAACAAGGAAATACAACCTTCTAAAGAACAATTATCATAATCAAATTCCTTGAAATCCGAGATAGTGGGTTTAATGCTATTTAAAGTCATGACCTCTCCAATCCCACTTTTACCAAATTTAGCATCAAGATATAAAAACTCTGAATTCTTGGGACGCCTTCTAGGTAAAGTTGACTCATCTTAAATCCCATAATTATCAAGATTCATATTGCAAAACAAAGATCTAATAGGAGACACATCAATAACTTTGAGATCTTCATCATTATTTTCATCTAACTTTTCTGGTTTGGCGGCCATCTTATTGACTAAGGTGTGTTGCTTATCAGAAATTTTGGCTATAGCATTTTCATGCCGGGTAATTTGAGAATTCACACCATAAAATTCTTTATTCATATCATCAAGCTCTTTGTTCATAAACCCCAAAAAACCTTTTTGTTCCTTAAGCTCTTTTGTGAAGAAATTATTATGCTCAAATTGCAAATTCATAAAGCTTCTAATATTTGATTCAATCTCTTCCAACCTTCTAAGAAGGTGGTCGGTACTCTTAGGCAAATCCATAAGGACAAACAAGCACACAAGCAAACAGAAAAAGGCAAGCGAAAAGAGATGAGAAGATTGGGAAAGAGAGGGCGAATAAAACGGCAAGGGTGAAGTGGGGGAGAGGAAAACGAGAGGCAAATGGCAAATAATGTAAATGCGAGGGAGATGGGTTTGTGATGGGTACTTGGGTTTGTAAATGCGAGGAAGACCTCCCCGGCAACGGCGCCAGAAATCCTTCTTGCTACGTCTTGAGCTTGCCTTGGTTTTCCTTGAAGAGGAAAGGGTGATGCAGCAAAGTAGCATAAGTATTTCCCTCAGTTTTTGAGAACCAAGGTGTCGATCCAGTAGGAGGCTCCTCAAAAGTCCCATGCACCTACACAAACAAACAAAGAACTCGCAACCAACGCGATAAAGGGGTTGTCAATCCCTTCACGGCCACTTGGGAAAGTGAGATCTGATAGAGATAGTATGATAAGATAAATATATTTTTGATATTTTATAATATAGATGCAAAAATTAAAGAGGCAAATAAAAGTAGATTGAAAGAAAATATGATAAAAGATAGACCCGGGGGCCATAGGTTTCACTAGAGGCTTCTCTCAAGATAGCATAGGTATTACGGTGGGTGAACAAATTACTGTCGAGCAATTGATAGAAAAGCGAATAATTATGAGATTATCTAGGCATGATCATGTATATAGGCATCATGTCCGCAACAAGTAGACCGACTCCTGCCTGCATCTACTACTATTACTCCACACATCGACCAACTCCTGCCTGCATCTAGAGTATTAAGTTCATAAAGAATAGAGAAACGCATTAAGCAAGATGACATGATGTAGAAGGATAAACTCATGCAATATGATATCAACCCCATCTTTTTATCCTCGATGGCAACAATACAATACGTGCCTTGCAACCCTTTCTGTCACTGGTTAAGGACGCTGCAAGATTGAACCCAAAGCTAAGCACTTCTCCCATGGAAAGAAAGATCAATCTAGTAGGCCAAACCAAACTGTTAATTCAAAGAGACTTGCAAAGATAACTCAATCATACATAAAAGAATTCAGAGGAGATTCAAATATTTCTCATAGATAAACTTGATCATAAACCCACAATTCATCGGATCTCGACAAACACACCGCAAAAAGAGTTTACATCGAATAGATCTCCACAATTCATCGGATCTCGACAAACACACCGCAAAAAGAGAACATTGTATTGAGATCCAAAAAGAGAGAAGAAGCCATCTAGCTAATAACTATGGACCCAAAGGTCTGTGGTAAACTACTCACAACTCATCGGAGGGGCTATGGTGTTGATGTAGAAGCCTTCCATGGTCGATTCCCCCTCCGGCGGAGCACCGACGAAGGCTCCAAGATGGGATCTCGCGGATACAGAAAGTTACGGCGGTGGAAATTGTGTTTCGTTGGCACCCTGGATGTTTTCGGTGTATGTAGGCTTATATAGGAGGAAGAAGTACGCCGGTGGCCGCCCGAGGGGCCCACGAGACAGGGGGCGCGCCCTCCCCTCTCGTGGCCGCCTCGGCTGCTTCTTGACTTGCACTCCAAGTCCTCTGGATCACGTTCGTTCCAAAAATCATGCTCCCGAAGGTTTCATTCCTTTTGGACTCCGTTTGATATTCCTTTTCTTCGAAATACTGAAATAGGCAAAGAAACAGCAATACGGGCTGGAGCTCCAGTTAGTAGGTTAGCATGGAACAATCAAAAATTATAGATACGTTGGAGACGTATCACTGACCCGCCGACAAAGCGACGCGGCTACGACGATTACTATCTCATTGTGGTGTTCGACATAAGGATTGCCATCAATGCAGGAGGCAGTAATGGCAGAGGCTGGCGCATGTTGGAGGCGGCAGATTTGTACCCCTACACGTTCAAAGGCGCCGTGCGCCATCTAGGCCGCATCTTCGCAGTGACAAGCCAGGGGACTTGTTTCATCTGGTTGCCATCCTACGGTACGAGAGATTACAAACATAATGCACAAACCATCATTTGCATCCCTAACGGTACTCCATTATTTTGTAGGGACCCGTCATCCCCCGATCAAAATAAGATCGCCGATCCTGGATGTGCATTTGCATCCCGATTCGGTCTAACCTGGAACCTTCACTACAAAAAAAATACACTTCCGTGATGATACGTGTTTGTCACAGTAGGTCGCGTTTTTTGTCATGCATGTACATCCATGACGAATTTATGACAGAATCAAGATAGTCATACCTGTGTTGTCGTAGAAGTGTTCCATGACATTATCAAAATTATCATCACGGAAGTGTCCACTTCCATGATGATAAATCGCGCATCACAGAAGTGCTTTCATCAAGGATGACCGACACGTGGCATCCACCGTAACGGAACGCTGTTAAGCTATCGGGTCCGGTTTTGGATCCGATAACCAGTTAACAGCCCGGACCAATGGGGATTTTCCACGTGTAAAATCATCATTGGCTGGAGGAAACACGTGTCAGCTCCCCGTTGGCACAGGTGTCACTCATCCAATAGGCGAGATGCGCTTATGAAATGTTGACATGTGGATCGGCCCAAAAGTGGCCCATAAAGTTTAAATGGGCCAGCCCAACTAAAGGCCCACAAGATTGTGCGCTCCATAATGGGCCAGCCTAGCAAAAGGCCCACGAGATTTTGCGGGCCATAATGGGGCGGCCCAAATAAAGTCCCACAAGTTTTTGCAGGCCATAATGGGCTGGCCCAGCTGAAGGCTCGCAAGATTTTTCAGGCCATAATGGGCCGGCCCAGCTAAAGACCCCCAAGACTTTGTGGACCATAATGGGCCGGCCCAGCTAAAGGCCAACGAGATTCTGCCGACCATAATGGGCCGGCCCAGCTGAAGGCCCAAAAGATTTTGATGACACTAGTATGCCGGCCCATAAATAGGCTGCCATGTTTTGGGCCAAATGCCGGCCCATATTTGATTTGGTCCATTAACAGCATCCCACGTTCCAGGCCTAATAAAGGCCCTTATGAGATCCAGCCCGTTAAAAGCCTCCCACGTTCTGGGCCAAATTACGGCCCAGATCAGGTCCGGCCCTTTGAGAGGCTTTGGGCTAAATTATGGCCCATGTCAGATTCGGCCCATCAACTGGACGCTATGCTTTTGGGCCCACTAGATAAAGGGCCATTTAGTAATTTGTCTTGATATTAGTTTTGGCCTGTTAAAGGCTCGTTTAACATTTTGGCCCTATATATATTTCGGCATGTTAAAAGCCTGTCATATAGTTGGGCCTAACTACGGCCCCGTTTGCATCTGGCCTGCTCATAGCCAATAATCAGATTGGGCCAAACAAGGACCGAGACAATTTTGGCCTGTTATAAGCCCATGATTTGATTGGCACAATCATGGGCCGGGATCTATTTCGGCCTACTGTCGGCCCGTGAGCTGTTCGGCATGTTTCAGGCCCAACCTACTTTTCGGCCTCCTAAAAGCCCATTGAGTTTTCTTGAGAAAATAGGGTCAGCGGTTTACTCGGCCTATTAAAGGCCTGAATCTACTAGTGGACCATTTTACATTTAGGCCTGTTAACGGACCAAGATGACGGGGCCCATGATGCGGATCATACATAGTGATTTGCATGACGGCCCGATTATGTACCGTAATTTTACGGATTGGCCGGTTTACTGCAAAGATAGGATATATATACAGTAAAATAACTGCAGCATCGTGAATAAGAAAAAAACCTAGACTATACAATAAAGAAATTACGGCATATTACATCAACTGGGCATCAAAGTTTGCCATTATGATAATAAAGCACAAGTAGACATCAGATTACATACACTGGGCATGAAAGATCGCCACCAGTGCAATTAAACACGCCGACAAAATAATATACAAAACTAACAACACTTCAATAGAGTTCAAGAAAGGTTAGCCCTGCTCGAGAGCTGCAGCACAAGAAGCTGAGCAAGCTGATGAGACTGCACTTGTTTGACACTTATATCCTCCTCACTCTGAAAGATAAACGAGCAGGCAGATGACAGGTTTTGCACATATAAGTATCAGTGCTGACAATTCATCACATTTCTTAGTGACGAATAAAGTGACACAGTTTAAAATAGCATTAACACAATATGATATTGTTCAGGTCAAGACATGGCAGGAAATGACATTGTGAAGGAGTTGGCAGCTTCACGACACCACTGGATTACAGATCAAGAACTCATAAGTATCAATGGTTAGTGTGCTATCAATTTACCCATTTCAGATTGGCAAAATAAGATCACTTGCTTTGTATAGTTTAATTTACATGGCATGAAGAAGGAACTTGTTGTACAACTGAAAACTTAAATTGAGAAGGACAAACTTTTGTTTATGAACTACATAATAAACTTAAACATGCAATTTGATGCAAACACCAAAAATAAACAGCTGTTGCGGTCATGCCTAACCAAATATACACAACAAAGTTTGAAGGCTTGAGAAGGACAAACATACATTATTGGTGAAGGCAGGCTCTATAAAGCCCTTGTCCATTCTGATGGGGGGGCAATTCAAGAAGTTTACCAAAGAATCTTCTTCATAAGCATTGCCTTTATTCTACATTTTGTTATGAGTAAATATAGATGTGACAATATAAGAAAAAGTGGAGAATATTTAAGATAAGATGAAGAGTGATGCTACATAACCAAGTAGCTATAAATGTAAGTACAGCGATACAGGCAAAAGGTACAGCCAAGAGCAATGCAGAGCTAAACTTCTTCAGTACCATCTATGTTATCCAACCTTATGGTAAGAGTAAATATAGATCTTATGAGAAGAAAATGGAGGGCAAAGGAAAATAAGCTGCAGAGTGATGGTACAAGAACAACTACCTGTCAATATAAGTACACTGATAAAGGACAGCAAGTACTTACAAGAACAATGCAGAGCTAAACAATTTCATTGGCATTGGATATATTCTACACTAATGTAACCATTCATACAGATCAGATAATTTGGAGCGAACAATTGATAAGCAAGCTATCATGCATACTGTTGTCACATAATGAACCAGGTATGTATGCAAGTACAATGATACAAGATAACAGGTACTAACAAGAGCAAAGCAGCAGGCAGCATATTTGCGATATCATGTCGTTCTTTTCAAACAGGAATTCTTTTTCGAGCAGATTTCCTGCAAAAAAAATCTGTAAGGCACATGCGGAAAAGTAGAAGTTCAAATTGTCATGCGATATCATGGACAGTACCTCATCCTTGGAACGAGACCAGTGCATAACAAGGTTTTTCCATTCAATGTCTTCTAAATTTAGCACAGGAGACTTCACCGGAAATTCATTTATAGACTTGCCATCAAAGTGTGATTTCCTCAGGTAACACCGATACTGCTGCAATGCTTCCTTGAAAAGTGCAAGCAAGCTTTGCTCGTCATGACCATCCAGATTGACCCTCTCCTACTTACAACAATGTAATTTAATCATTGGTGTGTTCAATCAGCAGAAAACAGGAAAATAATCACCATGAATAATAGCACTTACACGTAAGTGGGACAGGAAGATGTGAAAATGGTGTTTGTCTTCACTATAATCTTCCCATGATGGGAGTATATGCACGTAGTACCTAACAACATTGAAAGCATTGTCATTTAAACTGGAAATAACTGGAATGGGTTCCAATCTGCAGGAATATGATGTCTCTGCAGTTGGGATAGGTCTTCGGCCGATGGACTTGCTGTACTTTTTGCTGGAGTGGGATTTTTCTGTGGTACGGCTGATGCTATAGCAACTGAAATCGGCATACCTTTTGCTGGAGTGCAGGTCCTGTGTGGTGGGGCTGGTGGTGTGGCCAGTGAAGTATGGGTACAGTCTGCTGGAGTCGGTCCTACTTTTGTGTCACTAGTTGTACAGCCAATATAAGTGTGGTGTTGTATGATTTCTCTGTCACAACCACGTTTTTCAAGGACTTTGCTGGTACTCCTTCAGGTTCGGCAATCACCCTCTTCCTTTTTGATGTCTGATGCACAAGAACAGCATTTGAGTGGAAAAACATGGTATGATGACTGATGGAATATGTATTGATAATGGATGAGCATGGCATCTCGACATATATGATGAGTAAACTAAGCAGATGGCGGTGCAACAAAGTAGAAGAAATGCAAGACAACATATGCAAGATACACGCAATCAATAAAACCTTGCCAAATTATAACAGACACCTTGATAGGAGAACATGACAGGCCATCTGCCTTTGACTCCTCGAGGTTAGAATAGTCATTAGGATCATATTCTGAACAAGAATCTATAGGTGGGGAGCGTATGAGTTTCATTGCATCCAGAATGGCACCCAATGCCTTGGTGCTAATTTTGTAAGTCATTGCAGTGTTCCACAATATTCTTCTGATGCGCGGATTCTGATATTCACTGTGATTACGTATAATATATGAGAACCATGAAAACATAAATAGTTGTGAGATTATCTTTGTAATGCAGATGATATTCTATTATAGGGGCGCCCCTGTAAACACTTATGTGCTATCGCTGGAGTCTGATGAGAGAGCTCATGTGTGCTGTAATATGGTGCGTGCATTTATATAATCTGGCACAAGTACACAAAAAAATAGGCTCCAGAAGTAAGGATAGTTGGCAGATGATAGGTTCATAATATACTGTATAGAGAGTTTATTGCCAAACCATGATAACAAGAGCACACAACAACTAGGCAGATCATAGTGTACATAACAGGGGTACACCATAACCACGATATATAAATCGGGAAAGTGTAACTGGCTTGAAAATATGGTGTTGTATTGCCGCTAGTAATTGAAAGCCTATCGATCACATACAGGCCAGCCCTATCAGTTGCTGACTGCAGATGTCCCTGTGCCCCTTCCTGACAAGGAACATATTGTACGTACTAAATACAGAATAAACAAAGAGGAACATGTTAAAGAACAGAAGAGGAAGCATATTCTTGAGGTTCCGCTTCATTGCGTACAATGTTGGTTGCCCACTCATGATGAATCACAGCGCCCAAAGAAATGCAATTCCATGTTGTCTCTCTATATGTGGCAATTTTGAACAAGAGTCATTAGGATCATATTCTGAACAAGAGTCAATAGGTGGGGAGCGTATGAGTTTCATTGCATCCAGAATGGCACTCAATGCCTTGGTGCCAATTTTGTAAGTCATTGCAGTGTTTAGCTTCAAGAGTGGACTGCTGCTAGTGCGACACAAAGCAGCTACACAGATCATAGTGTAGATTTAATAGGAAAACCTTAAGCATCAGAGTAAAATCAGCAAAGTGGAACTTGCTGGAATATATGTGCTAGTATTGCCGGTACGGCTAGAAAGGCTTCAGATACCAGCTCTCTTCAAGTGAAGGTGCGGTACTGTTAATATCAGTGTAACTCTCAAAGGCGACACAGCTCCCCGCATTTCCTTGCTATTCTTATAGGATTCAAGTGGGCAGGCCACTACAAATCCTATTCCTATGTTGACAAAATCCTATGAATCAAAGAGGCTCAAAGTGTCCATCACAACCGACCGTATAGACCTCTACACTACAAATGTCCCTGCTCATCTTTAGTACAAGGAACATACTGTACTACTATCATACTCCCTCCGTTCCAAAATATAAGTCTTGGTAGAGATTTCCACTATGGATCACATACAGATGTATCCAGATACATTTTAGAGTGTAGATTCACTCATTTTGCTCCATATGTAGTCCATGGTGGAATCTATACAAAGACTTGTATTTAGGAACGGAGAGAGTACATACTAAAGAAGAACGGAAGAGGAACATGGTAAAGAAGAGCAAGCAGATTTTGGATAATAAAATGTTGGTTGCGCAGTGCCCACACATGATGAACTAGAGCGCATTAAGAATGCAACTCCCTGCTGTCTCTCGACCATTTCAGGCGGTTGGATGAAGATCCTACGTCTCCTAACCCTTCTTCTTCCTCGTCTCTGATTCTTCCCATACAGAACACCGCACAGGCCGCTGGCCGGACCACCGGCCCCCACCGCGTGTGTTCCTCTGCCACCCCCAGCCCCACCCCGCCCCCACCCACGTCAAGTTTTGTTTGTTTGGTGAGCCCCCCCCCCACAACCACCTGAGCCCCTTCGTTCGCACTGGCGAACTCCGGCAAGCTCTGAAATATTGACTGACCCAATTTTGAAATTTATTCTACTAGGATTTAACTAGTGTGGAATGTAAAAGGGGAAAACCATAAGCATTGGGAGTATAGTGTTGAGCGTGCCATGGCGGATCTGAAGGTGCAAACCGGACAAAGGCAACTTCACAACCAAGACAAGAAATCAGAGTAAAGCAGTGGCGATCTATTTTCTTGTTGCGATAAACAAGTTGAGCAGATACGAAAGAGTACCGCCTCTGGTGCGGCGTTGTGTATGCATCTGTTGAGAATTTGACGGTGCTGCAGTAGCGATGGCTGTCGGTGGCGTGGAAGCAGATCTAGGAGGGTAGGTGGTGGCGGCGGGGCGCGGTGGACGAGACGATCATAGGAGCGGCGCCGACAAGGTGGACGACGGCGGGGATGAAGCGAGAGGACGGGATGCAAGGATCTCGGTCCGAAGCCGTGGATGAGAGAGGTCGATCTCTTGTAATGGACGGTGGTGTCGGGGTTTCAGCTCCGGCATGGTGGAGGAGGACGGCGGTGGATGGGGTGGCAGGCGGAGGAGGCTGGGGTGGAGAGGGTGTTTTGGCGCCCATGGAGTACGAATGGGGAGAAGGGAGGTAGAGAGGAAGGGGGGAACCATGTATTCAGGGCGCGCTTGTCTCAAATGCGAGGAAATTTACAAACTTAGCCCCCATTTCAAATTTCCTACATCACAGCAATATTAGTTGGTTGGGGATAGGATGGTAATCTCGCATACACTGAATATTTGCCGACGAGAGTTTGTTTTTGGCACCCACCGTGTATGAATTAGGGAGGGAGTCGATTTCGGCCGAGGACACACTGTGTTTTGGTGCCCACTGTGTATTAATCCGGGTGAGAGGTGGTTATGTCACGTTTAGGTGAAATTATAAACCTCCCCTATCGAAAACTATAGAAATCCAGCAAATAGGCTTTGCGTGGCAGGGATAGGCAGTAATAAATTCCATCTCGCAGCTTTTGGTTTCGGGCGGTTACTGCGGCTTTCCCCGCTTCGTTCAAATTTTGCAGAGTGCACGTTTATCGTGCCAAGTCAATTGGAATCCCGTTCGTATTCTATTTTTTTCGGGCGGGATCCATTTTCGATTGGAATTAAATTCTATATACATTTTTTATATATATATACTTTCAAAAGCACAACACCATTTATACATAAATATGGTTTACAAATGGCATGATCTCAGATTCATAAGGTTGTATCCATCAATTTGGATTTTCAAATATTTGAAACCACTTTATGTTGAAATCCAATGTATGCATTCCTCGCTAACTGTCTCCAATTAATGTGTGTTTCATGCGGGTTTTTTTACTTCTCAAACATGTATAATGTGTTTCACACATGCAACATATAGTGTAATCCCGTTTAGACATTAATTGCATATAAACCATGCATTGTTTGTAATTAAAGAATCTATGGATCACCAATATTGATAAACTATATAACATTACACGTGTGCCCAAATTCAAATGAATATGCATGTTTGATACACCAATTTGCGTTATGATATTATCGATGTTGTGATCTCAAGTTTAAATATTTGAATCCCCTTTAATCCAGATATTCGTCTCATATAGCTTTCACTCATGCTTATATAGGACTATCTCTCTAGACCTATACGCGTTCATCATCTCTCAGGTATCTCTCGTGCTACCTGTATGTCGACATTGATCGTTTATCTTCGTAACACAATGACGGTACTCTCTCCCTCGACCTTCATCACTCTATCTCTCTCTAAGTATATATCACTCCCTGCTATGTGTCTCTAACTATGATTGTCCATGTGGAATCTCTTTCTCTCACACAAACACAAAACTTTGTCTCCTGGGGTCTCATTTCTCTCTACTATTCCCCTGTGTGCCACTCGCACACCCCTCATACAAAGATGTCTTTCGCTCCTTAGATATGAGAACCTACGACTCTTCCTCTTAAATATATCTTTCCTACACACAAACACAAACTCTATCTCCCAGGGTCTCATATTTCTCCACTGCTCTCTTGTATGTCGCTCACACACACTCTCTCTCCCTAGAGATATCTTGTGTTCCCTCATGTCTCTCTAGATATCACTCTCGTTGTGAAATATCTTTCTCTCTTGCAGACACAAAACTCCGTCTCTCGGGATCTCATTTCTCTCTGATATTTGTTTGTATGTGACTCACATGCACCCTATCTCTATCTCTCTCACACCCACACACATAACTCAGCCTTCTGATCCACTCGGCTCCTATCTCTAACGCACACTAGCTAGCATCTTTATCTTTCTATTTATCTGTTCTCCATCAACTTTCTTTCTCGCCCTCACTCTTGCTTCCTATCACGCACACTACATATGTTTCTCTCTACATGCAGTCAAGTGCCCTCTTTTTATCTTTCTCTCACACACACATATATAACTTCACCCTCTGAACCACCCGGCAGTCTTCTCCAACACTCAAACTAGTGGATGTCCCTCTAGCTAGCATCTCCATCTCTGTATCTATCTGTAGTTTCTCCGTCAACATTTCTTTCTCGCACGGAGTCTTGCTTCCTATCACCCACACTATATATGTCTCTCCATACATATGCATTTATTGGTTGATCTCTTTTGCACAATCGTTGTGCCTCACTCCCTCTGCTCACCATAGATGCATGCTCCAGCCCACGCCACTATCTCTTAAAGACAAAAACACATGCCCAATTGTCGGGCCTTCTTCCCTGCATTCTCACATGCATGCATATTGTCATACGGATCCGTCTCTCCCATGTCGTTGATCTTATGACTTATGTCTTCTTTCTTTTATCTCGATCATGCACGCACACACACACACACACATCCCACGTATACATGTATACCTCTCACACATGCACATTCAAGGTCTCTATGTCTCCATACGTAGTTAATTACCCTCAACCCTAACGCCAGATTGAATCGTTCTCTTCTTGTGTGCACATAACTTCCGCCTGGATGGGTAAAACACGCACTCACACTTAACAATCTCCTTCTAGCTACCCCCCCTCTCACTCTTCCCCTATATCCCCGAAACCAATAAGAACATCCATTTGTTTAATTCCCGCCTACATGCACCATCGATATATAGTAGTCTTCCTCGATGTCTCTCGAACAAACACGTTCTCTTGATGTCGACTCTTCTCACGCGCACACACCTTCTCTTCCCTCTCTACGGGCATTTTCTCTCTCGCACCCAATCGTTGGTGGCCTCTGCCATACACATCACCTCTCTATGATGAAGCCATGCACACTTAAATTACATCCGCCACCGAGGACCCCGCGACACACACACACACACACACACACACACACGCACGCACGCACGCACATTGTCGGTGTCAAAACCGGCGGATCTCGGGTAGGGGGTCCCGATCTGTGCATCAAGGCTGATGGTAACAGGAAGCAAGGGACACAGATGTTTACCCAGGTTTGGGCCCTCTCGATGGAGGTAAAACCCTACTTCCTGCTTGATTAATATTTGATGATATGGGTAGTCAAGAGTAGATCTACCATGAGATCGTAGAGGCTAAACCCTAAGAGCTAGCCTATGATGGCATGAATGTAATTGTGATCGGCTTTCTAAGGACCAACCTCTCCGGTTTATATAGACACCGGAGAGAGCTAGGGTTTACATGGAGTCGGTTACAAGGAAGGAAATATAATATCCGGATCGCCAAGCTTGCCTCCCACGCAAAGGAGAGTCCCATCCGTACACGGGCCGAAGTCTTGAGTCTTGTATCTTCACGCTTCAATAGTCCGGACGTTGTACACAGTCCGGCTGTCCGGATACCCCCTAATCCAGGACTCCCTCAGTAGCCCCTGAACCAGGCTTCAATGACGATGAGTCTGGCGCGCAGTATTGTCTTCGGCATTGCAAGGCGGGTTCCTCCTCCGAATACTCCAAAGTAATTATCGGACACTCAAATCATGTCCGGATCTGAAAAATGATCTTCGCATACCACCGTAGACAGAATGATATTTCACAAATGCAACCTGCTGACAACTTTTTCTGGTGACGTGACACGTTATTATGATCGGATCCATTATTCGAACCGTTTCCCCACAACCAGCTACAACGCATATTACGAGGCGGTTTCTGTGACACGTCTTGTCAAAGCAGAGATCGTGTCCCCTTATTACGGGATTCTCATCAGTACGGGTATGGGTAATCCCACCACGCCATTAATCGTGGCGCTTGGGAAACAAGCGATTCCCAACGGGCAAGTGGGGAGGCGCACCGCTCTCGACTCCTCTATAAAGGGACAGGATTTCCCCATTTTAACCCACGCCTTCTTCCTCCTTTGCCCACTCTTGCCCCGCTCGAGCTCCAGCACCCAAGCCCAAGTCTTCCCCGCATAGCTAAACATGTCCAGAGCAGGAGGCAAGTGAGTGGCTTCCACCGTCAAGGAGAAGCACATCACAAATCTTTGGGCGGCCGGATACTTGTCCGCGGACATAGCGCACCGTCTACCAGACGCCGGGCAGGTCATTCCGACCCCAGGACCCCACGAAAGGGTCGTATTCATCGCCCACTTCGTCCGTGGATTGGGGTTTCCACTCCACCCCTTCGTCCGCGGGCTCATGTTCTACTACGGCCTAGATTTCCATGATCTAGCCCCGAACTTCGTCCTCAACATCCCGGCGTTCATCGTCATATACGAGGCCTTCCTCCGCATCCGGCCTCACTTTGGCCTATGGCTGCAAACCTTCTGCGTGAAGCCGAAGGTTGTAAGCGGTCAACAAGCGGAGTGCGAAGGGGCCATGGTGGGCAGGATGCCCAACGTCACATGGCTCGACGGCTCCTTTGCAGAGATCGTAAAAGGATGGTAGTCGGGGTGGTTCTACATCACCGAGCCGTGCGGTGCCAACTAGGCAGCGGCCCCCGAGTTCTGATCCGGAGCCCCCATGCGGCTCACCTCCTGGAAGAAGAAGGGCTTGTCCTGGGGCAATTCCACGGAGCTAGACGGACTCCAAACATGCGTCAAAAGCATGAAGGACAAGAACATCAAGCTTGTCAATGTGATCCAGGTCATGCTCGTTCGCCGGATCCTGCCCTGCCAGAGGCGGGCAGTCAATCTGTGGGAGTTCGTCCCAACCGAGCACCAGACGCTCCAGAGGCTCTACGACATGATGCACAAAGGCGCATGGAAGGTGATGTTCAAGGCCTCCGAAGTGCCCCCTCCCACATCCGAGGACTGCGGGCTTCACGCCGCGCGGGCTCCTAAGCCGGTGAGTTCTTGGACTGACTCTGGACCCAGTTCTCCCCGATATATTCATGGGAGTGCCTTAAGTAGTTGAGTATATTTGCTTCAGGACTATGTGGAGACAGCGGAGTAGGTTTACGGTCCGGCTCCACTGCCAGAAGGCCCAGCGGATGCTCTCCTGATGGAGATGCTGGTCCCGACACCGTACAAGGTGCCGGAGAAGAAGGCCAAGAAGAAGGCCCCGGGGATCCGAAAGGGTCTCCGGCGTAAGGTCGTGCCAGAAGCCTCGTCCGAAGATGACGAGGCAGACTCCTCCCACGAAGGGGAGGAGGAAGAAGAAGAAGACGCCCCATCCGGAGAGGATGAGGGGCCCGGGGGAGCGGACCGGGGAGCCGGAAAAGGTCCTCGGCGCAGGGCCGTCATCCCCCTGTCGTCCGATGACGATGAGTCGGATTCCTCCCGCGTAAGCGGGGGGAATCAGGAAGGGATCCTACCTCCCCCCACTGGGGGCAGAAGAAGAGAAAAGCCGCCCCAGGAGGGGAGGCTGGGGCGTCCAAGAAGGGGAAGGGGCCCCTTCCGGACTATCCGCCATGGCCGCTCTCAGCGAGGAGGGGTGGCTGCCCAGGGGGAAGCCCCTAGTGCGATCGTAAGTGTCTGAATTCTATCATGACTTCACTTCATAGTTTTTGTATTTTTAATGTCGAACATATGTGCAGTCCGGCCAGGGATCACCCCGAGGTATCCTCCTCCGGGTCCCTGAGCAATTTAGAGATGAATTCGCTTCCGACGGCCACTACTCCTCAACCCGCGGACGACACGGAGGTGTTGTCCAAAAGGCTCCCAGAGCGGGGGGAGGTGACTCTGGAGATGCCCCGGGGCGGGGTCCTAGATGTTGGACACGCGGGGTTCAAGATCCCCGCAGATCGTGTCGATGAGAGCCATGGCCAGCCAAGCTCTCAATCGAACACAATTTCGGAACCTTCGATGGTTCCGGACTCAGGCGGGCGACCCCTCTCTAGGGAGGGCGAGCCGTCTGTGTCGCGGACTTCCGTTGCGCATGAGGCGCCGGACAGTCTACTGGAAGTGCTTTGTGGCACTTCCCTAGATGAGGGGTGAGGGAGTCCTAGACTAGGGGGTGTCCGGATAGCCGAACTATCATCATTGGCCGGACTCCAAGATTATGAAGATACAAGATTGAAGACTTCGTCTCGTGTCCAGATGGGACTTTCCTTGGCGTGGAAGGCAAGCTTGGCAATACGGATATGTAGATCTCCTACCTTTGTAACCGACTCTGTGTAACCCTAGCCCTCTCTGGTGTCTATATAAACCGGAGGGTTTTAGTCCATAGCACGAACAACAATCATACCATAGGCTAGCTTCTAGGGTTTAGCCTCCTTGATCTCGTGGTAGATCCACTCTTGTACTACCCATATCATCAATATCAATCAAGCAGGAGTAGGGTTTTACCTCCATCGAGAGGGCCCGAACCTGGGTAAAAACATCGTGTCCCTTGTCTCCTATTACCATCTGCCTAGACAAACAGTTCGGGACCCCCTATACAAGATCCGCCGGTTTTGACACCGACATTGGTGCTTTCGTTGAGAGTTCCTCTGTGTCGTCACTCATAAGCCCGATGGCTCCTTCGATCATCAACAATGACGCGGTCCAAGTTGAGACTTTTCTCCCCGGACAGATCTTTGTATTCGGCGGCTTTGCACTGCGGGCCAATTCGCTTGGCCATCTGGAGCAGATTGAAAGCTACGCCCCTGGCCATCAGGTCAGATTTGGAAGTTTGAATTTCATGGCCGACATCCGCGGAGACTTGATCTTCAACAGATTCGAGCCACAGCCGAGCGCGCCGCACTATCACGATGGGCATGATCTAGCTCTGCTGCCAAACAGTGCCCTGGAGGCCGCACAAGAGTCCGCTCCGACCCCTAACTCGGAGCCGACTGCGCCGATCGAGGAGGGGTGGCTAGACACCGCCCCGGGGGCTGCTACCTCTACGGTGATGGAGCCGAATACCGACCCTGTCCCTTGTGAAGCTCGTGACTCCAAGGTGCTGGACTCCGTGCCGGACTCCGAACCTCCCGCGCCCCTACCAATTGAATCCGGTTGGGCGCCGATCATGGAGTTCACCGCTGCGGACATCTTTCAGCACTCGCCTTTTGGTGACATCCTGAATTCGCTAAAGTATCTCTCGTTATCAGGAGAGCCCTGGCCGGACTGTGGTCAGGACGGTTGGGATGCGGACGACGAAAAAATTCAAAGCCCACCCACCACCCACTTTGTAGCCACTGTCGATGACCTAACCGACATGCTAGACTTCGACTTCGAAGACATCGACGGTATGGACGACGATGCCGGAGACGACCAAGAACCAGCGCCTACGGGGCACTGGAAAGCCACCTCGTCATACGACATATACATGGTGGACATCCCAAAGGATGGGAATGGCGATGGAACAGCGGAGGAAGACCCCTCCAAGAAACAGCCTAAGCGCCGACCTCAGCGGCGCCGCTCTAAATCCCGCCACAGCAAGAATGGAGATTCCGGCACCGGAGACAATCATACCCCTGACAGTGCCGAAGACAACCCCCTCCAGCAAGATTCAGCACAGGAGGATGAAGAAGCCAGCCCTCATGAGAGAGGAGCAGACAAAGAGGTAGAGGACGACAATTACATACCTCCCACCGGAGACGAGGCAAGCCTCGACGACGACGAATTCGTCGTGCCTGAGGATACCGTCGAACAAGAGCGTTTTAAACGCAGGCTTATGACCATGGCAAGTAGCCTCAAGAAAAAGCAGCAACAGCTTAGAGCTGATCAAGATCTGCTAGCCGATAGATGGACTGAAGTCCTTGCGGCCGAAGAGCATGAACTCGAACGCCCCTCCAAAAGCTACCCCAAACGCAAGCTGCTGCCCCGATTAGAGGAGGAAGCATATAAACCCACATCACCAGCGCACAATACGGCCGACCGGCCACCTCGCGGCCACGACAGAGAGGCCTCCAGGCCCTCCACTAAAGTCGTACCCCGGCATCACTCGAAAAGTACAAAGCCATGGGGGAACGCGCTGGACTTGTGAGACATATTGGAGAATAAGGCAAGACAATCAAGATCGATCTACGGATCGCATGGGCGCCCCACAATGCGCGTCGATGACCGTCACGCCGGATACAGCAACTCCGGCTGGGCCGAACACAGTAGACAAAGCTCGCTTGAGCTACATCGTGATATAGCCCAATATAGAGGCACCGCACACCCACTATGCTTCACAGACGAAGAGATGGATCATCAAATCCCCGAAGGGTTCAAACCCGTGAACATTGAATCCTACGATGGCACAACAGACCCCGTGGTTTGGATCAAAGACTATCTCCTCCATATCCACATAGCCCGCGGTGATGACCTTCACGCCATCAAATACCTCCCACTCAAGCTTAAAGGACCAGCTCGGCATTGGCTTAACAGCTTGCCAGCAGAATCAATTGGGTGTTGGGAGGACCTGGAAGCCGCATTCCTTGATAACTTCCAGGGCACATACGTGCGACCACCAGACGCTGACAACCTAAGCCACATAATTCAGCAGCCAGACGAATCGGCCAGACAATTCTGGACACGGTTCTTAACCAAGAAAAATCAAATCGTCGACTGTCCGGATGCAGAGGCCCTCGCAGCCTTCAAGCATAACATCCGCGACGAGTGGCTTGCCCGGCACCTAGGACACGAAAAGCCGAAATCCATGGCAGCCCTCACATCACTCATGACCCGCTTCTGCACGGGAGAGGACAGCTGGCTAGCCCGCAGTAACAACCTCAACAAAAATTCTGGCAATCCGGATACCAAGGACCGCAATGGCAGGTTGCGTCGCAACAAGCACAAACGCCGCATTAATGGCGATAATACTGAGGATACGGCAGTCAACGCCGGATTCAGAGGCTCCAAACCCGGTCAGCGGAAAAAGACATTCAAAAGAACTACTCCGGGTCCGTCCAATTTGGACCGAATACTCGACTGCTCGTGCCAGATACACGGCACCCCCGAAAAGCCAGCTAATCACACCAACAGGGACTGTTGGGTATTCAAGCAGGCAGGCAAGTTAATTGCCGAAAACAATGACAAGGGGCTGCATAGCAATGACGAGGAAGAGACCCGGCCGCCGAACAATAGAGGACAGAAGGGTTTCCCCCCACAAGTGCGGATGGTGAACATGATATATGCAACCCACATACCCAAAAGGGAGCGGAAGCGTGCACTCAGGGACGTATATGCGATGGAGCCAGTTGCCCCAAAGTTCAATCCATGGTCCTCCTGCCCGATCACTTTTGATCGAAGGGACCACCCCACCAGCATCCGCCATGGCGGGTTCGCCGCATTGGTTCTGGACCCAATTGTCGACGGGTTTCACCTCACTAGAGTCCTGATGGACGGCGGCAGCAGCCTGAACCTGCTTTACCAGGATACAGTGTGCAAGATGGGCATAGACCCCTCAAGGATTAAACCCACAAAGACGACCTTTAAAGGCGTCATACCAGGTGTAGAGGCCAATTGCACAGGCTCAGTGACACTGGAAGTGGTCTTCAGATCTCCGGATAACTTCCGAAGCGAGGAGTTACTCTTCGACATAGTCCCGTTCCGCAGCGGCTATCATGCACTGCTCGGACGAACCGCGTTTGCAAAATTCAACACAGTGCCGCACTACGCATACCTCAAGCTCAAGATGACAGGCCCTCGAGGAGTCATCACGGTCAACGGAAACACTGAACGCTCTCTCCGAACGGAGGAGCATACAGCGGCTCTCGCGGCAGAAGTGCAGAGCAGCCTCTTAAGGCAATTCTCGAGTCCGGCCATTAAGCGACCGGACACCACCAAGCGCGCCCGGAGTAACCTACAACAAGACCACCTGGCTCGTTCCGAGCACGCGTAGCAATGCGGCCCCAACCCCAGCCCTTGCAAAATTGCAAAACCAGTACTCCGCGTACATCACTACGCTCTAAAGATACCATGGGCACAGGGGGAGGGGCACGACCACGGCAGGCCCAGAGTGCAGCTCAACCACACCAAGGGCTCCCAAGCGTGTCATCCTTTTTCTTTCTCTTTCTTTTCTTATCCTCAGGACTCCGCTTACCAGAGGTCCTGTCCGGCAGTAGACCTGTCAAACTCACGATGCAACAGCCAGGGAAGAGGAGAGGCTACGCCGAGTATCCAGGTGGTCTCCATTACGAGCATTACACCTGTTTTATACACCATTCCACAGCCTACCCCTGGAGGGGGACATGCTAAATAGTTCCATCCCTTGCTTATCGCACTATTTGTATCATTCTGCACTCATGGCAGTACTTTCTGAATAAACAATGCAACGCTTTTTGCCTACAACTGCATTCCTTTCTTATACATATGTTCATCTATGACATGTTGCATCCGTACACTTTGGTACGGCTAAATACACCAGGGGCTTAAGTTCCCCACATTATGGTGTGATAAGTCCGAACACTTTCACAAGTGCGGCACCCCGAACTTATAGCATTATATGCATCGGCTCGGAATCATGTCTTGGGTCAATAGTTGGGTTTGCCCGGCTCTGGGTTTGCCCGGCTCCCATGTTTTGGTACCTTACGTTCCGTTATATCGGCTAAGGTAGCGCTGGGAGAACCACTGCGATTGTGCCCCAGTTGAGCTGGGCGAGCACCTCATTGGAGAAAGCTAAAACTGACCGTCATGATGGGGCGAGAGCCGGTCGCTGTTCGAGAGGTTTTTCGAGTCCCTAAAGACTTATGCCGCTTAGAGCGAAGAACCGGCTTTGTCCGGCCCAAGCGTGGATAGAGCCCCGAATTCGGCCTTCCGAACACTAGGGGCTTCGCCGAAATTTAAAATTATAGAATTCTATGGCTAAGTGAGAGTGTTCAAGCATTATATGTCCGGTTGCCTCGTTCGTTGTGTTGAGCGCCTCCCTAGATGGACCCAAAAATGGGAACAAGAGCGCTCAAGTTTATCCCAAACACCCAGCACTCATGGCATGGGGGCTGAAGCCGACGACTTGCCATCTCTCAGATTTGAAAAACGGCCGCACAGAAGTTAATATTTTAAATTAACAAGCGTTGCTTAGCGCATATGAACAAAGTTTTCAGCGCACAGGATAACAAAATGCGAGTCTACTCAAATATTACATCTTTGGAGCACTCACCCGCAATAATGCGGGCACCCTTCAGGACACCCTTATAATACATCTCGGGCGTGCGATACTCCTTGCCCGGCGGTGGAGCGTCCGTCACAAGCTTCTCAGCGTCCATCTTGCCCCAGTGCACTTTGGCACGAGCAAGGGCCCGACGGGCACCTTCAATGCAGGCGGAATGCTTGATGACTTCAACCCATGGACAAGCATCCACCAGCCGCCGCACCAAGCCGAAGTAGCTCCCAGGCATGGCCTCTTTGGGCCACAGCCGAACTATGAGGCCCCTCATGGCCTGTTCGGCCACCTTGTGGAGCTCGACCAGCTGCATCAGCTGGTCGCTAAGGGGCACCGGATGTCCAGCCTCAGCATACTGAGACCAGAACACCTTCTCTGTCGAGCTCCCCTCCTCGGCTCTATAGAAAGCGGCAGCATCGGACACGCTGCGGGGCAGATCTGCGAACGCTCCTGGAGAGCTCCGAATTCGGGTAAGTAACAGGTAATTCATTTTTACATGCTTGCTTTGCATGAAGAATGCCTTACCCGCCGCTATCTTATTCAATGCCTCAATCTCCTGGAGGGCCTTGTGGGCTTCGGCCTTAGCGGCTTTGGCACTCTCAAGAGCCGACGCAAGCTCGGACTCTCGAGTCTTCGAGTCACGCTCCAAACTCTCGTGTTTGTCCACGAGAGCCTGGAGCTCTTGCCGTACCTCTGCCACCCGCGCCTCCTGCTTCTCTCGCTCGGCGCGCTCCGCGGCCGCCTTATGTTCAGCCGCAGACACCGCCTCCTTCAGGGTCGCCACCTCGTTCGTAGCCCCTGGAGTACCCACGTTATCCTTGTCATTCCTCTTGCAACCAAATCCTTTTCTGTAAGGTACAATTTTAACAAGGTGTTACTCACCTTCCTTGTCCTCGAGCTGCTTCTTGGCACGGCCGAGCTTGCTCTCGGACCGCTCGAGGCTCTGCTTCAAGGCATTACCTCCGCAGTCAGTGCGGCAGAGGTCAGCAGCGCAGCCTGCATTCCCATATTGACATATTTTTGTTAAGACTCCTGCGCATATCTTTTTAGATCCTCAGTCCGGCTTTTCTTTCCGAACACCAAACCGAGCATCCGGGGCTACTGTCTATGCGGTACTATTTTACATATCTTAAAATTCTTACCTCAAAGCCTGTTAGAAGGCTGCTGCAGGCTTCGGTCAGCCCGCTCTTGGCGAGCTAAACCTTCTGAATCACCGCACTCATGACAGTGCGGTGTTCCTCTTCGATGGAAGCGCCATTGAGCGCCTCTAGCAAGTTATCCGGCGCCTCCGGTTGGACGGAGGCCGCCGGCGTCACAGTCTTGCCCTTCTTATGAAGGGGCCGCCCGCCGGACTCCGGAACCACTGCAGGTTTCGGTGTGGAGTCCGGTCCAAAGTCCGGGAGGTTGCCTTGCGGCACCTTCAGGGCCTCCTCCTCCTGGTGGGTCCCTTTCCGGGATCCCACCTCGGCGTCGTCACGTGGGGGGGGAGGAGGCGGTCGGAAGTGAAGTGTTGTCCACATTCGACGTACCCAAGGACCCGCTCGACGAAGCGGGAAGATCGTCCTTGGGCGGACTACAGGGTTGTATGCGGCGTTAGAAAGACACCGTGCGACAAAAAGAAAAATTATGAATCATTTAGGAGTCCGGATACTTACGATCTCGCCAGGGGCTTGGCCCTTGAAGGCCAATCCTCGTCGCCGTCGCCGGCGTTGGCGGAACAGTCCAGGGGAAGGGCCCTTCCCTTCTTGGACCCTTCGGCCTCCCTCGTTGGGGAGCCCTTCCTTTTCTTCTCTCCCCCCACTAGGGGAGAGGCCTCTTTCTTCTCCTCCTCGTCCTCGTGGGAGGAGTCCGCCTCGGAGTCATCGGACGATCAATCCGATAACACCTGACGCCGGGAACTCCTCCGGGTTCCCGTGGCCTTCTTCTTGGCCTTCTTATCCGGCACCACGTAGGGTGCCGGGACCAGCAGCCCTATCAAACGGGCATCCGCTAGGTCCTCTGGAAGGGGAGCCGGACATTTAACCTGTCCGGATGTCTCCTGCCAGGCCTGTTAAAGGTATTGGGGGTTTAGATCCCCCATATAGTCAAACTATGAAAAGCAAGTGTCCCATAAAGGATAACATGGCTTACCTCGCCAGCCGGACGCTGGGAGCTGAATCCGCGATCTTCGGTAGCGGACGCGGGATCCTCGGCGCCCTTGAACAGCACCTTCCAGGCCTCTTCGTACGTAGTGTCGAAGAGCCCGCTCAAGGTCCGGTGTTGTGCCGGATCAAACTCCCACAAGTTGAAGTCCCACTGTTGGCAGGGGAGAATCCGGCGGATGAGCATGACCTGGATTACGTTGACAAGCTTGAGCTTCTTGTTCACCAGGGTTTGGAGTCCGGTCATCTCTTCCGAACTGCCCCACAGCAGGCCCTTCTCTTTCCAGGAAGTGAGCCGCATGGGGATGCTAGATCTGAATTCGGGGACCGCTGCCCATTCAGGGTCGCGCAGCTCGGTGATGTAGAACCACCCCGATTGCCACCCTTTGATGGTTTCCACGAAGGCGCCCTCGAGCCAAGTGACATTGGGCATCTTGCCCACCATGGCGCCTCCGCACTCCGCTTGGCTTCCCTTCACAACCTTCGGCTTGACATTAAAGGTCTTGAGCCACAAGCTGAAGTGGGGCTGGATGCAGAGGAAGGCCTCGCACACGACGATAAACGCCGAGATGTTGAGGATGAAATTTGGGGCCAGATCATGGAAATCCAGGCCATAGTAGAACATGATCCCCCGGACAAAGGGGTGGAGTGGGAAGCCCAGTCCACGGAGGAAATGGGGAAGGAATACCACCCTCTCATGGGGCCCGGGGGTGGGGACGAGCTGCCCCTCTCGGGGAGCCGGTGCGCGATATCGCTGGACAAATATCCGGCGTCGCGCAGCTTCTTGATGTGCCCCTCCGTGACGGAGGAGGCCATCCACTTGCCTCCCGCTCCGGACATGGTTGAAGAAGGTTGAGGTGAGATGTGCGGACTTGGGCGCAGGATCTCAAGTGCGCGGAGATGGATAAGCAAAGGAGGAAGGAGGCGTAGGTAAAAAGGTGGATCCTTATCCCCTTATATATGGGCGGACGAAACTATGCGTCCCCACCGGCCTGGTAAAACTCGCTTATCTCCCAAGCGCCGCAATCAATGGTGCGGTTGGGTTACCCACGTCCGTATTGATAGGAATCCCGAAATACGGGGAACACGATCTCTGCTTCGACAAGACGTGCCAAGGAAACCGCTTCGCTAAACGCGCTGAGGTGGAATAATAAAAATGATTCAAGTAAAGGCTTGGCCATGGTGTGACGTCACGCCACGAATACGTCAGCCGATTGAACTTGTGTAACAATTATTCTCTCTACGGAGATATGTGGAATTTATTTTGCAGAGCCGGACACTATCATGGCGTTCACAATCTTCTACGAATTATTCGGAGGAGGAACCCACCTTGCAATGCCGAAGACAATATGCACGCCGGACTCGTCGTCATTGAAGCCTGGTTCAGGGGCTACTGAGGGAGTCCTGGACTAGGGGGTGTTCGGATAGCCGAACTATCATCATTGGCCGGACTCCAAGATTATGAAGATACAAGATTGAAGACTTCGTCCCGTGTCCGGATGGGACTTTCCTTGGCGTGGAAGGCAAGCTTGGCAATACGGATATGTAGATCTCCTACCTTTGTAACCGACTCTGTGTAACCCTAGCCCTCTCCGGTGTCTATATAAACCGGAGGTTTTTAGTCCATAGCACAAACAACAATCATACCATAGGCTAGATTCTAGGGTTTAGCCTCCTTGATCTCGTGGTAGATCCACTCTTGTACTACCCATATCATCAATATCAATCAAGCAGGAGTAGGGTTTTACCTCCATCGAGAGGGCCCGAACCTGGGTAAAAACATCGTGTCCCTTGTCTCTTGTTACCATCCGCCTAGACGCACAGTTCGGGACCCCCTACCCGAGATCCGCCGGTTTTGACACCGACAAGGGGCACCATACTCTTATGAGTACGGTGATTCAGAAGGTTTCGTCTGCCAAAAGCGGACTAACCGAAGCTTGCACCAGCCTCCTAACAGGCTTCGAGGTAAGTAATAAATATGTGCAAAATTACCACCCGATAGGTAGTAGCCCCTGATACTCAGTTTGGCGTTCGGAAAGAAAAGCCAAGAAGAGGGTCAATTATAATCTGCAGAGTCTAATCATAAGTATTATTGTGAATAGGCAGGCTATGCTGCTTGCTGCTGCTGCCCGTACTGCCGAGGTTGCCGATCTGAAGCGGGACCTGGAGCAGGCGCAGGGAGAGCTCGACTTCACGAAGAGGCAGCTCGAAGAGAACAAGGGTAAGTAATTCCCGCTCTTATGCATTTAAGGATAGGCAAAATTGGTGGGTCTAACATCTAAGTGTCGTGACCGTGTAACAGGGGACACCGCCGAAGTGGCGTCCCTAAAGAAGGCGCTTGATACGTCTCCAATGTATCTATAATTTTTGATTGCTCCGTGCTACTTTATCTACTATTTTAGGCAATATTGGGCTTTATTATCCACTTTTATATTATTTTTGGGACTAACCTATTAACCGGAGGCCCAGCCCAGATTTGCTGTTTTATGCCTATTTCAGTGTTTCGAGGAAAAGGAATATCAGACGGAGTCAAAACGGAACGAAATCAACTGGAGAAGTTATTTTTGGAAGGAAAGCCACCCGATGGACTTGGAGTGCACGTCAGGAAAGAAGGGAGGTGCTCAAGAGGGTGGGGGCGTGCCCACCCCCTGGGGCGCGCCCCCTGCCTCGTGGCCCCCCCTTCGGTCCACCGACGTACTTCTTTCACCCATATATACCTACGTACCCTCAAACTTCCATAACAGAAGATAGATCGGGAGTTCCGCCACCGCAAGCCTCTGTAGCCACCAAAAACCTCTCGGGAGCCCGTTCCGGCGCCCTGCCGGAGGGAGAACCCATCACCGGTGGCCATCTTCATCATCCCGGCGCTATCCATGACTAGGAGGGAGTAGTTCACCCTCGGGGCTGAGGGTATGTACCAGTAGCTATGTGTTTGATCTCTCTCTCTCGTGTTCTCTCTCGTGTTCCTCTATGGCACGATCTTGATGTATCCCGAGCTTTGCTATTGTAGTTGGATCTTATGATGTTTCTCCCCCTCTACTCTCTTGTGATGAATTGAGTTTCCCCTTTGAAGTTATCTTATTGGATTGAGTCTTTTATGAGAACACTTGATGTATGTCTTGCCATGATTATCTGTGGTGACAATGGGATATCATGTGCCACTTGATGTATGTTTTGGTGATCAACTTGCGGGTTTCATGACATTGGGAAACTATGCATATGGGTTGGCACACGTTCTTGACTCTCCGATAGAAACTTTGGGGCACTCTTTGAAGTACTTTTATGTTGGTTGGATGAATTTGAGATTGTGTGATGCATATCGTATAATCATGCCCACAGATACTTGAGGTGACAATGGAGTATCTAGGTGACATTAGGTTTTTGGTTGATTTGTATCTTAAGGTGTTATTCTAGTACGAACTCTTTTATAGATTGATCCGAAAGAATAACTTTGAGGTGGTTTCGTACCCTACCATAATCTCTACGTTTGTTCTCCGCTATTAGTGGCTTCGGAGTGACTCTTTGTTGCATGTTGAGGGCTTATTATATGATCTATCTATGTTATTATTGTTGAGAGAACTTGCACTAGTGAAAGTATGAACCCTAGGCCTTGTTTCCTATCATTGCAATACCGTTTACGCTCACTTTTATCTTTAGTTACCTTGCTGTTTTTATTATTTCAGATTACAAAAATCTATATCTACCATCCATTTTGCACTTGTATCACCATCTCTTCGCCGAACTAGTGCACCTATACAATTTTCCATTGTATTAGGTGTGTTGGGGACACAAGAGACTCTTTGTTATTTGGTTGCAGGGTTGTTTGAGAGAAACCATCTTCATCCTACGCCTCCTACGGATTGATAAACCTTAGGTCATCCACTTGAGGGAAATTTGCTACTGTCCTACAAACATGTGCACTTGCAGGCCCAACAACGTCTACAAGAAGAAGGTTGTGTAGTAGACATCAAGCTCTTTTCTGGCGCCGTTGCCGGGGAGGCTAGGTAAAAGGGCACTCACTCACACCCCGTCAACTAAGCTCTTTTCTGGCGCCGTTGCCGGGGAGGTGAGTGCTTGAAGGTATATCTTTAGATCTTGTAATTGAATCTTTTTGTTTCTTGTTTTATCACTAGTTTAGTTTATAAAAGAAAACTACAAAAAATGGAATTGAGTTTGTCTCATACCCTTCGTATTTTTAATATCTTTCGTGAGTATGATGGAAAGGAAAATTGTGCTCAAGTACTAGAAGAAGAATAACATAGAATGCTTGGAATAAAATATGTGAATGATGAGCATGATTGCAATGTTGTTAGTATGAATTCCTTGAATATCCATGCTGCTAATGATATGCAAAGCCACGAGCTTGGGGAAGCTATGTCTAATGAAGATGATATTTTTTTGTCCCCCAAGCTTTGATGAGCAAATTTACTATGATGAAAGCATGCCTCCTATCTATGATGATTATTGTGATGACACGTATGCTTTAAAGAATAATCATAACCATGAAACTTGTCATCATGATTTTAGCTTTCAATTGGATTATGCCTCACATGATAATTATTTTGTTGAGTTTGCTCCCAGTACTATTCATGAGAAGAATTTTGCTTATGTGGAGAGTAGTAAATTTTCTATGCTTGTAGATCATGAAAAGAATGCTTTAGGTGCTGGCTATATTGTTGAATTCATTCATGATGCTACTTAAAATTATTATGAGGGAGGAACATATGCTTGTAGGAATTGCAATAATGTCAAGTTTCCTCTCTATGTGCTTAAAATCTTGAAGCTATACTTGTTTTACCTCCCTATGCTAGTTGATTATTGTTCCCATAAGTTGTTTGCTCACAAAATCCCTATGCATAGGAAGTGGGTTAGACTTAAATGTGCTAGTCATATGCTTCATGATGCTCTTGTTATGTTTCAATTCTTATCTTTTATGTGAGCATCATTGTCATCATCATGCCTAGCTTGAAAAGGCATTAAAGAAAAGCGCTTGTTGGGAGACAACCCAATATTTATCCTTACTGTTTTTGTGTGTCCACATGATTATGATACTGTAGTAATCATTTTTATAGCTTTTGTTTCAATAAAGTGCCAAGTAAGACCTTTAGGATAGCTTACGGTGATAGTTGTGTTGATCCTGCTGAAAATCGGAAACTTTTGCACCCAGTAAATTAGTTTTTTTAATTCACAGAAACGTGCTTCTGAACTGATTCTTTTTGCTCTGGATTTGTATACAAATTGCTTAGGGCTTCCTAATTTGGTAGGATTTTTGGAGTTCCAGAAGTTTGCGTTAGTTACAGATTACTACAGACTATTCTGTTTTTGACAGATTCTGTTTTCTATGTGTTGTTTGCTTATTTTGATGAATCTATGAGTAGTACCAGAGGGTATGAACCATAGATAAGTTGGAGTACAGTAGATATTAAACCAATATGAATTTAGAATGAGTTCATTACAGTACCTAAGTGGTGGTTTTATTTTCTTATACTAAGGGAGCTTACGAGTTTTCCGTTGAGTTTTGTGTTGTGAAGTTTTCAAGTTTTGGGTAAAGATTCGATGGACTATGGAATAAGGAGTGGCATGAGCCTACGCTTGGGGATTCCCAAGGCACACCAAGGTAATATTCAAGGACAACCAAGAGCCTAAGCTTGGGGATGCCCCGGAAGGCATCCCCTCTTTCATCTTCGTTCATCGGTAACTTTACTTGGAGCTATATTTTTATTCACCACATGATATGTGTTTTGCTTAGAGCGTCATGTTATTTTCTTTTGTTAGTTTTTGCTTGCTGTTATTTAGATTAATGTTCTGCACCTTTATTTTCAATAAAAAAAGTCAAGGATAGCCTATTGCCATGCTTATTTTGCTAGTTTACATGTTGCTGTTTGAAAACAGAAAGTTTACCGCTGTTGCAAAAATTCCCTAGAAAAGTCAGAGAATGATATAATGTTGAAACTTTTTGCATGATGAGCTCTGATAAATTTATTACAGTGGGAATTTTAGTTCATAATTTTTGGAGTTAGGGAAGTATTGATACTCTTGCATTCTTTACAGACTGTACTGTTCTGGCAGATTGCTGTTATGTTTGCATATGTTTGCTTGTTTAATGATTCTATTTGATGATAGGAGTATTAAATATGCATAGGCATTTAGTATGAAATGTTGAATAATAATGTTAGTGATTTGTACAGTAGAAGATGATAAGGTTTTGCATTGGTTTATACTAACCTATCTCACGAGTTCTTGTTGAGTTTGTTGTGAATGAAGCTTTTGATAAAAAGAGAAACCATGATATGAGATGAATTAAGGAGACACAAAAGTTCAAGCTTGGGGATGCCCAAGGCACCCCAAGATAATATTTCAAGAAGTCTCAAGCATCTAAGCTTGGGGATGCCCCGGTAGGCATCCCACCTTTCTTCTTCAACAACTATCGGTTAGTATCGGTTGAGCCTAAGTTTTTGCTTCTTCACATGAGTTGTGCTATCCTTGCAATGTAGTTTTCTCTAGATTTGCTTGCTGTTTTAATAAAGTATCAAGATCTGAAATTATTAAATAAGAGAGAGTCTTCGCATAGTTGCATAATTATTTAGCTACTCATTGACCTTCACTTATATCTTTCGGAGTAGTTTGTCATTTGCTCTAGTGCATCACTTATACCTTTTAGAGCATGGTTTAGTTTTATTTTGAAGAAATAGATCAACTCTCATACTTCACTTAGATTATTTTGAGAGTCGTTAATAGCATGGTAATTTGCTTAATATTAATATACTTGGTATTCAAGATATGTGAAACTTTCTTATGAGTGTGTTGAATACTAAGAAAAGTTTGATACTTGATAATTGTTTTGAGATATGGAGGTAGTGATATTAGAGTCATGCTAGTTGAGTAGTTGTGAATTTAAAGAATACTTGTGTTGAAGTTTGTGATTCCCGTAGCATGCACGTATGGTGAACCGTTATGTGATGAAGTCGGAGCATGATTTATTTATTGATTGTCTTCCTTATGAGTGGCGGTCGGGGACGAGTGATGGTCTTTTCCTACCAATCTATCCCCCTAGGAGCATGCGTGTAATAAATTTGCTTTCATAACTTCTAGATTTTTGCAATAAGTATATGAGTTCTTCATGACTAATGTTGAGTCCATGGATTATACGCACTCTCACCCTTCCACCATTGCTAGCCTCTCTAATACCGCTCACTTTTCACCGGTATCATACACCCACCATATATCTTCCTCAAAATAACCACCATACCTACCTGTCGTGGCAATTCCATAGCCATTCCAAGATATATTGCCATGCAACCTTCCACCGTTCCGTTTATTATGACACGCTCCATCATATTGCTAGCATGATCATGTAGTTGACATCGTATTTGTGGCAAAGCCACCGTTCATAATTCTTTCATACATGTCACTCTTTATTCATTGCATATCCCGGTACACCACCGGAGGCATTCATATAGAGTCATACCTTGTTCTAAGAATCGAGTTGTAATTGTTGAGTTGTAAGAAAAATAAAAGTGTGATGATCATCATTTTTAGAGCATTGTCCCAAGTGAGGAAAGGATGATGGAGACCACGATTCCCCCACAAGTCGGGATGAGACTCCGGACGAAAAAAAAGAGGCCATAAAAAAAGAGAAGAGAAAAGGCCCAAATAAAAAAAATGAGAGAAAAAGAGAGAAGGGACAATGTTACTATCCTTTTACCACACTTGTGCTTCAAAGTAGCACAAAGATCTTCATGATACAGAGTCTCTAATTTTGTCACTTTCATATACTAGTGGGAATTTTTCATTATAGAACTTGGCTTCTATATTCCAATGATGGGCTTCCTCAAAATGCCCTAGGTCTTCGTGAGAAAGCGAGTTGGATGCACACCCACTTAGTTTCTTTTGTAGAGCTTTCATATACTTATAACTCTAGTGCATCCGTTGCATGGCAATCCCTACTCACTCACATTGATATCTATTGATGGGCATCTACATAGCCCGTTGATACGCCTAGTTGATGTGAGACTATCTTCCCTCTTTTTGTCTTCTCCACAACCACCATTCTATTCCACATATAGTGCTATATCCATGGCTCACGCTCATGTATTGCGTGAAGATTGAAAAAGTCTTGAGAATGTCATAAGTATGAAACAATTGCTTAGCTTTTCATCGGGGTTGTGCGTGATTTAAATATTTTGTGTGGTGAAGATAGAGCATAGCCAGACTATATGATTTTGTAGGGATAACTTTCTTTGGCCATGTTATTTTGAGAAGACATGATTCTTTGTTTGTATGCTTGAAGTATTATTATTTTTATGTCAGTATGAACTTTTGTCTTGAATCTTTCGGATCTAAATATTCATATCACAAGTAAGAAGAATTACATTGAAATTATGCCAAAGTATCACTCCGCATCAAAAATTCTTTTTTATCATTTACCTACTCGAGGACGAGCAGGAATTAAGCTTGGGGATGCTTGATACGTCTCCAACGTATCTATAATTTTTGATTGCTCCATGCTACTTTATCTACTATTTTAGGCAATATTGGGCTTTATTATCCACTTTTATACTATTTTTGGGACTAATCTATTAACCGGAGGCCCAGCCTAGATTTGCTGTTTTATGCCTATTTCAGTGTTTCAAGGAAAATGAATATCAGACGGAGTCAAAACGGAACGAAATCAACTAGAGAAGTTATTTTTGGAAGGAAAGCCACCCGATGGACTTGGAGTGCACGTCAGGAAAGAAGGGAGGTGCTCACTAGGGTGGGGGGGCGCGCCCACCCCCCCTGGGGCGCGCCCCCTGCCTTGTGGCCCCCCCTTCGGTCCACCGACGTACTTCTTTCACCCATATATACCTACGTACCCTAAAACTTCCAGAACAGACGATAGATCGGGAGTTCCGCCGCCGCAAGCCTCTGTAGCCACCAAAAACCTCTCGGGAGCCCGTCCCAGTGCCCTGCCACAGGGGGAACCCATCACCGGTGGCCATCTTCATCCTCTCGGCGCTATCCATGACGAGGAGGGAGTAGTTCACCCTCGGGGCTGAGGTTATGTACCAGTAGCTATGTGTTTGATCTCTCTCTCTCTCGTGTTCTCTCTCGTGTTCCTCTATGGCACGATCTTGATGTATCCCGAGCTTTGCTATTGTAGTTGGGTCTTATGATGTTTCTCCCCCTCTACTCTCTTGTGATGAATTGAGTACCCCTTTGAAGTTATCTTATCGGATTGAGTCTTTTATGAGAACACTTGATGTATGTCTTGCCATGATTATTTGTGGTGACAATGGGATATCATGTGCCACTTGATGTATGTTTTGGTGATCAACTTGCGGGTTTTGTGACATTGGGAACCTGTGCATAGGGGTTGGCACACGTTCTTGACTCTCTGATAGAAACTTTGGGGCACTCTTTGAAGTACTTTTATGTTGGTTGGATGAATCTGAGATTGTGTGATGCATATCGTATAATCATGCCCACGGATACTTGAGGTGACAATGGAGTATCTAGGTGACATTAGGGTTTTGGTTGATTTGTATATTAAGGTGTTATTCTAGTACGAACTCTTTTACAGATTGATCCGAAATAATAACTTTGAGGTGGTTTCATACCCTACCATAATCTCTACATTTGTTCTCCGCTATTAGTGGCTTCGAAGTGACTCTTTGTTGCATGTTGAGGGCTTATTATATGATCTATCTATGTTATTATTGTTGAGAGAACTTGCACTAGTGAAAGTATGAACCCTAGGCCTTGTTTCCTATCATTGCAATACCGTTTACGCTCACTTTTATCTTTAGTTACCTTGCTGTTTTTATTATTTCAGATTACTAAAACCTATATCTACCATCCATTTTGCACTTGTATCACCATCTCTTCGCCGAACTAGTGCACCTATACAATTTGCCATTGTATTGGGTGTGTTGGGGACACAAGAGACTCTTTGTTATTTGGTTGCAGGGTTGTTTGAGAGAGACCATCTTCATCCTACGCCTCCTACGGATTGATAAACCTTAGGTCATCCACTTGAGGGAAATTTGCTACTGTCCTACAAACCTGTGCACTTGCAGGCCCAACAACATCTACAATAAGAAGGTTGTGTAGTAGACATCAGCGTTGTCCGAGGCCGAAGACAGGGCGGCCGGGGAGTGTAAGGAGCGCGAGAAGCAAAGTGCTAGGGTTGGTGAGGTACAACAAGAGCTCCAGGACCTCGGCAAGAAATGCGAGTCCGTGGAGCATGATCTGAAGGTGAAAGAGGCCAAGCTTGCGAAGGCCCTTTTGAATTTGAAGGACGCCAAGGCCGAAGCCGAGAAAGCACAGCAGGAGATCCAGGAGGCCAAGAAGATAGCAGCGGGTAATAAGTTCTTTATGCAAAGCAAACATGTGGAGGAGGCGTTTCTTTTACTTACTCGAATTCGGAGCTCTCCAGGGGCGTTCACAGATCTGCCATGCAGCGTATCAGACGTTGCGGAGTTCTACCGTGCCCAGGAGGGGAACTCAACGGAGAAGCTGTTCTGGTCCCAGTATGTTGGGGCCAAACACCCGATGCCTCTGAGTGACCAACTGAAGTAGTTGGTCGAACTCCACAGGGCGGCCGAACTGGCTATGAAAGGTTTCATAGTCCGGATGTGGCCTGGTGAGCTCATGCCCAATAGCTACTTCGGCCTGATCAAGCGGATGGTGGATGCCTGCCCGCGGCTTGAAGTGATCAAGCGATCCATGTGCATCGAGGGTGCCCGCCGGGCCCTTGCCCGCATCAAGGTGCATTAGGGCAAGTTGGATGCGGAGAAGCTGGTCAAGGGCGGGCCACCGGAGGGGAAGGCGCATCGCCATCCCAAGCTGTACTATGATGGCGTTATGAAGGGTGCTTGTCTCGTCGCTGATGAATGTACCAAGGACACCATTTTTGAATGAATTCACTTCTGTCATATTTGTATTTTAAGTACGAAGTTACTTGCGCTATGTTGCGCTTTCGTTATTTAAAATATTACCTTCTGCGCGGCTGTTTATAAAATTCTGAAAGTAGGCCAGTCGTCGGCTTCCTCCCCCACGTAACTAGTACTTGGGTGTTCGTGGAAAACCCGGACACACTTTATCCAAATGTTTGGTCCTTTAAGGAGGTGTCCGGCACAGCGAACAAGGCAATCGGACTATGCGGCTTGATAACTTTCACTTAGCCATAGAAGTCTACAATTTTAAATTTCGGCGAAGCCCCTGGAATCCGGAAGGCCGAATCGGGGCGCTATACACGCCTAGATCAGATAAAGCCGATATGTCGCCTAAAGCGGAAAATCTTTAAGGATTTTAAGACCTCTCGAACAGCGACTAGCTCTCGCCACATCATGCCGGTCAATTTTCGGCTTTCTCTACTGAGGTGCTCGTCCAAAAGAACCAGGACACAATCGCAGTAGTTCTCCCGGCGCTACCTTAGCCGATATAACGGAACGTAAGGCACCAAAACAAGGGAGCCGGGCTATCCCAACTGTAGACCCAAGACATGATTCCGAGCTGATGCATATAATGCTATAAGTTCGGGGTGCCGCACTGTTTAAAGTGTTCGGACTTTATTTGCAATACTTCGGGGTGCCATCAGAAGCCCCTGGCAAACTGGTCGTACCAAGGTGTACGGATGCAATACCAAATAAACATTTATAAGAGAAAAATACTCAAATAAGGATAATAAGCTGACGCTATATATAATCTCCCATTGACGAAAAATACGTTTAAGCGTATGTTTACAATGGATGCATTAAGCAGAGATACAAATAGGACTATTTGACATGTCCTATCCCGGGGCAAGCTGTGTACAGATAGATGAAGCAGGTATAATGAGCGTAAATAGATTCCACCTGGGTATTTCCTTCTGCGCACAATGTCTGTTGCCTCCTTGGATGTCTCTTCCATATGAGTCCGGCAGTTAGGCTCTTCTGAGGATGTTGCACTAACGCGGTGTCCTGAAATGTAAGAGGGAAAGGGTATGAAGGTATTTGGCGGTTACCCGTACTATCATCTGAGTCGTTGATGCGCCTCCGCCTATGCCCAAGGTATCTTGAGTGCGTAATTATGTACGTGTGGCACGAATGCTGCTTTGGTGCGTCTTGAGCGGAGGCCGAACTGCTAATCACGATCTTGACATTCATGATGATCCTGTTGCGGGGTGCTCCGGACTCGTTTGACAGTGCTCGAAGCTGTCGCCGGATTGGTTTGTCGGAGGAGGCCGCATTGTACTTCTGCCGTGAGGGCTGCCGTATGCTCTTCAGTTCGAAGGGAGCGGTCCATATTTCCGTTGACAGTGATGACCCCGCGCGGTCCCGACATATTGAGCTTGAGATATGCATAGTGTGGCACCGCATTGAATCTAGTGAATGCGGTTCGTCCGAGCAGTGCGTGGTAGCCACTGCGGAAAGGGACGATGTCGAATATTAGCTCTTCTCTCCTGAAGTTGTCTGGGGATCCGAAGACCACTTGCAATGTTATAGAGCCCGTGCAGCGGGCCTCTACTCCAGGAATAACACCTTTAAAGGTAGTTTTAGTGGGCTTGATCCTTGAAGGATCAATGCCCATCTTGCGCACTGTGTCCTGATAAAGCAGGTTCAGGCTGCTGCCGCCGTCCATAAGGACACGCGTGAGGTGGAATCCGTCGATGATTGGGTCTAAGACCAATGCGGCTGAGCCGCCGTGACGGATGCTGGTAGGGTGATCCCTACGGTCAAAGGTGATCGGACAAGCTGACCATGGATTGAACATGGGGGCGACTGGCTCCATCGCATAAACGTCCCGTAGTGCCCGCTTCCGTTCCCGCTTGGGCATGTGGGTGGTGTAGATCATGTTGACCGTTCACCTAGGGGGGAATTTCTTTTGTCCCCCCCATATTCGGACGCGGGGGCTCATCATCATCGTCGCTGTGCAGCCCCTTGTCCTTATTTTCGGCGTTTATCTTGCCGGCCTGTTTGAACACCCAGCAGTCTCTATTGGTGTGGTTGGCTGGTTTGTCCGGTGTGCCATGAATTTGGCACGAGTGCTCTAGTATGCGGTCCAAACTGGACGGTCCCTGATTATTTCTTTTGAACGGCTTTTTCTGCTGTCAGGACTTAGGTCCGTTGAATCCAGCGTTGACTGCCGTGTCTTCACTGTTGTCGCCGTTGTTCCATCTCTTATGTCTGTTGCGCCGTGGCTTGCCGTTAGCATCGCGGCCGTCCGAAGTGCCGGAATGTGGTGTGGTGCCGCTGCGAGCCAACCAACTATCCTCACCCGCACAAAAACGGGTCATTAGGGTTGTGAGAGCTGGCATAGACTTGGGTTTTTCCTGGCCGAGGTGTTGAGCGAGCCACTCGTCACGGATATTATGCTTAAAAGCCGCCAGGGCTTCGGTGTCCGAACAGTCGACTATTTGGTTCTTTTTAGTGAGGAACCGAGTCCAGAATTTCCGGGCTGACTCTCCAGGCTGTTGAGTAATGTGGCTCAGGTCATCAGCGTCCGGTGGTCGCACATATGTGCCCTGGAAGTTGTCAAGGAATGCGTCTTCCATGTTTTCGCAACTGCCAATGGAATTTGCTGGCAGGCTATTTAACCAGTGTCGGGCTGGTCCTTTGAGCTTAAGGGAGAGATACTTGATGGCGTGTAGATCATCTCCACGGGCCATGTGAATGTGGAGAAGGAAATCTTCGATCCATACTGCGGGGTCTTTTGTGCCATCGTATGATTCGATGTTTACGGGTTTGAATCCTTCTAGGAATTCATGATCCATCACTTCGTCAGTGAAGCAGAGGGGGTGTGCGGCGCCTCTGTGCCGGTCTATGTGGCTACGCAGGTCGGATTATTCTGGGTTGCTATGTTCAGCCCGGCCGGACTTGTTGATGATGTATCCGGCACGACGGTCATCGTCGCGCGCTAGGGCGCGCCCCCTCGATCCGTAGATCGATCTTGGCTGTCCTGCTTTGTTTTCCAGAATATCTTGCAGGTCGTGCATGTTGCCCTGAGCCGTATTGTATTGGAGTGGGGGTGCGGGCTAGTATCCCGTTTTATCCCGGCCACGGGGTGGCCGGTCAGCCGTTTGGCGTTCGAGTCCATATTCCTCGGCTGCCAGGACTTCAGTCCATCTATCTGTGAGCAGGTCTTGATCAGCTTGGAGTTGCTGCTGCTTCTTCTTTAGGCTCCTCGCAGTGGCTATAAGCCTACGCTTGAAGCGCTCCTGTTCTACGGGATCCTCAGGCACACCGAATTTGTCGTCACCGAGGCTGATCTCGTCTTAGGAGGGGGGCATGTAGTTGTCCTCCTCCGGGTATGCGTCTGTCACCTATTCTTCTGGGCTGGCCTGCTCATCTTCCTGTTCGGCCTGCTCGAAGGCGGGCTGGTCAGGGTCATATTCTTCTTCGGTGCCATCCGGATTATTTTCGTCTCCGGGGCCTGTATTGCTATGACGGGGCTTGGAGCGGCGCCGACAACGCCCATTCTTTGATTTTCTTCCCGAGGGGTTGTCCCCCGTTGCCTCGTCGCCATTAGTTTCCTTCGGAGTGTCCACCATATATATATATCATATGAGGAGCTGGCTGTCCACCGCCCGGTGAGCGGTGGCTCCTGTAATTCTCCTACATCGTCGTCCATACCGTCGATGTCTTCGGAGTCAAAGTCAAGCACGTCGGTTAGATCATCGATCTTGGCAATGAAGTGGGTGGTGGGTGGGCAACGAATTCCGTCGTTGTCCGCTTCCCACACGAGCCGGACATAGTTTGGCCCGGAGTCTCCTGACAAGGAGAGAGACTTCAATAAGTCCAGCATGTCACCAAAGGGCGAGTGCTGAAAGACGTCCGCCGGGGTGAACTCCATCACCGGAGCCCAACCAGGATCGGCGGGCTCGGGGGCGTGCGGACTGGAACCTACATCCGGATATGAATCCGGGGGTCCAGAGTCACAGGCTCCCTCAAAGGTGAGACCTGTATTCGGCTCCATCGCCGATGAGGGGACGGCCTGCGGGGCGGGGTCCAGCCCTCCATCCTTAGGCGAAGCAACCTGCCCCGGATTTAGGTCTGAGGCTTCTGCCGGGGTGATATCCCGAGCAAAGTCTGACGGCGGGTCTAAGCCGTGCTCATCGTGACTGTTCGACGCTTCTGGCGCTGACCCGAATCTGTCGAAGATCAAGTCTCCACGGATATCCACTGTGTAGTTCAGGTTTCCGAACCTGATTTGATGGCCGGGGGTATAGCTATCGTTCTGCTCCAGGTGGCCAGAATTGGCCCGCAGCGCGAAGCCGCCGAACACAAAGATCTGTCCGGGGAGGAAAGTCTCACCCTGGATAGCGCCGTTGATGACGATTGAAGGAGCCATTGAGCCTGACAGCGACGACACAGAGGAACTCTCAATGAAATCATCAATGTCGGTGTCAAAACCGGCGGATCTCGGGTAGGGGGTCCCGATCTGTGCGTCAAGGCTGATGGTAACAGGAAGCAAGGGACACAGATGTTTACCCAGGTTCGGGCCCTCTCGATGGAGGTAAAACCCTACTTCCTGCTTGATTAATATTGATGATATGGGTAGTACAAGAGTAGATCTACCACGAGATCGTAGAGGCTAAACCCTAAGAGCTGGCCTATGATGGTATGAATGTAATTGTGATCGGCCTTCATGGACCAACCTCGCCGGTTTATATAGACACCGGAGAGAGCTAGGGTTTACATGGAGTCGGTTACAAGGAAGGAAATATAATATCCGGATCGCCAAGCTTGCCTCCCACGCAAAGGAGAGTCCCATGCGGACACAGGCCTAAGTCTTGAGTCTTGTATCTTCACGCTTCAATAGTCCGGACGTTGTAGACGGTCCGGCTGTCCAGATACCCCCTAATCTAGGACTCCCTCACACACACACACCCACACACACACAAACACACACACACACTAAGACTCCATCTCTCTCTCTCTCTCTCTCTCTCTCACACACACACACTAAGACTCCATCTCTCTCTCTCTCTCACACACACACACACTAAGACTCCATCTCTCTCTCTCACACACACACACACACTAAGACTCCATCTCAAACACACATGCTCTAGGCGGAGCATTTGTTCCAACCACCCTTCATTCAACCTTACCCAACTGATAAACAATCACCTTAATTTACTTGTATAACATGGACAAGTTCCACTTTACTTTTGTAGTCAGCAAACTTATCATCTGTACCCTTATAAAAAACGAGTTGGCGATGATGGTGTGCCTGCCATCTTGTAATATAGACCGTCTGATCTATATCTGACGGATAGAAAGCAAACTATGATAATTTTACAAAAGATACCCGCACGTCTCTCCACATCCTTATCTCCCACAACCTCATTGCTCAGCAATTAAAAAAGGAAGTCTCTAGAACAATCTAGCATGGTGGCCGCTGCCGCCTGCCGGCGCCGTCCATCCCCATGCCTCCGCCCATTCCGACCACGAGTCACCACCACGCTCCACTCCTCCTCACCTTATCTCTCATCTTTCATTTTTTCGATGACATTCTCGAGATATCATTGGTTTTTACACATGGGATTACTCCTGCATGGGTCAATCACAACAGGTGTTTTATAAAAAAAATGCATATTGATGTTCCGTGCAATGCACAAGCATCTTGCTTGTAATTATATAACGCAAATCACGAGCAGGAAGTGACACTTTTTTTACACAACCACGTTAACATGGCCACGTAAATCACTAGCTAAAGTAAATACCATTATACTTATATGCTGATAAGGTTGAGTACATGCCCGAAGAGTAGAGTCGCACACATGCACTCTGTCTCTCAGAATCACATACACACACACACACACACCAGTTACGTGACGTCCACTTAAGCAGACACGTATGTTACAATTTGTGCACCCGCGGGTACACGTGATGTTGTGCATTTATTTAAGCTGGACAGCGAACCCAAATAGTAGCTGCATTCATTCCCCTCCCGCCGCTTCTTCTCTGGTCACCGTCGCCCGGTAGCCATGGCCCGGCCGAAGGTAACAACATACGCCATACTCCCGTGAGAGCGGCGCTTTAATATGGAAATTTTAGTGGTCATGCATGCATCCTTTTGTGCTAGCACTGGGTTGACCGGTCGCTTCCCGCGGATGTGCGTGGGCGATGGAAGAGGAAGGAGAAGGGAAGCGGGCTGCGGAGTAACATTTTTACCACAATTTCTTAGGAAAGTGAGTGCAATAATTGTGTAGTTTTGTAAACTACCAGTACTACACCTGAAACAGTTCAAAACCTATACTCCCTTGCCAACGCGCGCTTCCCGCGTGAAACGGTCAGCGTCGCCCTGGAGCGTCAGTGCCGCATTAATGCCCGGCCAGAGCAGAGGCGGCCTCTCACTGGCGCGAGCTTTGAAGTGGCACGACGGCCGAGAGAGCGCCGCTTCCTGGTGCACGCTACTGCTCCGCGTCGAGGCTAGCCATAGGCCCTGTTTGGATCCATGGGTTAGAGTTAGTTTGAGCTAGTTGGGGCTCAAATAGCCCTAAAGTATCCAAGCATGAGGGTCTAAATTGGATCAAGTTGCACCGAAGCCACCAAAAAAACTATCCCACCCAAGAGATGCTAACTGGAGATAGTTCTCATTGGGACCACTAAAAAATCACTTTTGTCTCTCCATCAAGTGCATTTATTGTCAAACTAACCCTGTCACCCAAACACCTCTTTGGCTACAGCTAGTTCAGGGTTAGTCATGAGTTAGTCTAACCTCTAGCTAAGTTAGAGTATCCAAACAGGAGCAGTATAGGACATGCAAGTTGCTCAAAGCATACAGTCAAATTCGTACGTGAAAGGATTTTTTTTCTTTTTTGAAAACGAAACGTGAAAGGAATTTTTTTTAGAATGCTCTTGGCATGTCGCTAACATGTGATGAGTTAACCGACCTCAATAGACGGCAAAAATGCCAGCTCGGCGCACTTTGAGAGAGACGAGGAGGGAGAAGCGATACAGGCTGCTGGATTACTAGAGATAGGTGTCGCACGGAAGCCAAGAAATATGGTGATAGAGCGGGTTAGCCATGTACTAGTATGATGTAACTACACTGGGCTGTCGTGTTTCGTACTCTTGCAGTCCACTGTGGAGATGATTGGTTGATTTTATATCGCTGAATAATATTAAATATTATGAGGGCAGACGCTCCACCACGAGGTCCTTGCTCCTTCTCGATCATCGGGAATCTATGTTCTTCCACTCTATTTTTTACATGAGCTTTGTTCATCCTTTTGCCAACACGCGAGACATCTAGCATCAAGGTGCACGTGTCATGCAAGGATCGTTCCATCTATATGAAGAACACATGGGACTGGAACTACGAGACGGACATGTACCCAGGAGTGGACGTAAGAACCTAAGTAATGTAGCGCAGTAAGTGAAGTAGAAAGGCACAAATGGTATGAACATGCGTGGCATATAGGGTGTGTTTCGTTGCGTTCTCTTCTCGGCATAGTTGTTCCCTCTTCATGCATGCTCAACTCAACACCCCTCTTCATGCATGCTCTCTTCATGCATGCTTCTAGTGTATTTGTGCTAAACTAGTGTGGACTCATGCACCCTCCATACACTCTACCAAACACCCAAAAGTAGGTCGAGAAGGGAACTCTTGGGCGGCATTTGTCTCTTACTATGTACTACCACTAAATGTTGTACGTGCAATGCACGGTGATGTTATGGAGTACGTGCATAAGTACTCTACTACTACTATATTAGTTGGAGGCACATATTAACTTTTATATTTGTTTACGTGTATGCCCCAAGACCTTCCAACTAGACGTGTCTTTATCTCCAGGTCGCACTTTGTACTACTACGTGTGGTCTCCGACCCAGAAGTGGAAGAAGTGGAGGCTCTCTACCACGATATTTTTTTGTGCTGGGCTCTACCATGCTGTTCATTTCCCACTCCTTTCGCTGACGTGTGGGACATCCAGCACGTGCTGTGTTTGGCACTCTTCGTCGTAAGATTTGAAACGCTAGCATTCATCAAAAATAAAAAATAATTATAAATCAGCAGTGATACTATTTTTTTAGAACCAATCAGCAGTGATACTATACCACGCAGTTTCCTTGCTCCTTGATATCAGAAAGAATACTTCCATTCGCCAACATGTGGGACATCAACCATCCTAGTCCACTTACCATGCACGCAGAACTCCAAGGGAGAGTCACCCCGGTCATCGCGCCGCAGTAACAATGACTAATGAGCCGTCAAATCACAGGCCCACTTTCCCACTTTGAAGTTGCTCGTATGAAGGAACCATCATGACTTCATTGAATTCCGCTTCTTGAAGAAAACTACTGTACCAGCAGTACTGCTAGCTACAGTAGTTACTCCAACAGAGGCCTCCTTTCGTTCATAGGATAGGAATTTTGTAGGAATATGAAAATCATAGGAAGTGAGATGACATGCATCTCAATTCCTATAGAGAAAGAGATGCCATTTGATGCATAGGATAGGAAGTTTTACATTTAGTCTAGGCTAATGTACTGGTAATTTGCTCTAAAAACTACAGTAGTAACTAGTAGTGCTGGTACATGCTCGTACTTAGACACAGAAACACACACTAACTAATAGTACTACTACTTCTCACATGCTGGCTAGATGCCATCTTTCTCCTTCCCGGCTTAGTCGGCGACACCCCACCGTGCTTGGATCTCCGTCGACCTCTCCACAGCAGCACGTGCATCCTCTTCTTTCTTGCGGCGGCGGGCCTCTCTTTTCTTGAGTGCTTTCTGACTTTTCCGCTTCCTCTGTGCGTCTTTGGCCGCCTCTTGTTCTACCACCCATTAGGCCTTGGCATCTTCAAATTCCTCCCACATAGGTGTGAGGTCGCGAGCAGCGATGAACTCGGCACGGCGGGATGCCATCGCTTCCTTACCATTTTGTGTGCGGTCGTGGGCGGCGAGGAACTTGGCGCGGTGGGATGGCATCGCTACCTTACCGGTTAGTGTGTGGCGCGGTGGCATGAACCACGCTTGGTGAGAGCCCTGGGGAGGAGTGGCCGGACAACCGTATAGTGCACTGGTTTGTCAAGAGCTCAAGGACAGAAGACGAAGGAAATTTGGATTCCCCTTCAATCCTGGTCATTTATTACCGAGTAAAATGCACTGGTGGTCATCGAACTTGTCTTGATAGACCACTTTGATCATTGTATACGAGATATAGTGATTATACGGTCACTGGCTCAGCATATAGCTCCGTATTTGTCTGGTTGACCAGTCAAACGGTCTGCATGCACCTCATCAGCTCCTGTTCTTTATCTATCTACGTGGGCCTACCTGTCAATGGAGAAAGAAATACTCCCTCTGTCCCAAAATAAGTGTCTCAAGGTTAGTACAACTTTGTACTAGAGCTAGTACAAAGTTAAGACACTTATTTTGGGATGGAGGGAGTGAAAACCCAAATTATGCGTATGTGGGGAATCAAACCACGAACTCGTTGCTGCAACGCACCCTCGTCAGCCAAATGAAAATGAAATACTTTGCATCAGACACTCACGCTCACCTGTCAAAGCATGCTAATGCATGCATGTCGCCCTCTGAATCAAAGTCCTGCTCATGGCGCAATGCAAACGGCAAGCCCATCACCTGTGCGCCCCGGCGGTGCCTGACATTACTGTTTAGACGTTTGATGGAGGCCTACACGAACGCCGAGCATGTATTCACCTGGCTCAACACCAACGGTCATACTCGGAGCGCCTTGCTCATGTATATCGTCCATCGCAACGACAATCTAAAAAGCAGCCTGGCTAGAGAGGGTACTATGGTACGGAGTATGTACTATCATGAGCGACCGATCTTAGTGCCACTGCACACGAGTGTGTGTCTGATCGATTCGTCCATTATTCGTAAGTTATGCATGGTTGTGTGGTGTCTAATGGTGGTCCTCAAAGGCTAGCTGGCGACAAGAGCAGTTGTCAATACGTGCCACATATGCTTCAAAGGCTCGTCATCCATGAGTTCACACTTTACCACCACGCCAGCGTCTGACCGCCCTGGCCTACCGAAACCCCTTCCATCGCTAGCGCGAGCTTCCCGCCTGAAACAGTCACCGTCTCTCCAGAACATCAATGCCGCATTCACCAGACTTAACTGCAGGTGCAGTTGGTGTGTCACTGACATGCGGGTCAGATGCCCGTTGGGCCCACATGTCAGTAACCCAACGCATCTACAGTTAATCCACTGAAGCAGCGTCCACATTCACGCTCGACGAACCTACTCCGGCGCCAGCCGTCCATCCGTCTGCCACGGCTCATTGTCATTCGCCCGCTATATTAACTTGAGCCCCAGCTCCCAGCCATAACCAAAGACCCACACTTATTCTCCTCCAGTCCCTTCCTTCTATCGGCACCACTCCAACCATGGCCTCCGGGCGCTCCGAAGCTCTCTTGGACGTACTGTCGCAGGAGCAGACGAGGGACATCGCCGACTCCGCTCCAGGTGCGCTCCAAAGCTCTCTTCGACGTACTGTCGCAGGAGCAAACGAAGGAGATCGCCGGCACCCCCCCCCCCCCGGCCGCCCTCCAACGCCACGACCACGAAGCCGGCGCGCGTGCGCGGGCGCAGCCGACAGCGAGGAAGGGTAGTACACGGTAGGTCGCCGCCGCTCTGGTCCCAGGAAGGCCACCGCTACTCCAGTCAGTCGACGCCAAGCTTGGTGGGGTAAACATCGGTGGTCGATTAGCCGCTTGACGGCGACGTGGAGGCAAAAATCTTCAGAACCTTGTGCTCCGGAGGAGGAGGTTATCGAGGCGGATGAGGAGGAGGCAAAGGCAATGGCCAGCTTTCTCGGGTTCATGGCCGGACATGGTGGTCGGGCGCCGGCGATCGTTTAGATTAGGTTTACAGTAGTTTTTAGTACGGTTTGTGCAAAATTTGTAATGAATTTCGTCCAATTTGTAGGAAAAGTTTTCAAAATGTAATGAATTTCATCCGGTTAATTTGAAATTTGCTTTGTTTGCACAAATTTCGTCCAGTTAGTTCATATAGTTGTTGAAAGGTATGTGGGCAGCATCGGATGGCATCCATTAGTGTCCTCGGACAGATACCGGTGTAAATTTGTGGGCCAGCGCTGGAGATGCCCTAACTATCATGCTACAATCGCTAACAGTGCTCCATTATTTGGCAGGGAACAGTTATCCCTCGATCAAAATCATATCCGCGGTGTTTCGCACTCCTCCCGCGTAAGAGTGTGAACTCTTGCTTACATAAAAATGGAGCAAGTGGACAGCACTGTAGCATGTCATATCACTCAAACTAGCCCGCCTAACGAGCGGGAAAGCACCGCCCTCGTCATTTTGTTCTGGATTTCTATCGATCGATCATGCGAAAATGTTACGCTTTGCAAGTTCTAAAGGAAAAGGCAGCACACTTACGACTCGTACGCGTCGCACCCCCGACAGTCCGGCTTGCACGCCGCTCACCAGAGGGGACACGCGTTGTCTTGCAATTTCACTGGCATGTGGGACTTTAATTGAATAAACCGTTGATAGCCGAAATCTAATCGCTCGGTGAGCGTTGGCTGAGAAGAGAGAAACGGGGGAGGGAGAAGAGATCGCCCACCCACCGCACACGGACTCCAAGAAATATATGGTGATAATGTGAGGTGGGCCATGCTGGAGTCCGGACCGCTTCCGGAGCCCGCTCTGACCGCCCTGGCCCCTCAAGACGCCAGCTGCCCGCTGCATGCATGCATAGCAAGTAGTACTAGTAAAAAACTGGGCTATAAGCCCGCTTGTGTGGAGGAGAGAGAGGCATTGACAAAGTCAAGGAGTGGGCTCTGCAAGAGTCCATCTCTACACGTGCTCCTAGGTATAAAAAAATAATTCTAAAAAAAGCATAAAAACAGTTGTGTCTAAAAAAAGAAAGGTAAAAAACATTTGAGAGGAAATAGATAGAGAGAAAGTGAGAAAAAGTTGTAACCTTATAGCCAACCTTATAGTCAATAGTATGGTAGCATTACATGAGGAAGGAGGGAGTGGTGCACATGCCAAGTTCACTGGCCTGTCGTGTTTCACACTCCTCCGCCGTAACAGTGGAGACAATAGCTTTCATCAAAAATAAACAATGAATGCTCGTTGCTCGTCCTCTATATCGGAAAGAATACTTTCATTCGCCGACATGTGGGTGTTGGGGAACGTAGTAATTTCAAAAAAATTCCTACGCACACGCAAGATCATGGTGATGGCATAGCAACGAGAGGGAAGAGTGTTAGCACAACGCGGTTGATGTAGTCGTATGTCTTCACGATCCAACCGATCCAAGCACCGAACGTACGGGGCCTCCGAGTTCAGCACACGTTCAGCTTGATGACGATCTCCGGCCTCCGATCCAGCCGAGCTCCGGAGATGAGTTCCGTCAGCACGACGGCGTGGTGACGATGGTGATGTTCTACCGGCGCAGGGCTTCGCCTAAACTCCACGACGATATGACCGAGGTGGAATATGGTGGAGGGGGGCACCGCACACGGCTAAGGAACGATCCGTAGATCAACTTGTGTGTCTATAGGGTGCC
>NC_041389.1:143422527-143442465 GCF_002162155.2 Triticum dicoccoides | reverse complement strand
AGGAGCCAGGGGGAGGAGGCGGCCGGCCAAGGAGGGCGCGCCAAGGGGGGAGTCCTACTCCCACCGGGAGTAGGACTCCCTTCTTTCCAAGTAGGAGTAGGAGAAGGGGGGAAAGAGGAGGAAGAGGGGAAGGAAAGGGGGGGCGCCGCCCCCCTTCCCTTGTCCTATTTGCACTAGGAGGGGGAGAGGCGCGCGGGCCCCTCCTGGCTCCTTCCCTCTTCTCCCTCGTGGCCCATGTAGGCCCAATAACCCCCCGGGGGGTTCCGGTAACCTCCCAGTACTCCGGTAAAATGCCGATTTCACCCGGAACCATTCCGATGTCCAAACATAGGCTTCCAATATATCAATCTTTATGTCTCGACCATTTCGAGACTCCTCGTCATGTCCGTGATCACATCCAGGACTCCGAAAAAACTTCGGTACATCAAAACTTGTAAACTCATAATGAAACTGTCATCGTAACATTAAGCGTGCGGACCCTACGGGTTCGAGAATTATGTAGACATGACCTAGAACCATTCTCGGTCAATAACCAATAGCGGGACCTGGATGCCCATATTGATTCCTACATATTCTACGAAGATCTTTATCGGTCAAACCGCATAACAACATACGTTGTTCCCTTTGTCATCGGTATGTTACTTGCCCGAGATTTGATCGTCGGTATCCAATACCTAGTTCAATCTCGTTACCGGCAAGTCTCTTTACTCGTTCCGTAATACATCATCTCATAACTAACTCATTAGTTACAATGCTTGCAAGGCTTAGGTGATGAGTATTACCGAGAGGGCCCAGAGATACCTCTCCGATAATCGGAGTGACAAAACCTAATCTCGAATTATGCCAACCCAACATGTACCTTCGGAAACACCTGTAGAGCACCTTTATAATCACCCAGTTACGTTGTGACGTTTGGTAGCACACAAAGTGTTCTTCCGGTAAACGGGAGTTGCACAATCTCATAGTTGCAGAAACTTTATATAAGTCATGAAGAAAGCAATAGCAGTATACTAAACGATCTAGTGCTAGGCTAACGGAATGGGTCATGTCAATCACATCATTCTCCTAATGATGTGATCTCACTAATCAAATGACAACACATGTCTATGGTTAGGAAACATAACCATCTTTGATTAATGAGCTAGTCAAGTAGAGGCATACTAGTGACTTATATGTTTGTCTATGTATTCACACATGTATCATGTTTCCGGTTAATACAATTCTAGCATGAATAATAAACATTTATCATGATATGAGGAAATAAATAATAACTTTATTATTGCCTCTAGGGCATATTTCCTTCAGTCTACCACTTGCACTAGAGTCTATATTACATAGTAATGATTCTAACACCCATGGAGTCTTGGTGTTGATCATGTTTTGCTCGTGAGAGAGGCTTAGTCAACGGGTCTGCAACATTCAGATCCGTATGTATCTTGCAAATCTCTATGTCTCCCACTTGGACTTGGTCCCGAATGGAATTGAAGTGTCTCTTGATGTGCTTGGTCCTCTTGTGAAATGAACTCCTTCATCCAGACTCCTTCATTCGCTGCTTCAGAAGCAGCTATGTACTCCGCTTCACATGTAGATCCCGCCACGACGCTTTGTTTAGAACTACACCAACTTACAGCTCCACCGTTTAATAAAAACACGTATTCGGTTTGCGATTTAGAATCGTCCGGATCAGTGTCAAAGCTTGCATCGACGTAACCATTTACGACTAGCTCTTTGTCACCTCCATATACGAGAAACATATCCTTAGTCCTTTTCGGGTATTTCAGGATGTTCTTGCCCGCTGTCCAGTGATCCACTCTTGGATTACTTTGGTACCTTCCTGCCAAGCTTATTGCTAACCATACGTCAGGTCTGGTACACAGCATTGCATACATGATAGAGCCTATGGCTGAAGCATAGGGAACATTTTTCATTTTCTCTCTATCTTCTACTGTGGTCGGGCATTGAGTTTCACTCAACTTCACACCTTGTAGCACAGGCAAGAATCCTTTCTTTGCCTGGTCCATTTTGAACTTTTTCAAAATTTTGTCAAGGTATGTGCTTTGTGAAAGTCCTATTAAGCGTCTTGATCTATCTCTATAGATCTTGATGCCCAATATGTAAGCAGCTTCACCAAGGTCTTTCATTGAAAAACTTTTATTCAAGTATCCCTTTATGCTATCCAGAAATTCTATATCATTTCCAATTAATAATATGTCATCTACATATGAAATTAGAAATGCTACAGAGCTCCCACTCACTTTCTTGTAAATACAGGCTTCTCCAAAAGTCTGTATAAAACCATATGCTTTGATCACACTATCAAAGTGTTTATTCCAACTCTGAGATGATTGCACCAGTCCATAAATGGAACGCTGGAGCTTGCACACTTTGTCAGCACCTTTTGGATAACAAAACCTTTCGGCTGCATCATATACAACTCTTATTCTAGAAATCCATTCAAGAATGCAGTCTTGACATCCATTTGCCAAATTTCATAATTATGAAATGCAGCAATAGCTAACATGATTCGGACAGACTTAAGCATCGCTACGGGTGAGAAAGTCTCATCGTAGTCAACCCCTTGAACTTGTCGAAAACCTTTTGCAACAAGTCGAGCTTTATAGACAGTTACATTACCATCAGCGGCAGTCTTCTTCTTAAAGATCCATTTATTCTCAATGGCTTGCCAATCATCGGGCAAGTCAACCAAAGTCCATACTTTGTTTTCATACATGGATCCCATCTCAGATTTCATGGCCTCTAGCCATTTTGCGGAATCTGGGCTCGTCATCGCTTCCTCATAGTTCGTAGGTTCATCATGGTCAAGTAACATGACTTCCAGAATAGGATTACCGTACCACTCTGGTGCGGATCTTACTCTGGTAGACCTACAAGGTTCAGCAGAAACTTGATCTGAAGTTTCATGATCAATATCATTAGCTTCCTCACTAATTAGTGTAGTCGTCACAGGAATCGGTTCTCGTGATGAACTAGTTTCCAATAAGGGAGTAGATACAGTTATCTCATCAAGTTCTACTTTCCTCCCACTCACTTCTTTCGAGAGAAACTCCTTCTCCAGAAAGGATCCATTGTTAGCAACAAATGTCTTGCCTTCGGATCTGTGATAGAAAGTGTACCCAACAGTCTCTTTTGGGTATCCTATGAAGACACATTTCTCCGATTTGGGTTCGAGCTTATCTGGTTGAAGTTTCTTCAAAGCATCGCAGCCCCAAACTTTAAGAAACGAAAACTTTGGTTTCTTGCCAAACCACAGTTCATAAGGCGTCGTCTCAACGGATTTTGATGGTGCCCTATTTAACGTGAATGCGGCCGTCTCTAAAGCATAACCCCAAAACAATAGCGGTAAATCAGTAAGAGACATCATAGATCGCACCATATCAAGTAAAGTACGATTACGACGTTCGGACACACCATTTTGTTGTGGTGTTCCGGGTGGCGTGAGTTGCGAAACTATTCCGCATTGCTTCAAATGTAAACCAAACGCGTAACTCAAATATTCTCCTCCACGATCAGATCGTAGAAACTTTATTTTCTTGTTACGATGATTTTCCACTTCACTCTGAAATTCTTTGAACTTTTCAAATGTTTCAGACTTGTGCTTCATTAAGTAGATATACCCATATCTGCTCAAATCATCTGTGAAGGTGAGAAAATAACGATATCCGCCACGAGCCTCAACATTCATCGGACCACATACATCTGTATATGTATGATTTCCAACAAATCTGTTGCTCTCTCCATAGTACCGGAGAACGGTGTTTTAGTCATCTTGCCCATAAGGCACGGTTCGCAAGTACCAAGTGATTCATAATCAAGTGATTCCAGAAGTCCATCAGTATGGAGTTTCTTCATGCGCTTTACACCGATATGACCTAAACGGCAGTGCCACAAATATGTTGCACTATCATTATCAACTCTACATCTTTTGGCTTCAACATTATGAATATGTGTATCACTACTATCGAGATTCAATAAAAATAGACCACTCTTCAAGGGTGCATGACCATAAAAGATATTACTCATATAAATAGAACAACCATTATTCTCTGATTTAAATGAATAACCGTCTCGCATTAAACAAGATCCAGATATAATGTTCATGCTCAATGCTGGCACCAAATAACAATTACTTAGGTCTAAAACTAATCCCGAAGGTAGATGTAGAGGTAGCGTGCCGACCGCGATCACATCGACTTTGGAACCGTTTCCCACGCACATCGTCACCTCGTCCTTGGCCAGTGCTCGCTTATTCCGTAGTCCCTGTTTCGATTTGCAAATATTAGCAACAGAACCAGTATCAAATACCCAGGTGCTACTACGAGCTCTAGTTAGGTACACATCAATAATATGTATATCACATATACCTTTGTTCACTTTGCCATCCTTCTTATCCGCCAAATATTTGGGGCAGTTCCGCTTCCAGTGACCAGTCTGCTTGCAGTAGAAGCACTCAGTTTCAAGCTTAGGTCCAGACTTGGGTTTCTTCTCTTGAGCAGCAACTTGCTTGCCGTTCTTTTTGAAGTTCCCCTTCTTCTTCCCTTTGCCCTTTTTCTTGAAACTAGTGGTCTTGTTGACCATCAACACTTGATGCTCCTTCTTGATTTCTACCTCCGCAGCTTTTAGCATTGCGAAGAGCTCGGGGATAGTCTTTTTCATCCCTTGCATATTATAGTTCATCACAAAGCTCTTGTAGCTTGGTGGCAGTGATTGGAGAATTCTGTCAATGACACTATCATCAGGAAGATTAACTCCCAGTTGAATCAAGTGATTATTATACCCAGACATTCTGAGTATGTGTTCACTGACAGAACTATTCTCCTCCATCTTGCAGCTATAGAACTTATTGGAGACTTCATATCTCTCAATCCGGGCATTTGCTTGAAATATTAACTTCAACTCCTGGAACATCTCATATGCTCCATGACGTTCAAAACGTCGTTTGAGGACCCGGTTCTAAGCCGTAAAGCATGGCACACTGAACTATAGAGTAGTCATCAGCTTTGCTCTGCCAGACGTTCTTAACGTCGTCAGTTGCATCAGCAGTAGGCCTGGCACCCAGCGGTGCTTCCAGGATGTAACTCTTCTGTGCAGCAATGAGGATAACCCTCAGGTTACGGACCCAGTCCGTGTAATTGCTACCATCATCTTTCAACTTTGCTTTCTCAAGGAACGCATTAAAATTCAACGGAACAACAGCACGAGCCATCTATCTACAAACAAACATAGACAAGCAAGATACTATCAGGTACTAAGTTCATGATAAATTTAAGTTCAATTAATCATATTACTTAAGAACTCCCACTTAGACAGACATCTCTCTAGTCATCTAAGTGATCACGTGATCCAAATCAACTAAACCATAACCGATCATCACATGAGATGGAGTAGTTTTCAATGGTGAACATCACTATGTTGATCATATCTACTATATGATTCACGCTTGACCTTTCGGTCTCCGTGTTCCGAGGCCATATCTGCATATGCTAGGCTCGTCAAGTTTAACCTGAGTATTCCGCGTGTGCAAAACTGGCTTGCACCCGTTGTAGATGGACGTAGAGCTTATCACACCCGATCATCACGTGGTGTCTGGGCACGACGAACTTTGGCAATGGTGCATACTCAGGGAGAACACTTCTTGATAATTTTAGTGAGAGATCATCTTAAAATGCTACCGTCAATCAAAGCAAGATAAGATGCATAAAGGATAAACATCACATGCAATCAATATAAGTGATATGATATGGCCATCATCATCTTGTGCTTGTGATCTCCATCTCCGAAGCACCGTCGTGATCACCATCGTCACCGGCGCGACACCTTGATCTCCATCGTAGCATCGTTGTCGTTACGCCATCTATTGCTTCTACAACTATCGCTACCGCTTAGTGATAAAGTAAAGCAATTACAGGGTGTTTGCATTTCATACAATAAAGCGACAACCATATGGCTCCTGCCAGTTGCCGATAACTTTGGTTACAAAACATGATCATCTCATACAATAAAAATATAGCATCATGTCTTGACCATATCACATCACAACATGCCCTGCAAAAACAAGTTAGACGTCCTCTACTTTGTTGTTGCAAATTTTACGTGGCTGCTACGGGCTTAGCAAGAACCGTTCTTACCTACGCATCAAAACCACAACGATAGTTCGTCAAGTTGGTGCTGTTTTAACCTTCGCAAGGACCGGGCGTAGCCACACTCGATTTAGCTAAAGTGAGAGAGACAGACACCCGCCAGCCACCTTTAAGCACGAGTGCTCGTAACGGTGAAACCAGTCTCGCGTAAGCGTACGCGTAATGTCGGTCCGGGCCGGTTCATCTCACAATACCGCCGAACCAAAGTATGACATGCTGGTAAGCAGTATGACTTGTATCGCCCACAACTCACTTGTGTTCTACTCGTGCATATAACATCAACGCATAAAACTTGGCTCGGATACCACTGTTGGGGAACGTAGTAATTTCAAAAAAATTCCTACGCACACGCAAGATCATGGTGATGGCATAGAAACGAGAGGGAAGAGTGTTCATCCACGTACCCTCATAGACTATAAGTGGAAGCGTTAGCACAACGCGGTTGATGTAGTCGTACGTCTTCACGATCCAACCGATCCAAGCACCGAACGTACGGGGCCTCCGAGTTCAGCACACGTTCAGCTCGATGACGATCTCCGGCCTCCGATCCAGCCGAGCTCCGGAGATGAGTTCCGTCAGCACGACAGCGTGGTGACGATGATGATGTTCTACTGGCGCAGGGCTTCGCCTAAACTCCATGACGATATGACCGAGGTGGAATATGGTGGAGGGGGGCACCGCACACGGCTAAGGAATGATCCGTAGATCAACTTGTGTGTCTATAGGGTGCCCCCCGCCCCCGTATATAAAGGAGCGAGGGGGGAGGAGGCGGCTGGCCAAGGAGGGCTCGCCAAGGGGGGAGTCCTACTCCCACCGGGAGTAGGACTCCCTTCTTTCCAAGTAGGAGTAGGAGAAGGGGGGAAAGAGGAGGAAGAGGGGAAGGAAAGGGGGGGTGCCGCCCCCCTTCCCTTGTCCTATTCGCACTAGGAGGGGGAGGGGCCCACGGCCCCCTCCTGTCTCCTTCCCTCTTCTCCCTCGTGGCCCATGTAGGCCCAATAACCCCCCGGGGGGTTCCGTTAACCTCCCGGTACTCCGGTAAAATGCCGATTTCACCCGGAACCATTCCGATGTCCAAACATAGGCTTCCAATATATCAATCTTTATGTCTCGACCATTTCGAGACTCCTCGTCATGTCCGTGATCACATCCGGGACTCCGAACAAACTTCGGTACATCAAAATTGTAAACTCATAATGAAACTGTCATCGTAACGTTAAGCGTGCGGACCCTACGGGTTCAAGAATTATGTAGACAGGACCTAGAACCATTCTCGGTCAATAACCAATAGCGGGACCTGGATGCCCATATTGATTCCTACATATTCTACGAAGATCTTTATCGGTCAAACCGCATAACAACATACGTTGTTCCCTTTGTCATCGGTATGTTACTTGCCCGAGATTTGATCGTCGGTATCCAATACCTAGTTCAATCTCGTTACCGGCAAGTCTCTTTACTCGTTCCGTAATACATCATCTCATAACTAACTCATTAGTTACAATGCTTGCAAGGCTTAGGTGATGAGTATTACCGAGAGGGCCCAGAGATACCTCTCCGACATTCGGAGTGACAAAACCTAATCTCGAATTATGCCAACCCAACATGTACCTTCGGAAACACCTGTAGAGCACCTTTATAATCACCCAGTTACGTTGTGACGTTTGGTAGCACACGAAGTGTTCTTCCAGTAAACGGGAGTTGCACAATCTCATAGTTGCAGGAACTTTGTATAAGTCATGAAGAAAGCAATAGCAGTATACTAAACGATCAAGTGCTAGGCTAACGGAATGGGTCATGTCAATCACATCATTCTCCTAATGATGTGATCTCACTAATCAAATGACAACACATGTCTATGGTTAGGAAACATAACCATCTTTGATTAATGAGCTAGTCAAGTAGAGGCATACTAGTGACTTATATGTTTGTCTATGTATTCGCACATGTATCATGTTTCCGGTTAATACAATTCTAGCATGAATAATAAACATTTATCATGATATGAGGAAATAAATAATAACTTTATTATTGCCTCTAGGGCATATTTCCTTCAGTGGGACGTCGACCATCCTGGTCCACCTGCCATGCACAAAATTATCCTGGTCTACCCCGGTCGTATAGCAGGCCCAACCTTTCCCACTGTAAGTTGTTCGGATGAAGGAACCATCATGACTTCGTTGAATTCCCTTCTTCAAGAAAACTTACTGTACCCGCAATACTGCTACCACACACGAAGACTGGACGGCACTGTACCATGTCATATCACCGAAACCCACTAGACCAAACTAGCCCGCCTAGGTCATCTATTTTGGAACGAAGGGAGTACGTCTCTGCACTGATGTGATTTTGTGTTGTACGTCTCTGTACTTTTGCTATGATTTTCCTACCCTATGAATCGACTATTGTCTGATCGATCGCTAAGCCTACAATTTTAGGAGCTTGGGCTATTGGTCGATTGACGACGGATAAGTATAAGCGTACCACGAGCTCATCAGCCCCAACGTTTCTCTTTGGTGAGTGTTTTGCAAGTACTATAGCTCGCACAGTTGCTAGCCTACTAACACCAAGAATCATCAAACAAGCCCTGCTGATATGATAAATAGTTCAAACTTACATCTAAGCATGTCGTATATTACATCAAAAGCTGGTGAGGATACATTTGTTTCCATAACTCGGAGAGGGTTTGCATGATTCACTATCAAACAAAAGTAGCAAGTACCGCCCACACAAGACAGTGCACTAGCCCTAAGATGGTTTGATTACACGCATCGTTCTGGTAATTAAACACAGGGCAATGCAAACTACCCTGAAGGATTAGCACGACCAACTATTTCTTGTCATCGATCTCTCGGGCAATGACCACAACACGGACAGCGGCATGGGAATCAATCTCTGGGGCGATGTCCACAGGACTGACCGCGACATCAGAATCGATCTCTAGGGCGATGTCCAGAGGATGGACAGCGGCATCGGAATCGATCTCCGGGGCGATGCCAACAGGACGGACAGCGACATCGAAAACGATCTCTGGGGCGTTGTCCACAGGACAGGCCGCGACATCGGAATCATCAAGGACGTCCACTGGCACCTGCACAACCCTAACATATTAGCAAGCACATTGCAAATAATCAAAAACCACACTATGCTAATAAGCCATTATTTTTTACCTTGTGCAGCTCACCAGGTGATCTCATCCCTCCGGGGGCCATCTCCTCGTCCTCGATGGGGGCCATCAACTTGCCAGGGGAATACTGCTTCTCAACGGCGACTATCTCCTCAAACTCGGCCTTGAGCCTCACATAGGTGGCCATCAGAGTTTCTCGGGTAGGCATGGTGGGGCCCTTGCTATTCTTCCAACTTTCTTTGAGGAGTTCGTCCGCCAACGTCGTCAACTCTTTGGCCAGTGCTTGTTTCTTGGAGTTCTTCGTCTCCATGGGTTGGCCCGCCAACATGGTCAACTCGTTGGTCGGTGCTCGCTTCCTGGAGATTGCTGTCTCCAGTGGGTTGTCCGCCGGCCTCTTTGCCTAGTGCTCCAGGATCCATCAATGAACTGACAAACAAAAAGCAATCGAAAGGAAACCACAATCGCAACGAAAACGGGAAAAGAATAGGCTGTGAGAATCGATCGGTGCTTCGCAAAAAGAAGATTCTTGGAATGAAAATATAGCAGCATAACTAATTCGCCCACCTTTCCTTCATCGGTACAAAAGAAAAATGGGAGAAGTGAGTAGCCTGGAGTGAGGTTTTCTTCACGAAAGGGAAGAAAGGGCTTCAACGAGCGTTCTAGTGAAATGATGGTTGCTTCGTCCAGTCCAACTTGGAGGCCCACTTTACCACTGTTGGTAAAGGTGTGGGTTTTGTGATATGACGGGTCATGACGACCACACCGAGGTGACAGGTGAGTCTCGACTGTAGCACCTCGCTGTGATTTGGTGGATGGCACGCGGGCCCGGATGCTTTGATGTCCCGCATGTAGATAGAGCGGCTAGTCATATAGGAGTGCTCAATATTGTGCACCGCGACCAAGGCGGAGAGGAAAACGAGAGAACTACGTAATTAATGCATGAGTTTAATTAGGGTAGTTTTGTAAAGTACGAGATACATTCCCCCAATCACAAAATTCCTTGGTTCATGAGATTTGAGATTTGAGCCCTATAAACCGGAAGGGAGGGAGTACTGCACATGGTGTAGTCTAGTCACTTGTTGAAATCTCTAGAAAGGCAAATACTCCTTTACAGTTTACAGGGCTATACTACTCCCTCCGTCTAGGTGTGTAAGTCATCTTACGAAAACCAAATAATCCCAAAACACTTAGGCGCGGTGCATTAACTTCTACCTTGTTTCTTGTTTCTTGACATATCAACCAATAAGAGATGAGAGGTGTGCATGCTTTTAATGACTTGAGACTACCAAACATGACATGTAGTGAATAGTTCATTGCATGCAATGCTATTAATTAGCAAATAAACATTGGTGATGACTATCAACCAATGGATGATGGAGTTTAATTGTTAAACAATTCAATGAGGGAAGCTTAGCTACAAATTCAATGACTTACTCACCTAGACGTAGGGAGTAGCAAGTGCTAGTACTACTACAATAGTGGGCTCAAATAGCAATTTTATCTCATGCAAGAGCTTGGCATATGCGTGCTCCAAGGCACCGCACCACATGAGCGTTCGCAACTGCCACGTTCGGGTTGCGCTTGGCTCTTCGCCTCTTCGAGAAGACGAACAATGATGTTACTTCTACTTCTACAGTATCGAATCCACTGTTGCATGTCGGTCCACCTCGTGCGGGAGGGATAGCATGTAGCAAAATTTTCTACTAGTCCTACTAGCCACCACGCTCATGCGTGAGGGAGGGACGCAGCTTCATTGACTTATACTGCTCCTGCCTTTGCGTCTATGATAGGTGGGCCCAACAGGTGGTTGGCCCACCTGTCATGCAGCAAAAGGCAGGTGCAGTTAAGGCACCGGAGCTCAGTCCGCAAGGGAGAGGGCGTTGTAGTAATCAAACTTCCCGGTCTTGTACGAGTTGACGCGACACATCAAAGCACTACACTCGATATAAGTCTTTTTACACATATCAAATGGACTACAACATATGGATGTATGTAGACATATTCTGCTTCGTATGTAGTCACTTGTTACAATCTCTAGAAAGACTTATATTTGGAAACGGAGGGAGTACAACGCATGCATGCATGTCGTGACTTTCCTTTTGATACTTGCATGTGTTGATTTGATGCGCCTTGCCAAATTTTGACTATAAATTTAACTAACCAAATTTTCATGCATGTCACAAAAAATTACGGGGCTGTTTGGATTGTGACTATGTTTGTCTTATGTTGCCACATTATTTTTCTCACACTTGCCTAACTTGAGTTGCTCAAATTGTTAGACACACTTTGGCTTGCCTAAGGGAATCTTGCCACAATTTTTATGTCTATGACATGTGGGGTTCACTGCTAATAAAAAATTCTTGTGTTAGGTGTGGCTAATAAAAAAGACTTATATTTAGGAACGGAGGGAGTAGAAAATATAAATAATAATGCATGTTGGGGCAACCCATGTTTCCGCTAATTTTAGTCATGGGCTTGTTCACAATTTTTGAGGGGGTGGTTGTTCATTTAATGGAGGGACTTGTACCAGACTTGAACGATACAAAGTGTGACCTGGCACAGTGTAACACCACTTGGAAAAAGCGAGGAGCTATCTCAAAAAACAATCAACAACTAAAAAAACCGCGACCTGGCACGTAGTACACAATTTTAAACGATTGTTTTGATGGAGTGAAAAAGGAAAACTACCCCACTATGTATATATAGGCCGGAGCCTCCGCGCTTGCTTGCTAGGGTTGCTCTATTCACACACTCTCATCCTCTCCAGATCTAAACAAGATAGGGGTGGTAACATTGTCTTTCTCCCTTCAAACAACACTATCTTTCTATCCTCACCGCTGGTTACAAATCCGGACGTATCCCCCTCCGCCGGTGAAGGGGAGGAGGGGCAACGTTTAGGCTGTCGTTGACAGTGAGGGAGGAGACCCACCGCTGGCCGCACCATTATCTCTTGCCGAGCGCCGGTGCGGGAGGTCCTCCGACCCCTTCGTCGTTGCCTGTGGGCGGATCCGGCCTCCCACCGCCCACCTATCCACATCCCGACGACCTTCAGGTATATCTTTGTTCGAAACCGACTTAGCTCTACTTCCCCAGCTTGCTATGTCGTTGCATGTGCATCATTTTCTACCTCTCAACCCCTCTCGATCGGATGGTCCAATGTTACCTTTTTTTCTATTGTTAGAGATAAAGCTACTTCATGGAGTCGAATCTTGTAATCCCTCCGTCCAGAAATACTTGTCATTGAAATGGATGTAGATGTATTTTAGTTCTAGACACATCCATTTTGATGACAAGTAATTCCGGACGGAGGGAGTACTTGGTTCAAACAAGAAATAAAGTGGGGGTGGGGGAATTTAGTATGTACATCGGACTTGGTACAAACAGGAAGGAAAGGGGGTGAAAGTAGTACAGACTGGTCATCCAACGAGTCTCTTGGTCGAAAAGGGAAATATAGGGGTAACGTTGTACACAGTGGTATGACCAGGACGAGATTTCTATCCCCACATAGGAGTAGGTGGCTAGAGTGAACAAAAATGGGACCAAACTAGATATGTTTCTTGGATGTTTGTTTCTCGGGGCAACAAACTATGAATCACCACTTTATGCCCCTGTTTACATACATGGTGCTGGACTGCTGGTGCACCCACTGTCCCATGCCCTTATACCAAATATTTAGTTGTTCTTAATCTAATGTCCCTGGTAAAAATGAAGTCATGCCACTGTTATAAGCCATGACAAGTTTAGCCAAATGGTTTTACCTGTAATTGTTTGAACTTTGACTGTTTCCTCTGTGGCTTTTTGTGCAAATAGGGATATCCAATTCACTTGGTTGCTGTTGTGACCTTTTGGTGCACTACACAAAACTCTTCTTAAAAGAAGTGACTTTTGTGTTGTTTAACTGGAATGTCAGAATGGAACAGTTGGTTCATTTCGGTGGAACTGCACAAAGGGAGATCTGAGTTCCAATCCTCATCATCCATATTGGCGCCATAACCTTCCTTTAGGTAAGAATGATATTTAATGCATGTGTTCATCTCTATTTTTCGAATGCCATGAGAAATAATGCTACTTTTTACTAGTACACTTGTACTCCCTCACTGACAAAACCAATTCTGAAATAGAAGGCCAATCATGTACTTGGTTCCACTAACTGGTGAGGAGAAAGGGAAACAGAGCATGAAGAGGAAGAAGAATAAGAATAAATAGTGCCAAGGCGATCTTGCTGAAGTCAGAGGCCTCAGTCGAGGCCATTCAAGGGCTCCGGCAACGACTACCTTACATGTGAGATGATCCTCCAGGGAGCCCTTCCACTTCTGATGTCTCACTTAATTAATTAGGAGTACTTAAGTACCACTAATTTATTGCTGCCTAATTCTCCTGTCGGAGTTAAACAAATCTTTAATAGGACCCTACGTTGAATCATGTACGTGTGTATGTTTGTCTAAGGAGGTTAATCATGTGGTGGAGCTGGGAGGGAATATTATTAGTGTCATGACATAATAGTGCTATTGTTTTGCATGTCAATTTATTGCCATTGGTTCAATGAGGCAATCTTTTGCGTACTGTCCATCATGAATTTGATGCTACTGTTAGAGTAATATGCTAATGTCTTCCTATCCTTTCTCACTAATCTAATGAAGGTTTCACCTTGTTCCTACTTGTGCAAACAGGGATCATGTTGTGCCAATCATACATTTTAGTGGAACTACACAAGACAATACGATGAACTGTATCCCGGCTAGTGCTTTAACTCTGCTGGAAGTTCTTAATAATCTTTCGATATAATCTCAGCACTGGTAAACAAGAGTGATTTCAACCATGCATTTGAAGTGCACAAAAATATATACTATTGAGTGATTCCAGTGAGTGCTTTATCATCTCTTATGGGACTACATGAATAAGGTTTTTTCTCAGGTTGGTACGGGCCTAAGGCCTTCATCCATATTAGTTTGTTGTCATCTCTATTTGTATCGTGCTACTGTCATGAGAAACTCCTTTATCTTTGCACGTTAAAGTTTTGCAACCTATGATAAATGGCAATGCTTTGAGTGTTGAGCTAATTGGCACTGATTAAATAAACTAATACCTCTCTTTAAGCAAGATTACTATGTTGCTAACTTTACCCATTAAGATAATGAGGGTGCTTCTATTTGTTAGTGTATGTTTCATCAACTAGTCCCACTATTACAGTAATCTCACTCTCTCAATATATGTACCAACAGGGATGCTCGATTTTGGTGGAACTGCACAAAAACTTTGGCTGCTTCATTGCCTCGACAGCTTCCGTCCTTTCCTGTCAGTCACTAATCTCGGCCTGCTTTCTTCCTTTGCTGTCAGTCGCTTCGCTTATCTTGGCTTCCAGTCAAAGGAAATAGTAATTGATATGCTACCTCACACAGGTTGGTACTGGTCTTTATCCTGATTATTGTGCTTGTCATGTATTGGTAATTTGGTATTGTGCTACTGTTTGCCAATTTTATAAAGGAGTAAATTAGAGCCTGAACTCGCAAGCAAATCATTGCATTGGGTGATTTTAGTAGAACTCCACAAAATGATCAGATGGACACATACTTATGCTGCTGCTATGTACTCCAAAGTTCACTCAGACAAGCATCGATGTTGACAAGAAGTGCCTATATTCATTCGAGTACCAACCGGCGTCAACTAGTTGTCAAACTCCAAATATTAGGAGAGTGAACGCCAAAAATATTGCTTGGCGCATAGCCCAGAAGAACACAGTCCAGTCTTTGGCCCCAACTTGTGCCTTTTGGTTATCGGCAGATATGGTAGCGAACTGCATGGCATGGAGTCTAAAGATTCCAGACAAGTTGGTTGACGCGTATATTCATCTGGTACTCAATCAGTCTGCACGCCAGGGATGATCCATTTCAGTTGAACTGCACAAAAAATTTGGGTGGTTCATTTTCTCAACCGCCTCCTTTCTCGTCTGCAATGTAGAATTTTGGCGAGCTACAGGACCAAGATGAGCCAGTAAACTAGTTGGATGAAAGTAGTGGCCAAGTTGCTCAAACCTCCCTCGGCACGAGGCCACTATTTGAGGATAAACCTACAAGCAAAGTTCAGATTGTCTGTGCTGCCTCTTATGTACTCGAAAGTTTACTCGTACAAGAATTAATTTTAGCAAGAAGTACCTCCGACTGGACACCATTTACCAGTATGTACCCTAGGTAATTAAAGTTCGTCCATGGATCATATTAGCTGTGATCTCAATCATTTGGATGCATAAACATACTGAACATGTGTATATCTGAATCTTTTTGTGAATTATGTATGAATATTTTCGTGTGATCTATCAATCATTTGGATGCATAGATATGCTAAACTTGTGTATATATATGAATCTTTTGAGTTGTTGATAGTGAATGTTGGTTATGAATATGAACGTGTCCTGTGAACCTGAGTTTGATACGAATGTTTACCTTTTCTGTTGTATTTGTGTGTGAACTTGTTAGTATGCCTACTGTGGGGTACGTGACATGTGGGTGTCAACGGCACACCTTCTTCCTGAGAAGAATTGCACCTACTTTGTTAGGGTAGCAACGGCGCATCAGCTCTTTTTAATCTTTTTATTACTCTGTCTTCCCCTCTCCCCCGCTCAACCCCTGCCGTAATGTTTTCGGCCTCAAAATAAACATAGTACTGCGTTGTTTTGGGGGCTTGATGAAAAATCAAGTGCTGGTTTCTGTAGGTTGGCCCACCCAGCAAATGGGCTGCTGGTCCACCACGACGGACTGGGAGGCTAAAAATACAAGTTGTATGGTGCAGAGGCAAGTAAAAACGCTATCGAGAGCCATCCACTAAAGAAATAAAATCACTCCTAATGTGCTTCTTCAATGGCACCCTCTTTAATCCAGTTCACTCGGGGATCTGGTATCTTTTTTTCCAGAGGGCAAACAAGTATCAGCTCGGCCTAGGTTTTGTATTTTAACATGCGTAGCCCACGACATACGGAGACAGTGGTTTCAACTTATTTTTTGAGGTACATACCGGCCTATGGGCTTTTTCTTAAAGATCGGCAGCCCAATGTAATTTTTTAATAAAACGCAGGTCTATGTTCTGTTTATCAATATATAAGAATAATAATGTTGTGTCCAATTTATGTTTTCCCTTCTAACCACATTATATATATATATATATATATATATATATATATATATATATATTATTACTATTATTGTATATTTTCTAGAGACTTATATATACATTATAAAAACATCCCATGTGTTATTAACTTATAAAAGTAAATGTTTAACAGAAGTTGGCAAGGAAAATCCTGGTTGTTTTTTACTCACAGGCAAGGAAAATCCTGGTGATTGTGTACAAAAGCTTGCGAAGATTTTAAGGACCATTTCATAATAACGCGCTCATTTTTATTTTGAACAATAACTCGCTAATTTGTTAATTATATATATAAAAAAATGTGCCTCTCCGGTTTATTTTTTGATATTAATTGTTCCTTCTAACATAACATTATATATATATAACGAGCCCAACTAATTCGTGTATTTCAAGGAAGTGCAAATGGGCTGGGATTTCTTAGAAAATATAAATGGGCCTGATTGATGCGAAATTATTTGTTCACCCAGCCCAGCAAATGGACTATATATTCTAGAAAACATGGGTTAAATATATGCCACATTTTTGCAGGCTGACATGTGGGCCAATAGGTCGAAGCCGACGCAGGGCGTTGTCAACTTGGTCAACAAATGATTATGACATCCACAGCCATTGGATTTATATCCAACGTCCGACATGCACCTTCAATCTCTCGTCTTTTTCCTCCAGCGTCGTCGGGACCGCCTGGTCCAGCCTCCCGCGGCTAGCGGCTCTGCTTAGCACGCATCGCTGCGAGGCGCTACACCATCGGCTAGGCTATCCCTCCACCCCTCCACACCTCCTGTTATTCTCCACCGACTGCAGCCCCACGCCGCACCAGAACCAGTTATAACCCTTCTCCTCCTCTCAATCTGTGACTCCACTACCGCGCCTTCCCATCTCCGAGTCGTTCTCGTCCGGGGCTCGCCGTCGTCCACTGCCTCGCTGCGCTCGGTGCGGCATGGTCAACAAACGAGAGTCATCAGAAGAGGACTGCACGTGGAGAGCCTGACGGCTGGGACCCATGAGGTCCATGGTCACACGCAAGGAAAGTTCCTCCTTATTAAGCTAGAAAAAATGTATCCTCCACCTGACAGCTGGGACCCACCGGCTGTATCTTCGCACGGAAGGAAGTGCCTCCTTGTTATGCGAAAAAAATTATTCCTCCCATTGACAGCTGGGACCCGTCAGATTTGGTGGCTGACTTGTGGGCCTACTAAGCGGACGTATACGCAGGGCTTTGTCAACTTAATCAACAAATGATTCTAGCAGCTGGACCGTTGGATGTTAATCCAACAGCCGTGCTCCTTCTTCAACCTCCGTTCTTGCTCCTGTGTCCCGTGGGCGGCATCGCGGCTGTGCTGCACGCACCCGAACATGTCAAGTTTCCCACTCCTCTCCATCTGCGACTCCACTGCCCCGTCTTCCCCATCTCCGGGCCGTTCCAATCTAGGGCCTTGCCGTCGTCCACCGGCCTTGGTGCGCTTGGCACGGTGTGGTCAACGTGGTCAACAACTGAGAGTCATCGAAAGATGACTGTACGTGAGAGGCTGACAGTGGGGACGCACCACGCCCATGGATGCATGCATGCAACGGAACGCGGCATGGTCGACATGGTCAAGGAACGACTTCCATCGGAAGTGTACTGTACGTGGAGAGGCTGACAGCTGGGTCCACAGCCGCAGCAAGGAAGTGCCTCCTCATTACACAGAAAATAATGATTCCTCCACCTGACAGCAGGGACCCACTGGACAGGCCACCATATTTTGCGAAAAAAATGTTTCCCCCTGACTGCTGGGACCCACCTGATGGGCCACCGTATTTCGCGAACATTCCCCCCGCTGTCAGCTTGGACCCATCGAAAGTGCCTCCTTATTACGCAGAAAAAAATGAATACTCCCCCTGCTAGCTGGGACCCATCTTGGTGGGAGGCTAACTTGTGGGCCTACTAAGTTGACGGCGACGGAGGGCTTTGTCAACTTAGTCAATATGAACGATTCTAGCTCCAGTGACCGTACAATGTCCATCCAATGGCCGTAGTGCTTCTTCAACCTCTGGTCTTCTTGCTCCAGCCGCCCAAAGCAGCGCCAGTCGTGCCACATGCTCCTACCTCCCGTGGCCGGCTGTGATGCCGCGGAGGCCTCACCGCCCCCTACTACTCCCACTGTTTGCCAGGCCATCCCTCCACTCACCCACACCCCCTGTTATTCTGCAGTGACGGTAACCTCACACCAGCTGAACGAGTGAACCCTCATACTCCTCTACATGTGGGCATCCACTGCCGCGTCTTCCCTGGCTCCGTGTCATCCCCTTCCTAGGCCTTGTCGTCGTCCACCGCCCTGGTGCTCTCGGCGCGGCGTGGTCAACATGGTCAAGGAACGACTTCCATCGGAAGAGTACTGTACGTGGAGAGACTGACAGCTGGGTCCACGGCGGTCGTAAGGAAGTGCCTCCTTATTACGTGCAAAATAATTATTCCTCCACCTGACAGCAGGGACCCACCAGACGGGCCATCGTATTTCTCAAAAAAATGTTTATCCCCTGACTGCTGGGACCCACCAGCTACATCTTCGCGCGCAAGGAAGTGTGTCTGGGCAAACAAACGATTCTCCCTCCAGACTGCTGGGACCCACCAGCTACATCTTTGCACACAAGGAAGTGCCTGACAGTCGGGACCCACCTGGTCGAAGCGTACATAGCGTTGTCATTCTGGTCGCGAACATGTACGTACATACTAGTCGATGTAGAGGCGCGCACGTGTCGTAGTAGAGGCACGCACGTAGCATGTACACGTATGTACAACGGCCAGGGTGCAGGAAAGTAAATACGTGCACGTACATACATACGGGCGGGGTCTCGAACGCCTACTCGCGCATAAGTACGGCCAGGGCTCGCGTACATGGCTGGGTCGGAATGGAGAAACAGCGTCATCGTCGTGTTCATGGGGAGCCAACCGGCTGGATCGGAACGGAATGCATCGTCGTATTCATCGGGAGGGCTTGGACAGAATAGGCGATGGAAACGAGGCCTGGCGTACCGCAGAACGGAGGAAACGGCCTTGTGTTCGACCGGCCATGTTAGAAACGGGATCCTGTTCATGAGGAGGGGTTTGGTGTACCGCAAAACGGAGGAAACGGACTTGTGTTGGACCTCCTACGGTTGAAACGGGGTCCTGTTGATCGGGAGGGGTGTGGCGTACCGCAAAACGGAGGAAACGGACTTGTGTTGGAGCGCTACGGTCGAAACGGGGGTCCTGTTCATCGGGAGGGGTGTGGCATACCGCAAAATGGGACTCCACGGGATACTGTTCATCTCCACCGTCGACCTCCTCCAGCCTCCACGGGCTACTGTTCATCCACCGTCGACCTCCTCCAGCCTCTACCTGCGACTGTTCATCCACGGGCTCCTGTTCATCCAGCCTCCACTGCGCGCTACTTCATCGGCTACTGTTCAACCACCCCTCTCCACGGGCTCCTGTTCAACCACCCCTCCACGGGCTACTGTTCATCCACCCCTCCACTGTCTACTGTTCATACAGCC
>NC_041389.1:143357332-143422265 GCF_002162155.2 Triticum dicoccoides | reverse complement strand
CATCTAGAGGCAGCATCGATTGGCTTTAGTTAGCAGCAGTAGCAAAGGAATCGCTTGATCGAGTTCAGTTAACAGCCATCGATCGATTGCTCGGGTTCAGTAACGTGTAGCCTGCAGTGCAATCGCTCGGGTTCAGTTAGAGCCCAACGCCTCGCTCGGGTTCAGTTAGAGCCAACGCCTCGCACACACGCGTGTATGTGTATGAGAGAAACGCGCATCGCTCGGCCCCCGGCCACCCACCGTAACCAGGAACTCACCGAAATTTTCCTCGCCCTTGCTTCTACCATGGTTTTTTCCATCATGGACGGCCCAAAGAATGTCATGCAGCTGCGTCTCCGTCCCGCCCAGGACAAAAAGCCCATTTTTGTCATGATTTTTTGTCATAGAAGTAGGAGCCCACCACATCTATGATGATACTGGGTTTTGTCACAATTATCATCATAGAAGTGTCATAAGTATGACAGGAAAAAAATTCGTTCGGCCCAAAATGCCAGGGATGTGTCTTTTTTTGTAGTGCTTGTAGCTGACTTTGGCATATTGGGATCAACTATCTTAGCAGCCTTTATCCATGGTACCACTGATGTGCAACATGGCCACACAATCTACCACGATCGAACCGTCACCATCTACCCAGGTATTCCATTTTTTAACCCTCTCGCCTTCTCTTTCATTGTTGTACTAGTACTTACTAGTACTAGTAGGAGTACTTTTTACCTTGGAGGATGCATATAGCTAGCTAGGCCCTTGAAGACTTGAATCCACTAGCTGACACCATTTTTGTTTTTCCATGTCTTACTATCTCATCCATGTAGCCAAGAGTGGCTATATATAATAAGCCGGTTATTTTACTTCCTCTATACCGGAGTAGTACTATTTGTTGCACAGTATTACTGACCACCATATTTGAGCACAATATTATTATGCATGGACCTTGACTATGTACGTCACCATGTGTCCAGATCTGAGATGCCGCGTGTACTAGATGAACAGCGCCGAGTTCAACCCCCGTGATGCTACGTGGGTGCCAAGGAACACTCTTGGAGAGTACTCGCTTTTCATTAGGGACAGCTACCCCATTGTGAAGCGGATGCCATCTTCCGTGCACGACACGAAAGGCCTGCCGTTCATGAAGCATGGTTGTGTCTTCAGTGCGCACCGCCGGATGAACGACATGCTGGGACGCGCTATCCCTGATTTATGCCACTTCAGCTTGGATGAGTCCCCATCGTATGGAACCAGACTAGAAAGCTGCAACAATGATTCCCGTTGCCCACCGCTATGGATTGTGCCATCCATGAAGAACACCTGGGACTGGAACCTAGAGGAGGACATGTAGCCCATCTATAACGTGTAAGTGGAGTACGGTAAATTGTGAACGGTAGCGCTGTGAGTATATGTAGACTAGCCGTGCACAAATTTATCACATGAATTGGAGATGAACTTGTGTGGCATACTGGCATTTGTCCTTTAGAATTTATTACTAGTAAATGTGTTATGTGTACGTGCAACTTGTGTGGTTGTTGCACGGGCTCCAACACGCTCTTTGAGAAAAAAAATTGGCACAGCTTTGGATATACGTGACATGGCGGCATCATACAGTAGCATCATTCGCTATAGTTGTAGTACACTCCTACTAGGACGACAACTCCTATAAAACCTTGCGCTTGGCTCTTTGCCTCTTCAGGAGGTTCAACAGTTCGTACTCGTGTGAACCTTGCACTTTGCTCTTCGCCTCTTCGGAAGGTCCAACAATGATGATACTACAGTACAATATGCTTCTGGCAATCTGACACCGATTGAACTGCTGCACGTCCACCGCGACGGCGAGGGCGAGGGAGAGGGATAGGGAGAGGGCGTTGTAGTCAAAACCCTCTCCTCGTCCTGCGAACCACGGCACGCGTGGGTGAGGGAGAGGCGTAGTAAGCAAGCTTCTCCTCGTTCGGCGAGTTGACGGGACACATCAAAGCAGTACTAGTACTAGTCCATACTGCGTCCTTTCCGGTTAATATGGCTTAATTGAAACGAGAAAAATGAAGGAAATATGCCCTAGAGGCAATAATAAAGTTATTATTTATTTCCTTATTTCATGATAAATGTTTATTATTCATGCTAGAATTGTATTAACCGGAAACTTAGTACATGTGTGAATACATAGACAAACAAAGTGTCAGTAGTATGCCTCTACTTGACTAGCTCATTGAATCAAAGATGGTTAAGTTTCCTAGCCATAGACATGAGTTTTCATTTGATTAACGGGATCACATCATTAGAGAATGATGTGATTGACTTGACCCATTCTGTTAGCTTAGCAATTGATCATTTAGTATGTTGCTATTGCTTTCTTCATGACTTACACATGTTCCTATGACTATGAGATTATGCAACTCCCGTTTACCGGAGGAACACTTTGTGTGCTACCAAACGTCACAACGTAATTGGGTGATTATAAAGGTGCTCTACAGGTGTCTCCGAAGGTATTTGTTGAGTTGGCGTATTTCGATATTAGGATTTGTCACTCCGATTGTCGGAGAGGTATCTCTGGGCCCTCTCGGTAATGCACATCACTATAAGCCTTGCAAGCAATGTGATTAATGAGTTAGTTGCGGGATGATGCATTACATAACGAGTAAAGAGACTTGCCGGTAACGAGATTGAACTAGGTATTGAGGTACCGATGATCGAATCTCGGGCAAGTAACATACCGATGAACAAAGGGAACAACGTATGTTGTTATGCGATTTGACTGATAAAGATCTTCGTAGAATATGTGGGAGCCAATATGAGCATCCAGGTTTCGCTATTGGTTATTGACCGGAGACGTGTATCGGTCATGTCTACATAGTTCTCGAACCCGTAGGGTCCACACGCTTAACATTCAGTGACAATTTATATTATGAGTTATGTGTTTTGATGTATCGAAGGTAGTTCGGAGTCCCGGCTGAGATCGGGGACATGACGAGGAGTCTTGAAATGGTTGAGACGCAAAGATCGATATATTGTACGACTATATTCGGACATCGGAAAGGTTCCGAGTGATTCGGGTATTTATCGGAGTACCGGAGAGTTACAGGAATTAGTATTGGGCCTTAATGGGCCATACGGGAAAGAAAAAAAGGCCTCAAAGGGTGGCCGCACCCCTCCCCATGGACTGGTCCGAATTGGACTAGGGAGGGGGGTGCCCCCTTCCTTCCTTCTCCTTTTTCCTTCCCTTCTCCTACTCCTACAAGGAAAGGAGGAGTCCTATCCCGATGGGAGTAGGACTCCCCCCTTGGCGCGCCCTCCTCTTGGTCCGCCGCCTCCCCCCCCCCCTTGCTCCTTTATATACGGGGGCAGGGGGCACATCTAGACACAACAAGTGATCCCTTGGATCTCTTAGGCGTGTGCGGTGCCCCCTCCACCATAATCCACCTCAATAATATCGTAGCGGTGCTTAGGCGAAGCCCTGCGTCGATAGAACATCATCATCTTCACCATGCCGTCATGCTGACGGAACTCTCCCTCAAAGCCCGGCTGGATCGGAGTTTGAGGGACGTCATCGAGCTGAACGTGTGCTGAACTCGGAGGTGTCTTACGTTCGGTACTTGATCGGTCGGATCGTGAAGACGTACGACTACATCAACCGCATTGTGCTAACGCTTCTGCTTTCGGTCTATGAGGGTACGTGGACAACACTCTCCCCTTGCGTTGCTATGCATCACCATGATCTTGCGTGTGCGTAGGAAATTTTTGAAATTACTACATTCCCCAACAGTGGCATCCGAGCCAGGTTTTATGCGTAGATGTTATATACACGATTAGAACACAAGTGAGTTGTGGGCGATACAAGTCATACTGCTTACCAGCATGTCATACTTTGGTTCGGCGATATTGTTGGATGAAGCGGCCCGGACCGACATTACGCATACGCTTACACGAGACTGGTTTTACCGCCGTGCTTTGCACACAGGTGACTAGCGGGTGTCAGTTTCTCCAACTTTAGTTGAATCGAGTGTGGCTACGCCCGGTCCTTGAGAAGGTTAAAACAGCACTAACTTGACGAACTATCGTTGTGGTTTTGATGCGTAGGTAAGAACGGTTCTTGCTCAGCCCATAGCAGCCACGTAAAACTTGCAACAACAAAGTAGAGGACGTCTAACTTGTTTTTGCAGGGCATGTTGTGATGTGATATGGTCAAGGCATGATGCTATATTTTTTTGTATGAGATGGTCATGTTTTGTAACCGAGTAATCGGCAACTGGCAGGAGCCATATGGTTGTCGCTTTATTGTATGCAATGCAATCGCCCTGTAATTGCTTTACTTTGTCACTAAGCAGTAGTGATAGTCGTAGAAGCAATAGTTGGCGAGACGACAATGATGCTATGATGGAGATCAAGGTGTCGCGCCGGTGATGATGGTGATCATGACGGTGCTTCGGAGATGGAGATCACAAGCACAAGATGATGATGGCCATATCATATCACTTATATTGATTGCATGTGATGTTTATCTTTTATGCATCTTATCTTGCTTTGATTGACAGTAGTGTTATAAGATGATCTCTCACTAAATTTCAAGATAAAAGTGTTCTCCCTGAGTATGCAACGTTGCCAAATTTCATCGTGCCCAGACACCACGTGATGATCGGGTGTGATAAGCTCTACGTCCATCTACAACGGGTGCAAGCCAGTTTTGCACACGCAGAATACTCAGGTTAAACTTGACAAGCCTAGCATATACAGATATGGCCTCGGAACACTGAGACCGAAAGGTCGAGCGTGAATCATATAGTAGATATGATCAACATAGTGATGTTCACCATTGAAAACTACTCCATCTCACGTGATGATCGGACATGGTTTAGTTGATTTGGATCACGTGATCATTTAGATGATTAGAGGGATGTCTATCTAAGTGGGAGTTCTGAAGTAATATGATTAATTAAACTTTAATTTATCATGAACTTAGTCCTGGTAGTATTTTGCAAATAATGTTGTAGATCAATAGCTCGCGTTGTTCCTTCCCTATGTTTTTATATGTGTTCGAGAAAACTAAGTTGAAAGATGTTAGTACAAAAGATGCGGACTAGGTCCGTGATCTGAGGTTTATCCTCATTGCTGCACAGAAGAATTATGTCCTTGATGCACCGCTAGGTGACAGACCTATTGCAGGAGCAGATGCAGACGTTATGAATGTTTGGCTAGCTCAATATGATGACTACTTGATAGTTTAGTGCACCATGCTTAACGGCTTAGAATCGGGACTTCAAAGATGTTTTGAATGTCATGGACCATATGAGATGTTCCAGGAGTTGAAGTTAATATTTCAAGCAAATACCCGAGTTGAGAGATACGAAGTCTCTAACAAGTTCTATAGCTAAAAGATGGAGGAGAATAGCTCAAGCAGTGAGCATGTGCTCAGATTGTCTGGGTACTACAATCGCTTGAATCAAGTGGGAGTTAATCTTCCAGATAAGATAGTGATTGACAGAGTTTTCTAGTCACCATCACCAAGTTACTGGAACTTCGTGATGAACTATAGTATGCAAGGGATGACGAAAACGATTCCCGAGCTCTTCGTGATGTTGAAATCGGTGAAGGTAGAAATCAAGAAAGAGCATCAAAGTGTTGATGATCGACAATACCACTAGTTCCAAGAAAAGGGCAAAGGGAAAGAAAGGGAACTTCAAGTAGAATGACAAGCAAGTTGTCACTCCCATGAAGAAGCCCAAAGCTGGACCAAAGCCTGAAACTGAGTGCTTCTACTGCAAAGGAATTGGTCACTGGAAACGGAAATGCCTTGAATTTTTGGTAGATAAGAAGGATGGCAAAGTGAACAAGGGTATATTTGATATACAGGTTATTGATGTGTACCTTACTAGCGTTTATAGTAACCCCTGGGTATTTGATACTTGTTCGGTTGCTAAGATTAGCAACTCGAAACAGGAGTTACACAATAAACAGAGACTAGTTGAGGGTGAAGTGATGATGTGTGCTGGAAGTGGTCCCAAGATTGATATGATCATCATCGCACACTCCCTATATTTTTGAGATTAGTGTTGAACCTAAATAAATGTTATTTGGTGTTTGCGTTGAGCATGAATAGGATTTGATCATGTTTATTGCAATACGGTTATTCATTTAAAGTGAGAGAATAATTGTTGTTATGTTTACATGAATAAAACCTTCGATAGTCATACACCCAATGAAAATAGTTTGTTGGATCTCGATCGTAGTAATACACATATTCATAATATTGATGCCAAAAGATACAAAGTTGATAATGATAGTGCAACTTATTTGTGGCACTGTCGTTTGGGTCATATCGGTGTAAAACGCATGAAGAAACTCCATAAAGATGGACTTTTGGAATCACTTGATTATGAATCATTTGATGCTTGCAAACCATGCCTTATGGGCAAGATGACTAAAACTCCGTTCTCCGGAACAATGGAACGAGCTACTGACTTACTTGAAATAATACATATCGATGTATGCGATCCATTAAGTGTTGATGCTCGTTAATGACCCACAAGTATAGGGATCTATCATAGTCCTTTCGATAAGTAAGAGTGTCGAACCCAACGAGGAGAAGAAGGAAATGACAAGCGGTTTTCAGTAAGGTATTCTCTGCAAGCACTAAAATTGTAGGTAACAGATAGTTTTGTAACAAGATAATGTGTAATGGGTAACAAGCAATGAAAGTAAATAAAGTGCAGCAAGGTGGCCCAATCCTTTTTGTAGCAAAGGACAAGCCTGGACAATTTCTTATAATGAGAAAAGCGCTCCCGAGGACACATGGGAATTATAGTCAAGCTAGTTTTCATCACGCTCATATGATTCGCGTTCGATACTTTGATAATTTGATATGTGGGTGGACTGGTGCTTGGGTGCTGCCCTTTCTTGGACAAGCATCCCACTTATGATTAACCCCTATTTCAAGCATTCGCAACTACAAAAGAAGTATTAAGGTAAGCCTAACCATAGCATTAAACTAGTGGATCCAAATCAGCCCCTTACGAAGCAACGCATAAACTAGGGTTTAAGCTGCTGTCACTGTAGCAACCTATCATCTACTTATTACTTCCCAATGCCTCCCTCTAGGCCCAAATAATGGTGAAGTGTCATGTAGTCGACATTCACATAACACCACTAGAGGAGAGACAACATACCTCTCATCAAAATATCGAACGAATACCAAATTCACATGACTACTAATAGCAAGACTTCACCCATGTCCTCAGGAACAAACGTAACTACTCACAAAGCATATTCATGTTCATAATCAGAGGGGTATTAATATGCATTAAGGATCTGAACATATGATCTTCCACCAAGGAAACCAATTAGCATCAACTACAAGGAGTAATCAACACTACTAGCAACCCAGAGGTACCAATTTGTGGTTTTGATACAAGATTGGATACAAGAGATGAACTAGGGTTTTGAGAGGAGATGGTGCTGGTGAAGATGTTGATGGAGATTGACCCCCTCCCGATGAGAGGATCGTTGGTGATGACGATGGTGATGATTTCCCCCTCCCGGAGGGAAGTTTCCCCGGCAGAACAGCTCCGCCGGAGCCCTAGATTGGTTCCGCCTCGTGGCGGCAGAGTTTCGTCTCGTAAGCTTGCTTATGATTTTTTCCAGGGTAAAAGCCTTCATATAGAAGAAGATGGGCACCGGAGGGCCACCAGGGGGCCCAGAAGACAGGGGGCGCCCCAAGTAGGGGTGGGCGCGCCCCCACCCTCCTAGCCAGGGTGTGGGACCCCTCTGGTAGTTTCTTCGCTCAATAATTCTTATTAATTCCAAAAGTGACTTCCGTGGAGTTTCAGGATTTTTGGAGCTGTGCAGAATAGGTTACCAATGTTAGCTCCTTTTCCAGTCAGAATTCCAGCTGCCGGCATTCTCCCTCTTCATGATAAACCTTGTAAAATAAGAGAGAATAGCCATAAGTATTGTGACATAACGTGTAATAACAGCCCATAATGCAATAAATATCGATATAAAAGCATGATGCAAAATGGACGTATCAACTCCCCCAAGCTTAGACCTTGCTTGTCCTCAAGCGGAAGCCGAAATCGAAAAATATGTCCACATGTTTAGATATAGAGGTGTCGATAAAAATAAAATACGGACATGAGGGCATCATGATCATTCTTATAACAGCAACATATATAGATTTTGTCATATGATTTCTTATGCTCAAGTAACAATCTATTCACAATGTCAAGTATGGAACATAAACTTCATTGAGAACTAACAAACTATAATCTCAGTCATTGAAGCAATTGCAATTTATCATAACATCAGAAAGAGTCAAGAATAGAGCTTTTCAGCAAGTCCACATACTCAACTATCATATAGTCTTCTACAATTGCTAACACTCACGCAATACTTGTGGTTATGGAGTTTTAATCGGACACTGAGAAAGATAGGGGCTTATAATGTTGCCTCCCAAAGTGTTCACCTTTGGGTGATGTCAACAATAATAATTCATGCTAACTTACATCCAATTGGATATATATATCAGGATCTTCCCAACACGAGGTGCTTGCCAAAGGATAAAATGAAAAAGGGAAAGGTGAAGATCACCTTGACTCTTGCATAATGTAAAGACATAAAGTAAAAGATAGGCCCTTCGCATATGGAAGCAGAGGTTGTCATGTGCTTTTAGGGTTGGATGCACAAAATCTTAATGCAAAAGAACGTCACTTTATATTGCCACTTGTGATATGTACCTTTATTATGCAGTCCGTCGCTTTTACTACTTCCATATCACATGATCGTATAAAGCTTATTTTCTCCGCACTAATAAGTCATACATATTTAGAGAGCAATTTTTATTGCTTGCAACATGACAACTTACTTGAAGGATCTTACTCAATCCATAGGTAGGTATGGTGGACTCTCATGGCAAAACTAGGTTTAAGGATATTTGGAAGCACAAGTAGTATTTCTACTTGGTGCAAGGAATTTTGGCTAGCATGAGGGGGAAAGGCAAGCTCAACATGTTGGGAAGATCAATGACAATATACTTTAACTGAGATGTGAGAAAACATAAACCATTACGTTTTCTTCCTTGTCCAACATCAACTCTTTAGCATGTCATACTTAATGAGTGCTCACAATCATAAAAGATGTCCAAGATAGTATATTTATATGTGAAAACCTCTCTTTCCTTATTACTTCCTATTAATTGCAACGATGACCAAAACTACGTTTGTCAACTCTCAACAACTTTTATGCCTCATACTCTTTATATGTGAAGTCATTACTATCCATAAGATCAATATGAACTCTTTTATTTCTTTTTATTCTTTCTATTTTCTCAAGATCATAGTAAGATAGCAAAGCCCTTGACTCAACACTAATCTTTATTATATAGCTCATGGACTCGATTACATAAAGAGATCACAAAGCAAAACTCAAAACTACTTGATACCAAAACTTCAATCTACTAGAACAAGATATTACTTAAAAGGATCAAACTAAGTAAAACGGTAAAGATAGGAGTGTGATGGTGATACGATATCGGGGCACCTCCCCCAAGCTTGGCAGTTGCCAACGAGAGTGCCCATACCCATGTGATTATGTCCTCGGAGGTGATGGAGGTGGTGATGATGATGGTGGATAATCGCACATCAAGCGTAAAAGCTCCTCCAATTTGCGGATGATGCCCCTGAGCCTGACAATATGATCCTTCAACAAAATATTTTCCTGCGTGAGATATTTGTTTTGTATGCGATCTAACTCAATCATCTTGAAAGCTTCAATCTCAGTTGGAGTAAAGAGGTTAGGTAGAGGTTGAGGGATGTCTTCTTTTTCCACCACCGGAGCTTGATCATCCATGGCCTTCTTGATCCCTTCATCCTTGTTGATTTCCTCCGGTTCTTATCTTTTCAGCTCTATCTTCAGTAGCCAAGCATCCTTGTCTTCATTGTTGAAGGAGGGCGACGTCATGGTGCTCTAGATCTGTCAGAAAAATAGCTCGAAACAAAAACAGAGGAGTTTTGCGTGATACGGTGGTCAAAACTTCTGGGAGATTATATAATGAATTTTTACCGACCAAAATATCTAACGTGCCAGAAAACGGAGTCCGGGAGGCACACGAGGTGCCCACGAGACAGGGGGCACGCCCAGTAAGGGTGGGCACGCCCTCCACCCTCGTGGAGGCCTCGTGTCCTTCCCGGATTACTTCTTTCTTTCCAAAATTCTTAAATATTCCAAAACGGAGAAAAATTGCCATTAGAATTGTTTTGGAGTCGGTTTACTTACCGTACCACATAACTATTCCTTTTCGGAGTCTGAAACATTCTGGAAAGTGTCCCTTATGTATTCCTCCGGGGTTACGGTCTCAATAATATTAGTTTCAACATTGATAGGATTACCTAAAATATAATGTTTGATTCTTTGACCGTTCACCACCCTCGGACTTGTGCCTTTGAAGTTGTTGATTTTTATGGCACCGGAACGATAGACCTCCTTGATAACGTAAGGACCTTCCCATTTAGAGAGAAGTTTTCCTTCAAAAAATCTTAAACGAGAGTTGAGTAGCAACACATAATCGCCTACGTTAAACTCACGCTTTTGTATTCTTTTTTCATGCCATCGTTTAACTTTTTCTTTGAACAGCCTGGCATTCTCATAGGCTTGGGTTCTCCATTCATCAAGTGAGCTAATGTCAAACAACCTCTTCTCACCGGCAAGTTTGAAGTCATAGTTGAGCTCTTTAATAGCCCAATATGCTTTGTGTTCAAGTTCAAGAGGTAGTGAAAGCTTTTCCATAAACCATCTTATACGGAGACATACCCATAGGATTTTTATATGCAGTTCTATAGGCCCATAATGCATCATCAAGTTTTTTGGACCAGTTCTTTCTAGATCTAATGACAGTCTTTTGCAAAATTAATTTGAGCTCTCTATTGCTCAACTCTACTTGACCACTAGACTGCGGGTGATAAGGAGATGCAATTCTATGATTAACATCATACTTAGCAAGCATCTTACGGAAAGCACCATGAATAAAATGTGAACCACCATCAGTCATAAGATATCTAGGGACTCCAAACCTCAGAAAATAACTTCTTTAAGCATCTTAATAGAGGTGTTATGATCAGCACTACTAGTTGGAATAGCTTCTACCCACTTAGTAACGTAATCAACAGCAACTAAAATATGTGTATAACCATTAGAGACAGGAAAAGGTCCCATATAATCAAAGCCCCGAACATCTAATGGTTCAATAACAAGAGAATAATTCATAGGCATTTCTTGACGTCTATAAATATTACCAATTCTTTGACATTCATCACAAGACAAGACAAACTTACGAGCATCTTTGAAGAGAGTAGGCCAATAAAAACCGGATTGCAATACCTTATGTGCAGTTCTATCACCAGTGTGGTGTCCTCCATATGGTTCAGAGTGACACTTGCATAGGATCTGTTCCTGTTCATGCTCAGGTACACAACGTCTAATAACACCATCTACTCCTTCTTTGTAAAGGTGTGGGTCATCCCAGAAGTAATGTCTTAAATCATAAAAGAACTTTTTCTTGTGCTGGTGTGTGAAACTAGGTGGTATAAATTTAGCAACAATGTAATTAGCATAATCAGCATACCAAGGAGCAGTACGAGAAGCATTACTGACCGCTAATTGTTCATCAGGAAAGCTATCATCAATAGTTAGTGGGTCATCAAGAACATTCTCTAGCCTAGACAAGTTGTCTGCAATGGGGTTCTCAGCTCCCTTTCTATCAATAATATGGAAATAAATTCTTGGAGCAAGAGAACCCATCTAATAAGTCTAGGATTAGCATCTTTCTTTTCCATAAGATATTTAATAGCAGCATGATCAGTGTGAATAGTAACTTTGGAATCAACAATATAAGGTCTGAACTTATCACATGCAAATACGACTCCTAAGAACTCTTTTTCAGTAGTAGCATAATTTCTCTGGGCAGTATCAAGAGTTTTACTAGCATACTGGATAACATTCAATTTCTTATCAACTCTTTGCCCTAGAACAGCACCTACAGCATAATCATTAGCATCACACATAATTTCAAAGGGTAAATTCCAATCAGGTGGCTGAACAATAGGTGCAGTGATCAAAGCTTTCTTAAGTATTTCAAATTCTTCTACACAATCATCATCAAAGACAAAAGGAATATCTTTTTGCAATAAATTAGTCAGAGGCCTAGAGATTTTAGAAAAGTCCTTAATGAACCTCCTATAAAAACCGGCATGACCAAGGAAACTTCTTATACCTTTTATGTCCTTGGGACATGGCATCTTTTCAATAGCATCAACTTTAGCTTTATCAACTTCAATACCTCTCTCGGGAATCTTATGCCCCAATACAATGCCTTCACTAACCATAAAGTGACACTTTTCCCAATTCAAGACGAGACTAGTGTCTTCACATCTCTGCAAAACTCGATCAAGGTTGCTCAAGCAATCATCAAAAGAGGATCCATAAACGGAGAAATCATCCATGAATACCTCACAAATCTTTTCAAAAAAGTCAGAGAATATAGCCATCATATATCTTTGAAAGGTAGCAGGTGCATTGCATAAACCAAAAGGCATACGTCTATAAGCGAAAGTACCGAAATGGCAAGTAGAAGTAGTTTTTGATTGATCCTCCACTGACACAAGTATTTGAGAGAAACCAGAATAACCATCTAGAAAGCAGAAATGTGTATGTTTGTATAGTCTTTCTAGCATTTGATCAATAAAAGGTAAAGGGTAATGATCGTTCTTAGTAGCTTTATTTAATTTACGGAAATCAATTACCATCCTATAACCTGTAATAATTCTTTGCGGGATCAATTCATCTTTATCATTAGGAACGACAGTAATACCTCCCTTTTTAGGAACACAATGGACATGACTTACCCATTCACTATCAGCAACGGGATAAATTATACCTGCCTCAAGGAGCTTTAGTATCTCCTTTCTTACCACTTCCTTCATCTTAGGATTTAATCGTCGTTGAGGATCTCTAACTGGTTTGGCATCTTTCTCCACTTTAATTTTGTGTTGGCATAGAGTGGGACTAATGCCCTTAAGATCATCCAGAGTATATCCAATAGCAGCACGGTGCTTTCTCAGAGTTTTCAATAATCTTTCTTCTTCTTGCTCTGAAAGGTTAGCACTAATAATAACAGGATATATTTTCTTTTCATCAAGATAAGCATACTTAAGATTATCAGGTAATGGTTTGAGCTCAAACACGGGATCACCCTTGGGTGGAGCGGGATCCCCTAGGATTTCAACAGGTAGGTTGTGTTTCAGAATAGGACCCTGTTGAAGGAACACTTCATCTATTTCCCTTCTTTCATTCATAAACATATCATTTTCATGGTCTAGCAAATATTGTTCTAACGGATCAGTAGGAGGCACGACAATAGAAGCAAGACCAATAATCTCATCCTTACTAGGTGATTCTTTATCACGGGGTTGTCTACGAAACTTAGCAAAATTAAACTCATGAGACATATCTGTTGGGGATATGACTATTTGTATAAGCCGCCCAGGAGGGGCCGGGTTACGCAAAGAGTCTTCATCAGAGGAAGCCCAAGGCCAAGCATGTAGATGGCGGTTCAATAAGGAGCTTAAGGCCCACGGGCGGCTTAAGCCCATTGTAGTAAACCGCCATGATGGCATGACTTGTAATGTAAGGTAGATTTAACTGGTCACCGAGCCGTACTCTGTTTATAAGCCGGCCGGGACTTTGTAAGCCGCAGGGGTCAACCCATGTATATAAAGGGACGACCTGCGGGCGACTTAGGGCAAGAAATAACTCATCGAGAACCGGGCATAGCATGTCTCGCTCCCTGGTTATCGAAACATCAATACCACACGTAGGCCTTACCTTCACCGTAAGGGGCCGAACTAGTATAAACACTCTCGTGTCCCTTGTCCCGATTTAACCCCTTCAAGCTTCCTAGTTGCGATGGCTCCACAACTAAGTCCTTTCACGAGGACATCTGACGTGACTATTCCACGACAGTTGGCGCCCACCGTGGGGTCAGCGCACGGTGGATTTGAGTTCTTGAAGGGTAACTTCGAAGGGCTCAAGGGGTACGTAGTGGGCCGGATGACCAAGAGTCGTCGCGGCAAGATCTACATCGACGACGAAGGCTGGGGCCCCGACGCCGGCTCAATTGAGTATGGGTACCGGGTCCCCTTCGGCGGAATCCACGTCTTCATTGGCCGGATCGGTGAGCCGGGCCCTGAGCCAGACAACTGCACCGACCTCGTTGAGACGGCTCAGCGTGCGAGGAAGACCCGGACTCAGCCGGTCATGAGGCGTGCCTTCGTGGGCTGCGTCCACGGAGAGGAACTTTCTGGATCTGAAGATGGGGGTGAGACGGTCGTCCTTTCAGACGGTGACTCGTCCGCCAGCTCAACAGATTCGTTGTATCAGGTACAAGACGGCGCGCTCGGGGGCTGTTCCGATGGCATCAGTATTCCGGACCCCGATGAGCCGCCAAGATGGGCTGGAATTTTCACGGCTGGGACTCAGCCCGGCTCAAACTCTACAGCAGCTGCGGTGATCATGTCCGGATCAGGAGCAGCCGGGGCAGGCGGCCCCGTGCGCCCACCGGCTCAGGTGCTGATGGACCTCATGGACAAGCTTATGGCCCTATTAACCGCCACGGTTATTCCTGCCGACAAGGATGAGCACGACACAGGAGTAGCTCAGGTGCGTGAGGAGATAGCTCAGGCCAAGGAGACCTTGGCAGCTAAGGATACTAGACTAGCTGCAGAACGGGCGGCTCTCGACGCCCGGGCACAGCGTTTGCAGTCAGAAGCTTACCGACTCACAATGAGCTTAAATGCATCCAGTGAGGTAATGAGGAGGAGACATCAGAAAACACAGTCCCGTTTACCTCCGAATTACGACCCCCGGGTTCTCTTTGCTACACCCGGAGCCGGTCCTAGTAACCCGCCAGAGGCCGGCCGGCTTATGACAGCCGGAACAGGAGGACCGACTCAGCCTAGGGAAGTGGTGCCGCCTCACGTAAGCATGCCACCGCCGCGTTATGTGCCGATTCCACCGGGTCACTTTTCCAACCCCATGGAGAACTTGATCGCAGCCTCAGCGCGTTTAGCGGCTCTTCTTATGGAAGGAGATGACCCGACGGCGGTGGAGACCCGAAGGGTCAGAGAGCTCCTCCAGACGGCCCTGGCTCAGCAGGAGAACTATTCTTACAGCCGGGACAGGATTCATTCCACTCCCCCGCCCTGGGGAGCACCACCTCGCCAGAACTGGAGCCCGAGTTACAGCAGACGCATGGAGTCGGAAGCTTTGTCAAGTAATGCCCAGCGGCGTAACCAGCCCGGGGGCTATAATCCGGCGCAGGACCAAGTACATCAGGAGAATGATCACCCGGAGTATCCAATGACATCTGTTGAGGCGGGAGTAGCCACTAGAACCGGTGGAGTTCCTTGCGTGGTGCCAGCTCTGCGTGACGTACGTCTGCCCAAGGACTTTAAGGGACCTCGAAAGGTACCAAATTACACGGCCGATTTACAGCCCAGAGCGTGGATCGAGAGTTATGAGATGGCCATGGAGCTGCTAGAGGTCAGTGACGCGGCAATGGCTAAGTATTTCACCATGATGTTGGATGGAACGGCCCGGTCTTGGCTAAAGGGCTTACCACCCAATTCCATTGGTTCATGGGGCGAGTTAAAGGCCCGGTTCATCCAGAACTTCAAAGACACCTATAAGCAATCCATATCAATTGTGGATTTGACGGACTGCAAGCAAGAGGAAGGCGAATCCACCACCCATTGGGTACGCCGGGTCAAAGAGATAATTCATTCCTCTTATAAGATGGACGCCGGCTCTGCAGTTCTTATGCTGGAGAAAAATTGCCTTTTTGAGCCGTTGAGGATGAAACTGGGGCGCCTTAAGCGTGACCTCACGGATATGGGTACGCTGATGGCAGCTTTAGTCAAATACGCTGATTCTGATAGTACCAAGGATTCCGCGTCTGACGATGAGAAGACAGGGAAGGGAAAAAGGAACAACAATGGAAAGGGTCAGCAGCATAACCCGGGGAATCAAGGCGGCAATAAGCGTAAGGCGGACGGTAACCCGGAGTTTGTGGCCAATGCCAACGCACGGGGTAACAATAAGAGATATAAGGGTAAGCCGCCTCGGTCCGGCGGGTCAGGCCCATCTCTTGAGCAGTTACTCAATGAGTCCTGCTCAAAACACGGCACTCGGGAGAGCCCCGCCACACATCTATGGAAGGATTGCGCAATCATGAAGGCGTTTAAAAATTCCAACACCTTCGATGGTGGTCATGGACCTGGCGGCGGCCCAGGGGCTGGCGGCTTTCATGGCCCGGGCGGCGGTTCAAATTCCGGTTTTCAGGGGCATCCAGGTGGCAACAGTCAGCAGCAGTCCGGTCAAGGCGGACAGCAGCAGAAACAGTCGGGTTATCAAAGTCATCCGAAGCAGTTGAGTGGCGGACAGTATCACGTGTTTACCACTAGCTTGTGAAAACGTGACCAGAAGGTTCATAAGAGGGCTGTGAATTCCGTTGAGCCGGCAATCCCTCGTTATTTAAGGTGGTCAGAGCAGCCCATCATATGGAGCAGGGAGGATCATCCTCCGCGGGTCGATAGCCCGGGTCAGTTGGCTTTGGTAGTGGTGCCCCAGGTTGGTGGGTATAAGTTCACCAAGGTGCTCATGGATGGGGGCAGTAGTATCAACATCCTTCACTACGAGACCTTTCAGCGCATGGGGTTGACTGATAAACATCTGAGAACATCCAACAATGTTTTCCATGGAGTTGTCCCTGGTAAGTCGGCTTACCCAGTTGGCAGGATTGAGCTAGAGGTGGCTTTTGGAGATGAACATGACTCCTGAGCTGAGAAGTTGACGTTTGAGGTGGTCAAGATCAGGAGCCCATACCACGCTCTGTTTGGATGGCCGGCTTATGCTAAGTTTATGGCCCGGCCATGTTACATTTATTTACATCTCAAGATGCCGGGTTACAAGGGCACCATCATTGTACATGGCAGTCGTAAAGTAGAATTGGAGTGTGAAGAAGGTGACGCGGCTTACGCTGAGTCGGCTTGCGCAGCAGAGGAGCTCAAATTTTATCAAGATAATGTTGACCCGGCGGATATGGCATCCCTGAAGAAGCCAACTACAGAGCATGACCCGGCGCTGAAGTTTAAGTCGGCAGCTAAGACGAAGCTTGTTGACTTTACCCCGGGTGATACTTCTAAACAGTTCAGCATCAGGAGCAACTTGGATCCCAAATAGGAAAGCGCGCTCATCGAGTTCATCCGTGAGAACCGGGACATCTTTGCATGGAAACCTTCTGACATGCCGGGTGTACCGAGGGAACTCGTTGAGCACAGTCTCGATATTGATCCAAAGTATTAGCCGGTCAGGCTGTTTCTTCGCCGTTTTAACGAAGAGCGATGAAAAGCTATTGGAGAAGAAGTCGCCCGGCTATTAGCGGCCGGGTTTATCATTGAAGTTTTTCACCTGGAGTGGTTGGCTAACCCGGTGCTCGTCCTCAAGAAGAACGGCACCTGGCGGATGTGCATGGATTACACGGACTTAAACAAGGCTTGTCCGGCTGACCCTTTTGCTCTTCCCCGTATTGATCAAATCATTGATGCTACGGCGGGTTGTGAGCGTTTGAGCTTTTTGGATGCTTATTCCGGTTATCATCAGATTAAGATGGTAGTTAAGGACCAGGAGAAGACGGCTTTCATCACTCCGTTTGGAGCCTTCTGTTATGTGTCTATGCCATTTGGGCTGAAGAGTGCCCAGGCAACTTATCAGCGGTGTGTGCAGAACTGTTTGCACGACCAAATCAGGCATAATGTCCATGCTTATGTGGATGACATTGTGGTGAAATCCAGAGAAAAGGAGACCTTGATATCCGACTTAAAGGAGACCTTTGATAATCTCCGGGTCTACAAGCTGATGCTTAACCCGGCCAAGTATGTGTTTGGTGTCCCTGCAGGCAAGCTTTTGGGCCTTCTGGTGTCCAACAGAAGCATCGAAGATAACCCGGAGAAGATCAAGGCGATTACTTCTCTGGCTAAACCGGCGTGCATCAATGATGTTCAGCGACTGGCGGGTCGCGTCGCCGCCTTAAGTTGGTTCATAAGTTGGCTCGGTGAGAAAGCCCTCCCATTGTATCAGATGATGAAGAAAACTAACACTTTCGTTTGGAGTGAGGCCGCTGATGCTGCTTTTGAAGACTTAAAGAGACAATTGTCTGAGCTGCCGGTTCTTGCGGCTCCAATTGACAAAGAGCCTTTGCTATTATATGTGGCTGCCAATTCACGAGCCGTCAGCGTTGCCATCATGGTGGAGCGTAAGGAAGCCGGTATGGCCGGTTTACTACATCAGTGAGGTGCTCATTGAATCCAAGCAAAGGTACCCTCATTGGCAGAAGCTTGTTTATGGGGTGTTCATGGCAAACCAGAAGTTGAAGCAGTATTTTCAAAGCCATCCTATAACTGTAGTAAGTTCTGCCCCTTTGGGAGACATTATTCAGAACAGAGAGGCCACAGGACGAGTCGCCAAGTGGGCTATTGAGCTTGGGCCTCATGGCTTGAAATACATGCCCCGGACGGCTATTAAGTCTCAGGCCTTGGTGGACTTCATCAATGATTGGACAGAGTTGCAAGCCCCTGAGGAGAAGCCGGATAACACATACTGGACTATTCACTTTGACGGTTCTAGGCAGCTAGAAGGCTCGGGGGCTGTAGTGGTGTTAACTTCCCCTCGAGGTGACAAATTTCGCTATGTACTCCGGCTTATGTTTCCATGTAATAACAATGCAGCTGAATATGAGGCATTACTCCATGGTCTCCAGATGGCTAAGGAGATGAACTTAAGCCGGTACGATGCTTGGGCGACTCAGATTTGGTGGCTCAGCAAGTGTCGGGCAATTGGGATTCCAAAGACCCCCTCATGGCGGCTTATCGTCGTGAAGTAGATGTTGTGGCTGGTCACTTCACGGGTTACCAAGTGGAGCACATTGATCGAAGGAAGAACGAGGCGACTGATGCTTTAAGCCGGTTGGGATCCCAACGTAAGCCGGTGCCGCCCAACACCTTTCTTGATGTGTTACATAACCCTTCTGCCAAGGTACCTACCGAGGAAGACCTAGCAGTGCCAGACCCGGAGGCACAGCTGGTGGCGGCTCTTCATGTTATCCCGGATTGGACGGTGCCTTACTTGGCTTATATGACCCGGGGTGAGTTGCCGGAGGATGAGACATTGGCGAGACAAATCGTCAGGCGCTCCAAATCCATGACGATTGTTAACGGCGAGTTACATCACCTCAGCGTCACGGGAGCGTTTCAACGCTGCGTATCACCTACAAAAGGCCAAGAAATACTCCGTGAGATCCATGAAGGAGATTGTGGCCATCACGCCGGGTCAAAATCCCTCGTAGCCAAGGCCTTTCGTCATGGTTTCTATTGGCTGACGGCTCATGCTGATGCAGAGGACCTAGTCAGTAAATGTGACGGGTGTCAAAAGCTCTCACGACGAGCTCATGTGCCGGCTCAAGAGTTAAGGATGATCCCAATCACCTGGCCGTTTGCAGTCTGGGGGCTTGACATGGTCGGACCTTTCAAAAGGTCTAAAGACAAAAAGACACATCTGCTGGTGGCAGTGGACAAGTTTACCAAGTGGGTTGAGGCAGAGCCGGTCAGTAAGTGTGATGCAGCCACGGCAGTTCAGTTCATAAAAAAGGTGATCTTTCGCTTTGGTTTTCCACATAGCATCATCACTGATAATGGCACTAATCTCTCTAAGGGTGCCATGGAAGAGTTCTGTCAAAGAGAACATATCCGGCTTGATGTTTCGGCTGTTGCTCATCCTCAATCCAATGGTCAAGCAGAGAGAGCTAATAAAGAGATCCGGAAAGGCATCAAGCCCCGGCTCTTGGTCCCTTTACAGTGGACTCCGGGTTGTTGGGTGGAGGAGTTACCCTCCGTGTTACGGAGCATCAACACTACACCGAACAGATCCACGGGATACACACCTTTTTTCATGGTTTCTGGAGCAGAGGCGGTCCTGCCAAGTGACATCCGGCACGACTCACCCCGAGTGGCGGCTTACGTTGAGGCGGACAACAAAAAGGCTCGTCAGGATGCACTTGACTTGTTGGACGAGGAGCGAGACTTGGCAATAGCCCGCTCGGTGATTTACCAGCAAGACCTGCACCGCTATCACAGCCGCCGGGTTAGAAGCAGAACTTTTCAGGAAGGCGACTTGGTGCTCCGGCTCATCCAGGATCAGTCTGATATGCACAAGCTATCCCCGCCTTGGGAAGGACCCTTTGTGGTCAGCAAGAATATGCATAATGGGTCATATTATCTCATCGATATTCGAGAGCGCAAGGACTCATTTAAATCGGAGGAGACCCGCCGGCCATGGAATATAGCTCATCTCCGGCCTTACTATACTTAAGTTACTTCTTAAGATACTTTCTATAATATACATATTATATAAAGCAATAAAGCAGGACCTCTGTCCTTTTTTCCCATAAAGAATGTTTCATGTTTTCTTTATCAGGTGATGGACAATGCCAACAGGGGACGGATCATATCTGAATCCGGCTTTCCCTTTGGTCCGGCTTATGATCATATCTGAACCTAGCCTTGGTCACTTCGGGGCTTCCTGTTCAAACATAGGTCGTATTCGAACCAAAGAGAACATAGCTGTCGATACCCACTTGATGGGCATATTGCCAAACCCACTTGGGGGCTTCCTGATCAAATTTGAATCATAGCTTAACCCCTTTGGGTCTGACGTGGACCATATTCGAATCAGCGTCATTAAACAACTCTTATGTTCACTTGGGGGCTTCCTGTTCAAACATAGGCCGTATTCGAACCAAAGAGAACATAGCTGTCCATACCCACTTGATCGGCATCGCCAAAGCCACTGGGGGCTATATGATCGTATCCGAATCTTAGCTTAACCCCTTTGGAACGGTTCTCTGATCGTATTCGAATCAGGAGCTTGTGAACATTTGCAAATATGAGTATCTTTACTATCATTGAAACCTTCTTGAGGAGATGGTTCTTTCCGGCTTTATATTAGTTACTTCAGGTTCTAACAAGTGCCAGGTAAAAACTTATATGAGCCTGAGAGGTTATTAAAAAGGTGTCACAGGTATGCTATTCTGATTATGTTTTAAACTAATCATGAACTGGCTTATACATATGATTTTTGATCATGTCCGGGTTATCAAAATTCTATAACCCGCTGGTGCAGTGAATCGCCCAGGAAAGCCTTGCCTGTTTTATGTGCAAGTTAAAACATAGCAAGGTGAAGGTCAAGGAAACACTTGATTAACATAAGCAAGGTGAATTTAGTACTGGCGCTTAGCAAAAGCAATAAGTACCATAAAGCATGACAGGCATTAAGGAGTTTTTCTATCCTATTACAAGACTCCCCGAGTCTGAATAAGTGAAGCATTGTTCTTTGCCAAATTATAACCCGGTTGGCGGCTCATTCCTCCGGCTGGCTTGATGACTCCAGGTTATCCTTCCCCACCTCTCCTTCGGTTGTTTTGTCCTGGAAGGTGGACGAGGCCCAGTCAATGCCGCTCAAAGCTTCAAATTCAGCTTCATCATCTATTAAACTGGCCGGGTCCACTTCAGGGGCAAAGGTATGCTTACGCGTTGGAGGGATTAGGCTGACTTGGTCATATGGGACATTTGGGATTCTCCGGTTCTCGCTGTCATAACCCGGAGAATACTTGGTGAGGTCAGTATCCTCCCCAATGAGAGTCGCCAGAGGGCGTACGACTTTAACACAGGCGGTGAAGTCTTGTTCGCCAAAAGCAGTGTCGTCCTCCTTAAGACTTGGATATCCAAGCAAGAGGTCAGCAAGGTCAAGCTCTGGCACCCATGCTTTTGCCCGACTCAAAGCAGCCACGGCTCCGGCTCTTGCAGATGCCCGCCTTAAGTCTTGAATGCGTTGAGGTAGCACCGACAGATGTCTCAATACGTCTTGCAGGAGCCGGGGAGAGGTATTTGATAAAGCCACAGCGGTCAACGCATGCTGTGACCCGGAGTACAGCTGTTCTTTCAAGGTGTACACTGCCTTAAGCTTGACAAGCATATTTTCCTTCAAATTAGTGCTCCTGGGGCCTGCATATTCACAGGTATAACAATAAGCTGGAGGCAACTATCACGATAACTCTTGAAGGATTACAATATTTATGAGCGGCTTACCAAAGATAGCTGAGACCATTTGGGATATGTGCCGTTTTAAGTCGGACAGCTCATTGGTTGCCTCGGCAAGAGATGCCTCCGCTGTTTCAACCCGGGTCACCAATGAAGCCCTCTCATCAACCCAAGCCTTCTTTTCCGATTCAAAATTTTTCTTCAGCTTCTCTTGTTCAGAGACACTGAATTCAAACTTGGAATTGGCTTTCTGAGCTTCGAGCTCTTGGGTTTTTAACTGGCTCTTCAAATCAGTAATCTCCGCCTCAAATTGACTTGCGGTGGCCTGCATTGACATCAGGTTATGGTAAGAATCTTGGTAAGATAACATTTAGGTCCCAAGTATTTTAAAAGTAAAGATACTTGGCACTTTGGGGCTAATGTATGTTTAAAGAATTTTTAAGTCTGTTTTACCAAGTTACACATATTAAGTCTCAAGCACTTTACAAGTAAAAGTACTTGACACTTGGGGGCTAATGTGACCCAAATTTAACGTTTCATGTTATCTCCGGGTTAAATATTCAATTTAAACCGGACAAAACTAATGGCTGGCAGATTATTAAGTCTACAGCATATTCATTCATAAGCAATAGACTTGGGGGCTGGTATAGTAAGTAAGATTCAGAGTGAAAGCTTAAATTTTACCTCAGATTTATGCTGTATTTGCTTCACCATGTCAATTTCCAGGTCACGACTACTGTGTACTTGGCTCAGATAGCCCGAGACTATATCACCAATACTTAAGTGAGAGTAATCGATGATGTCTTGTTTTGACTTCCGGCGCTGGGCAAACTCCTCCTTGGCGGTGCATTGGGCAAGGGCAGTAGGCCGGCCTGGTTCAAAGTATTGGCTCTTCACAATCTCAACCTCCGGGTCAACCGTCTTGGCCGGGCTAGGAACTTCCTGGTCATCCGAGGTATGAATCAAGTCTTCTGCAGGCGGGTCAGAAGTTGGCTGCGGGATGTCAGAAGCCGGTTCAAGCGGTGGCTGATGGGCGGAGCTGTCTGGAACGGATGAGTCAAACACCGGTTCAGTAACCACCGGGTCTTGGGACGGCTTATTCTTCTTTGCCCTCTTGCTGGGCTTTACTTGCCCACTGTCAATCAAAGTGGAAGGATAAGTATCAAAGCATAAGTATGGATAAATTCAACGTAAGAAAGGTTATATTACCCGGGAGCCGTTTTGAAAGCCGACATGTTCGATTGCATCGACTCGCCAGAAGAAGGAGAGGTATCCTGATAGTTGGAGTCGGATGAATTGAGAGGCTGGCGAATTAAACCCATCAAGGGTAAAACAAAACGTAAGTCGGAGATAACCTCAGTCCGACGCTTCCTGGTTACATCGGGTAAGCCGGAGGAAAGCTCTGCGTCCTGGTTGGCCCGAGTCTGTCGCCGGTTCTCAAGCTGTTGTTGCTTCAAAAGAAATTGAGGATCTTGGTAAGCGAGAGGGTGTGAAAACCTTACTTTCCGGGTCACCCTTTGGATTCTTTGTGTTGGCAAAGGCTCTGAGTCGAAGGAAATTATAGTTACCTCTTCGCCAGCTGCTTGGCTGTTCCCAGTATCCTCCTGAAAGGATCTAAATGTCAGTAAGGTAACGGTGAAGGAATTAAAGAAAATTAAAAAGATTACCTCTTCCTCATCTGAAGAAGAGTCATCCAATCTCATCATATCAGAGGCGCTGGGGTTTTTCTTTTTAGAGGTACCCGTCCTGGCGGTTTCCTTTTGGTCTTCTTGGCCGCCCGGGCCAGTTTTGCAGCCTCATGGTCATATTTGACCTTCCAAAAGTTGTCATTGGCCTATGGAAAAAGACAAGGAATCATAAGTATCAGAAGGTAACATATTAAAGAGTATTTGTGAAGACTAGTAACTTGCTGCAGGAGCCGAATTCTTCTTGCAGAAGGGAAGCAAACTGAACGTATTACTGGTTACAGTGCCCTCCTTCAATAGTGATTGGACTGTAGCGTCTGCTGCATCATCTAGTAAGTCCTCAGGACTATGACGCATTGAGTCGTCCTTTTCGCCTGTGTAAGTACACATTAAGCCGGAGCGGCGGCTTAATGGTAGTATCCGCCAGGTGACCCAGACCCGGACCACATCAATGCCAGTTAACCCGTTGCCCAAAAGGGCCTTGATCTTTCTGATGGTGGGGTTAAGAGGAAGGCGCTCAACAGCAGTTAACTTATCCGCTAGAGGATGATTGGACTCAAGGCGCAGGGCGCGAAAGCCGGGCAGAGGCTTCTCGTTAGCCGGAGAGGTGTCTTGGCAGTAGAACCACGTCTGGTTCCAGTCTTTGGGATGACTCGGCAGCTCAGCGTAATGAAAAAGGCAGTCTCTCCGCCGCTGGATTGAGATGCCGCCAAGTTCAAGACTAGGTCCGCTGGCGCGCTCATTCTGCCAGTTCAAATAAAAAAGCTCTCTGAATAGCAGCAGGCTTGGTTCCTCTCCTAAGTAAACCTCGCAGAAGACTTGGAAGTTACACAGATTGGACACAGAATTGGGTCCAATATCTTGAGGCCTCAGGTCAAAGAAATCCAGAACTTCCCTGAAGAATTTTGAGCCGGGAGGGGCAAATCCCCGGTTCATATGGTCTGTGAAAACGACTACCTCCCCGTCTTTGGGTTGAGGTATCTCCTCAGACGGGTGAGGGGCACGATAGGACATGATCTCCTTTTTGGGAAGATGGCCAGATGTCACAAACTCAGCAAGTTTGCTTTTGGTGACTGTGGATGGAACCCAGTTGCAAGTCACAGGGGCCTTGGCCGCCTTAGGAGCCATCTACGACAAAGTAAGAAAGTCCCGGTTCAAATTTAACCCGGGAGAAATATTCAAGATTATTTAAAGTAGCGGCTTAAGCGAGGGGCCTAATGATATAAGGGTGACAGTGCAACAATATTTAAGCCACTACAAGTATCAAGAGTAGTTCAAAATTCTTAAGGTCATGAGAAGAAAGCAAGGTTTTCGGCTCAATATCACTTATTTAAATGGGCTACATGGACAGTCATGTTTATGGGTATTTGACAGAAGTAATTTTCCGGGTGATACAAACAGGTTTTACCATCTACAACTGTTATCTTGGATCAAACAACTGTTCTGAAAAGAAAATTTTCTAGACCTAAGACTGGAGCGGATAAGTTCAAGGGCTTGAATGGGGCCTCTATGTGACAGAAAGGGGTTTATTTGCATTTCAAAGTAGGTGCAAAACATCTACCGCATCAGTTTTTATCTTCTTCAAGATCAAGAAGGGCGAGGATAAAGAAATCTACGGAAGAAAGCTACTGAACAGCAAAGAACTCGAGGAACTCGAAGAACTCGAAGGCCTTGATGTAGATCTAAGGAGCAGGAAAAAGGAGACTCACTGATGCAAGGTTGCCGCGGAAGGGTGTCGCGTTCTTTCTGGTCTAACCAGGTTGATGCAGCGGCCTGAGTTGGTGAAGACAGGAAGATCTGCGGCGGGGGCGGCGGGGCTCGAGTGGCAGAGAGGAGGCAAGAGGAAGAAGACGACTGGAAGGAGGAGAATGGGGACCTAGGTCGCGCCTATTTATAAGGAGAGGATAACTGAGACGGCGCGGGAAACGAGGAGATAAGAATTATTATCCAGCGGCCCCGACGCCTCGATTTTCGGAACAGTCAATAAAGGCAGAGATCCGTTGAAAGATACGGTGACGTCACAGCGGCTTAACCCGGATCCAGAAGATGACGTCATGGCGGGTTAACAAAAACCCTCTATATAGTCAGAAGACTGAAGATTTAATTATTTAAAAATATTTTTAGATTGACATGAACAGGTTCAAATCAATCCGGGGCCTAATGTTGGGGATATGACTATTTGTGTAAGCCGCCCAGGAGGGGCCGAGTTACGCAAAGAGTCTTCATCAGAGGAAGCCCAAGGCCAAGCATGAAGATGGCGGTTCAATAAGGAGCTTAAGGCCCACGGGCGGCTTAAGCCCATTGTAGTAAACCGCCATGATGGCATGACTTGTAATGTAAGGTAGATTTAACTGGTCACCGAGCCGTACTCTGTTTATAAGCCGGCCGGGACTTTGTAAGCCGCAGGGGTCAACCCGTGTATATAAGGGGACGACCTGCGGGCGACTTAGGGCAAGAAACAACTCATCGAGAACCGGGCATAGTGTGTCTCGCTCCCTGGTTATCAAAACATCAATACCAACCCAACTAGACGTAGGCCTTACCTTCACCGTAAGGGGCCGAACTAGTATAAACACTCTCGTGTCCCTTGTCCCGATTTAACCCCTTCAAGCTTCCTAGTTGCGATGGCTCCACAACTAAGTCCTTTCACGAGGACATCTGACGTGACTATTCCATGACATAGAGTGGGACTAATGCCCTTAAGATCATCCAGAGTATATCCAATAGCAGCATGGTGCTTTTTCAGAGTTTTTAATAATCTTTCTTCTTCTTGCTCTGAAAGGTTAGCACTAATAATAACAGGATATATTTTGTTTTCATCAAGATAAGCATACTTAAGATTATCAGGTAATGGTTTGAGCTCAAACACGGGATCACCCTTGGGTGGAGGGGGATCCCCTAGGATTTCAACAGGTAGGTTGTGTTTCAGAATAGGACCCTGTTGAAGGAACACTTCATCTATTTCCCTTCTTTCATTCATAAACATATCATTTTCATGGTCTAGCAAATATTGTTCTAATGGATCAGTAGGAGGCACGACAATAGAAGCAAGACCAATAATCTCATCCTTACTAGGTGATTCTTTATCACGGGGTTGTCTACGAAACTTAGCAAAATTAAACTCATGAGACATATCCCCTAAGCCAATTGTAACAACATCCTTTTTGCAATCAATTCTAGCATTAGCAGTATTCAAGAAAGGTCTACCAAAAATAATGGGACAAAACTCATCTTGTGGGGAACCAAGAACAAGAAAATCAGCAGGATATTTAACCTTCCCACACAAGACTTCAACATCTCTAACAATCCCAACTAGCTTAATGGTGTCCCTATTGGCAAGCTTAATAGTAACATCAATATCTTCTATTTCAGCAGGTGCAATATCATGCATAATTTTTGCATATAAGTCAAAGGGTATTGCACTAGCACTAGCACCCATATCACATAAGCCATGATAACAATGATCTCCTATTTTAACAGAAATAACAGGCATGCCTACAACAGGTCTATGTATCTTAGCATCTGGTCTAGCAATATTAGCAGCCTGTTCACAGAAGTAAATAACATGCCCATCTAAATTATCATCCAAGAGATCTTTAACCATAGCAATACTAGGATCAACTTTGATTTGCTCAGGAGGTGTATAAGTTCTAGTATTACTCTTATGAACAACAGTTGAAGTTTTAGCATGATCCTTCATCCTAACAGGAAAAGGTGGTTTCTCAACACAACTAATAGGGACAATAGGATCATTATACGTGCTAGTCTTTTCTTCAACTGTAATGGGTGCAACTACTTTTACTTCAGTGGGAGGATTATATTTAAACCACTTCTCCTTAGGGAGATCAACGTGAGCAGCAAAAGATTCACAAAAAGCAGCTACTATCTCAGAGTCAAGTCCATATTTAGCGCTAAATCCACGAAAAGCATCGGTATCCATAAAAGATTTAACACAGTCAAACTTAGGTGTTATACCTGACTCCTTACCATCGTCGGAACCCCAATCTTCCGAGTTGCGTTTAATTCTTTCCAATAAATCCCACGTTAATTCAGTAGTCTTTAGCATATAAGAACCAGCACAGGAAGTATCAAGCATGGTGCGATCATTGGGAGAAAGCTGAGCATAAAGTTTTTGAATAATCATATCTCTTGAGAGCTCATGATTGGGGCATGAATATAACATTGACTTAAGCCTCCCCCAAGCTTGAGCGATGCTTTCTCCTTCGCGAGGCCAGAAATTATATATGTAATTACGATCATGATGAACAAGATGCATAGGTAGAACTTCTGGTGAAATTCCAACTTCAATCGTTTATAATTCCAAGATCCCGTATCATCACATAGCCTATACCATGTCAATGCATCTCCCTTCAAAGATAAAGGGAAGACCTTCCTTTTTACAACATCATCGGAAATACCTGCAAGCTTAAATAATCCACAAAGATAAGGTGTAAATCGGGATGCAATGTTCCATCTCCTGCAAAGGGATTAGCTAGCAGTTTCTCTATCATACCCGAAGGAATCTCAAAGTAAACATTTTCAGTAGGTTCAATAGGTTGAGGAGCAACTCTTTGCTCTACTGGTTGGGGTGAAGATACCCCGAACAAGCCCCTCAAAGGATTAGTTTCCATAGTAACAAGTGATAGAAAATTTCAGCACACTATATAAATGTTTCCTTACCAAGTTCCACTCACCAAAGGCGCTTCACTCCCTGGCAACGGCGCCAGAAAAGAGTCTTGATGACCCACAAGTATAGGGGATCTATCATAGTCCTTTCGATAAGTAAGAGTGTTGAACCCAACGAGGAGCAGAAGGAAATGACAAGCGGTTTTCAGTAAGGTATTCTCTGCAAGCACTAAAATTGTAGGTAACAGATAGTTTTGTAACAAGATAATGTGTAACGGGTAACAAGCAATTAAAGTAAATAAAGTGCAGCAAGGTGGCCCAATCCTTTTTGTAGAAAAGGACAAGCCTGGACAATTTCTTATAATGAGAAAAGCGCTCCCGAGGACACATGGGAATTATTGTAAAGCTAGTTTTCATCACGCTCATATGATTCGCGTTCGGTACTTTGATAATTTGATATGTGGGTGGACCGGTCCTTGGGTACTTCCCTTTCTTGGACAAGCATCCCACTTATGATTAACCCCTATTGCAAGCATCCGCAACTACAAAAGAAGTATTAAGGTAAACCTAACCATAGCATTAAGCTAGTGGATCCAAATCAGCCCCTTATGAAGCAACACATAAACTAGGGTTTAAGCTTCTGTCAATCTAGCAACCCATCATCTACTTATTACTTCCCAATGCCTTCCTCTAGGCCCAAATAAAGGTGAAGTGTCATGTAGTCGACGTTCACATAACACCACTAGAGGAGAGACAACATACATCTCATCAAAATATCGAACGAATACCAAATTCACATGACTACTAATAGCAAGACTTCACCCATGTCCTCAGGAACAAACGTAACTACTCACAAAGCATATTCATGTTCATAATCAGAGGGGTATTAATATGCATTAAGGATCTGAACATATGATATTCCACCAAGTAAACCAATTAGCATCAACTACAAGGAGTAATCAACACTACTAGCAACCCACAGGTACCAATTTGTGGTTTTGATACAAGATTGGATACAAGAGATGAACTAGGGTTTTGAGAGGAGATGGTGCTGGTGAAGATGTTGATGGAGATTGACCCCCTCCGATGAGAGGATCGTTGGTGATGACAATGGTGATGATTTGCCCCTCCCGAAGGGAGGTTTCCCCGGCAGAACAGCTCTGGCGGAGCCCTAGATTGGTTCCGCCAAGGTTCCGCCTCGTGGCGGCAGAGTTTCGTCTTGTAAGCTTGCTTATGATTTTTTTTCTCGGGTAAAAGCCTTCATATAGCAGAAAATGGGCACCGGAGGGCCACCAGGGGGCCCAGGAGACAGGGGGCGCGCCCAGTAGGGGTGGGCGCGCCCCCCACCCTCCTGGCCAGGGTGTGGGCCCCCTCTGGTAGTTTCTGTGCTCAATAATTCTTATTAATTCCAAAAGTGACTTCCGTGGAGTTTCAGGATTTTTGGAGCTATGCAGAATAGATTTCCAATATTTGCTTCTTTTCCAGCCAGAATTCTAGCTGCCGGCATTCTCCCTCTTCATGATAAACCTTGTAAAATAAGAGAGAATGGCCGTAAGTATTGTGACATAACATGTAATAACAGCCCATAATGCAATAAATATCGATATAAAAGCATGATGCAAAATGGACGTATCACTCATGGCGAGTATCGTTATTTTCTGACCTTCACAAATGATTTGAGCAGATATGAGTATATCTACTTAATGAAACACAAGTATGAAACATTTGAAAAAGTTCAAAGAATTTCAGAGTGAAGTGGAGAATCATCGTAACAAGAAAATAAAGTTTCTATGATCTGATCGTAGAGAAGAATATTTGAGTTACGAGTTTGGCCTTCATTTAAAAACAATGTGGAATAGTTTCACAGCTCACACCACATGGAACACCACAGCGTAATGGTGTGTCTGAACGTCATAACTGAACTTTATTGGATATGGTGCGATATATGATGTATCCTACCAATTTACCACTATCGTTTTGGGGTTATGCATTAGAGACAGTTGCATTCACTTTAAATAGGGCACCATCAAAATCCGTTGAGACGACACCTTATAAACTATGGTTTGGCAAGAAACCAAAGTTGTCGTTTCTTAAAGTTTGGGGCTGCGATGCTTATGTGAAAAAGTTTCAACCTGATAAGCTCGAACCCAAATTAGAGAAGTGTGTCTTCATAGAATACCCAAAGGAAACTATTGGGTACACCTTCTATCACAGATCCGAAAGCAAGATATTCGTTGCTAAGATGGATCCTTTCTAGAGAAGGAGTTTCTCTCGAAAGAAGTGAGAGGGAGGAAAGTAGAGCTTGATAAGGTAATTGTACCTTCTCCCGAATTGGAAAGTAGTTCGTCACAGAAATCAGTTCTAGTGATTCCTACACCAATTAGTGAGGAAGCTAATGATGATGATCATGAAGCTTCAGATCAAGTTACTACCAAATTTTGTAGATCTTCCAGATTAAGATCCGCACCAGAGTGGTACGGTAATCCTATTCTGAAGTCATGTTACTAGATCATGATGAACCTACGAACTATGAGGAAGTGATGATGAGCCCAAATTCCGCGAAATGGCTTGAAGGCCATGAAATCTGAGATGGGATCCATGTATGAGAACAAAGTGTGGACTTTGGTGGACTTGCCCGATGATCGGCAAGTCATAGAAAATAAATGGATCTTCAAGAGGAAGATGGACACTGATAGTAGTGTTACTATCTACAAAGCTCGACTTGTTACGAAAGGTTTTCAACAAGTTCAAGGGGTTGACTATGATGAGACCTTCTCACCGTAGTGATGCTTAAGTCTGTCTTAATCATGTTAGCAATTGCCGCATTTTATGATTATGAAATTTGGCAAATGGATGTCAAAACTGCATTCCTGAATGGATTTCTGGAAGAAGAGTTGTATATGATGCAACCAGAAGGTTTTGTCGATCCGAAAGGTGCTAACAAAGTGTGCAAGCTCCAGCGATCCATTTATGGACTGGCGCAAGCCTCTCGGAGTTGGAATAAATGCTTTGATAGTGTGATCAAAGCGTATGGTTTTATACAGACTTTTGGAGAAGAATGTATTTACAAGAAAGTGAGTGGGAGCTCTGTAGCATTTCTAATATTATATGTGGATGACATATTGTTGATTGGAAATGATATAGAATTTCTGGATAGCATAAAAGGATACTTGAATAATAGTTTTTCAAAGAAAGACCTCGGTGAAGCTGCTTACACATTGAGCATCAAGATCTATAGAGATAGATCAAGATGCTTGATAAGATTTTTCAATGAGTACATACCTTGATAAGTTTTTGAAGTAGTTCAAAATGGAACAGTCAAAGAAGGAGTTCTTGCCTGTCTTGCAAGGTGTGAAGTTGAGTAAGACTCAAAAACCGACCATGGCAGAAAATAGAAAGAGAATGAAAAGTCATTCCCTATGCCTCAGTTATAGGTTCTATAAAGTATGCTATGTTGTGTACCAGACCTATTGTATACCTTGCTCTGAGTTTGGCAAGGGAGTACAATTTTGGTCTAAGAGTAGATCACTGGACAACGGTCAAGAATATCCTTAGTGAGGACTAAGGAAATATTTCTCGATTATGGAGGTGATAAAAGAGCCCGTCGTAAAGAGTTACATCGGTGCAAGCTTTTACACCAATCCAGATGACTCTAAGTCTTAGTCTGGATACATATTGAAAGTGGGAGCAATTAGCTAGAGTAGCTCCGTGCAGAGCATTATAGACATAGAATATTTGCAAAATACATACGGCTCTGAATGTGACAGACCCATTGACTAAACTTCTCTCACGAGCAAAACATGATCATACCTTAGTACTCTTTGGGTGTTAATCACATAGCGATGTGAATTAGATTATTAACTCTAGTAAACCCTTCGGGTGTTGGTCACATGACGATGTGAACTATGGGTGTTAATCACATACAGATGTGAATATTGGTGTTAAATCACATGGTGATGTGAACTAGATTATTGACTCTAGTGCAAGTGGGAGACTGAAGGAAATATGCCCTAGAGGCAATAATAAAGTTATTATTTATTTCCTTATTTCATGATAAATGTTTATTATTCATGTTCGAATTGTATTAACCGGAAACTTAGTACATGTGTGAATACATAGACAAACAAAGTGTCACTAATATGCCTCTACTTGACTAGCTCGTTGAATCAAAGATGGTTAAGTTTCCTAGCCATAGACATGAGTTGTCATTTGATTAACGGAATCACATCATTAGAGAATGATGTGATTGACTTGACCCATTCTGTTAGCTTAGCAATTGATCGTTTTGTATGTTGCTATTGCTTTCTTCATGACTTATACATGTACCTATGACTATGAGATTATGCAACTCCCGTTTACCAGAGGAACACTTTGTGTGCTACCAAACGTCACAACGTAACTGGGTGATTATAAAGGTGCTCTACAGGTGTCTCCGAAGGTACTTGTTGAGTTGGCGTATTTCAAGATTAGGATTTGTCACTCCGATTGTCGGAGAGGTATCTCTGGGCCCTCTCGATAATGCACATCACTATAAGCCTTGCAAGAAATGTGATTAATGAGTTAGTTGCGGGATGATGCATTACATAACGAGTAAAGAGACTTGCCGGTAATGAGATTGAACTAGGTATTGAGATACCGACGACCGAATCTCGGGCAAGTAACCTACCGATGAACAAAGGGAACAACGTATGTTGTTATGCGGTTTGACCGATAAAGATCTTCGTAGAATATGTGGGAGCCAATATGAGCATCCAGGTTCCGCTATTGGTTATTGACCGGAGACGTGTCTCGGTCATGTCTACATAGTTCTCGAACCCGTAGGGTCCGCACGCTTAACGTTCGGTGACGATTTATACTATGAGTTATGTGTTTTGATGTACCGAAGGTAGTTTGGAGTCCAGGATGTGATCGGGGACATGACGAGGAGTCTCGAAATGGTCGATACGTAAAGATCGATATATTGGACAACTATATTCGGACATCGGAAAGGTTCCGAGTGATTCGGGTATTTATCGGAGTACCGGAGAGTTACAGGAATTCGTATTGGGCCTTAATGGGCCATACGGGAAAGAAGAAAAAGGCCTCAAAGGGTGGTCGCACCCCTCTCCATGGACTGGCCCGAATTGGACTAGGGAGGGGGGGCGCCCCCCTTCCTTCCTTCTCCTTTTTCCTTCCCTTCTCCTACTCCTACAAGGAAAGGAGGAGTCCTACTCCCGGTGGGAGTAGGACTCCCCTCTTGGCGCGCCCTCCTCTTGGCCGGTCGCCTCCCCCCTTGCTCCTTTATATACGGGGGCGGGGGGCACCTCTAGACACAACAATTGATCCCTTGGATCTCTTAGTCGTGTGCGGTGCCCCCCTCCACCATAATCCACCTCGATAATATCGTAGCGGTGCTTAGGCGAAGCCCTGCGTCGGTAGAACATCATCATCTTCACCACGCCGTCGTGCTGATGGAACTCTCCCTCAAAGCTCGGCTAGATCGGAGTTCGAGGGACGTCATTGAGCTGAACGTGTGCTGAACTCGGAGGTACCGTACGTTCGGTACTTGATCGGTCTCGATCGTGAAGATGTACAACTACATCAACCGCGTTGTGCTAACGCTTCCGCTTTCGGTCTACGAGGGTACCTGGACAACACTCTCCCCTTTTGTTGCTATGCATCACCATGATCTTGCGTGTGTGTAGGAATTTTTTTAAAATTACTACATTCCCCAACAAAAAATACACTGGCGGTCAACGTATGTAACAATACGCTCTTTACGGTCACTATATATAGTTTTGCGGTGATTATACGATCACTAGCTCATCGTTAGAGCACCGTATTGCACCCTACTGACCAGCCACATAGTCGACGTGGCACTTTGTTGACTTGTTAAATTGTCACCTGGTTTTTGGGTCCCACCTGTTAGTTGGCAGAGCAAAGAAATCAGTTAAACAAAACTTTACGCAGGCGCGACAGGAGTCCAACCCTTGCGCATGAACCACCCTGGCTGTGTATGTGAGTGCATGCATGTGTACTCCCTTGGTCTTCCAACAAAGAGTGTACATCGGCTAAAAACAAAGAGTGTAGTACATCTACACTTCCAATGCATTTATCCTTTAATCTAAATCGATATTGATTGACTAATGCACCAACTTGTGCTCTTGGTATAGGCTACATGTCTATCCTTAATTACAGCATGCAACGGCCTTCATTTAATCTTCTTCTCTCAATGGTCGCATGCACACATAAGTCTGCTACTTTTGGGCATTAATTATGCCCTGGTCAATGTGTAAATCTCTAAATGTACAGTCTTTCACGGACGTAGGGAGTAGGTTGAGCACTTGAGCGTGAGCGTGTGTGTTGCATCATGTGCCATGTGCCACATGGGTGTGTGAGTGTTGCATGCATCCATGTGTATGTGTGAGTGTTGCATGTTGCATGCATGCATGCATGCATGGGGATAACTCCCTCCCATTGACATGTTCATATTTCAAGCTTCCTCTGTTCCCTCCATATGGTGATACTCCCTCTGTTCCCAAATACGGAGTAAAAGCCTCCCTCTGTTCCCAAATACGGAGTATTTGTCTTTCTAGAGATTTCAACAAGTGACTACATATGGAGGAAAATGAGTGAAGTGAGCATAGAGGCATAGGGATACTGTAGAAAGGAAGTCTTCGCGATCCATTATTTCCCCATCTCGGTCAGAGAGAACTATTCAACTAGTCTTCGCAGTGAAGTGACAATACACGCGCAGCAGATGGGACACTTAATTAATAAGCTGAACCAGCGTGTTGGTGTTACTAAATCAGCCATACCCAGTACTGCCATCATGTTTGCCAGTAGAGCACGCTTCCGCAAATACGCCCACGCACCTCTGTCCTCCATTAACTGACATATGGGCCCTCTCGTGGTAGACCCACATGTCATTGGTGTAACTATTTACACTCCGAAGGACGGTATATCCTGGTAGTAGTACTAGTAGAATTGAGATTTAATGCACTTTCTTCCCCGTCTTCCACTCTTCTTCCTCCTCTCTTCTTCTTCCTCCTCTCTTCCCCATCGTTGGTCGCACACCATTTACCCCTGATCACTGCTCGCCCGCCCGCGCCATCTTCCTTGGTAGCTCGCGCGTACCATACCCCCCTGCTCACTGCTCGGCCACACGAGGAGAAGCTTCTTCGCTCGCCCGCCCGTATCCACTTCCCCGCTGGCTCGCAGGCACCGAAAACCCCAATGGAAGAACCGACTAACAGGCAGAGCCGCGATTGGAATTCCCTCCCCAATGTTCTCTTGGAGCAGATCTGTAATCGTATGGACCTACTCAACACCGTCCGTCTGGCCGCATGCTCGATGTCTTTGTACCATCTACTCGTCTATAACCGGCCGGCTCTTTTCAAGACACCCTGCTTGCTGATGCCCGATCCTTGCAGGTGGCCCAGACACCAACTTGACTATCCTACGGAGGTTGCCGTGGTGCCCCTCGACATGCTACCACTACCCGTCCACCTGTCCTTCATGCGCGGCCACTACTGGGCGGGCATGAAGGCCAACTAGATCATCCTCATCCACCAATCCGGTAGTCTGTGGCGTCTCGTGGATATCTACACCCAGCGAGGGGTCACACATCGTTGGATACCGCCGCCATCGAACCTCGCGGCCCGCCGGACACTCCTGCCTACTACGCACGAGACGCATCAAGCTTTTGGCTCGACCTCTGTTTGCTGAAAGTTGTAATCTGCGAAGTGCCCACACCATCAGAAGACTACATGGATTACAAGCTCATTACCTTGTTCAACATGGGATTAGTCTATCTGGAATCCAGTTTCCATACATGGTTATGGCTCATCGTCAATCCTGTTGAGGCAACATTTCTGTCTGATGCTATAGTGCATGATGGCATCATTACGCACAGATTGGCTGCCTATACTGGTGTAATTTATCGTCGTATAATTGTTCTATTTCATCTCATCTTTACCTTATGAATACGACTGCCTGTTCATTGTTACAAATTTAGAATAGATAGTATGTCTATAACCACATCATTGCTATATGCTCCTCTCATTTCCTAGATTTTTATGACCACACATGTTATTGTTAGAGTTGATATGAGAACAATTGGCATCTAATGATTGTTAGAATAGATATTATGAGCATAACATCATGATTGCTATATGTTACTCTCATTTCCAAGATTTTTATAACAACGCATGTTATTGCTTAGAGTTGATATGAGAACAATAGTAGTAAGTGCTATGGTAGAATATGAGTAGGCTCTGTTATAGTTGTTTCCCTCTCATTGTTACATGATGTTTGAACCATGACATATTGCTAGAATATGAAAGCCATTGGCTTATTTTTTTTGAACTTGGGGTATGATTATGACCACAACATTGCAATTCTCTATCTATGATATGTTTCACTGTTATAATAATCTTAATTCCACATATACTCTGAACATGATTGTTTATTTTTGTCCTTTTGGTCTCCAATTTGAATTGTTGCAGCAGACACAAATGCGCTGGCCTTCATGATTCCAGGACCTGGAATCATACCAGCCGATGGGTGGTGGTTTATCGCTCGTTCAGCTGACGGCGGTCATTTGATGCTCATTCGCACGTACCAAATTGACCAAACCATTACATCAAACCACATGCAGTACAATGCGTGGGGCGTTCGTGACATTGATGGCTATGGCTGCTTCGTGTTCGAGAAAGATTCCAGCTCCGTTGGGCCAGGCGGGTTTACAACCTTGGCAACCACTCCATGTTCCTCGGGCTCAATTATCCGATCATCCAACCAATCATCGATCATATCACCGGTGATGATTACCGTGCTATGCAACTTCCATTCACGTACTTGTTAGTTAAACCTATGGTTAAATTAGGCTTCAAGTGCGTACTTGTTAGTTAAACCTATGGTTAAAATATGACACTAAATACGACTAGTAAGTAGTACAGTAGTAGTACTAGTATATGTCGGTCAAATTATTCATCATGTCCACACATTGAATTGACGTGACAACACACTGCGCGTGAGGTGATACAAGAATCCCGGCAATGTGTTTGGGTATTCTGGACTTCAGATTTGGAGTACCACTTATCTGTCGAAATCTTTCATCATTCACTTAAAGCAGTCGATTGATCATACATTGAGTACCATATAACTGGAATTAACCGATGCAAGTCGAAGAAGGATTGGCCAGTGCTGCCGGCTGGCATCAAGTTCGATCCACGGATCAGGAGCTGATCGAGCACCTTGAGGCCAAAGTGAGTGCTGACGGCGCGGAATCTCACCCTCTCATCGATTTGTTCATACCAACCATCGATGGCGAGCACGGCATATGCTACACCCATCCTGAGAAACTTCCAGGTAAGACACCGATCGTTCGTCTACTTGCACAAACACATTCCTTTGTTTATAGCTCTATTTTTCTTTTTAGACGCAGACCTGGTGAAGCAACTACAATCTGACAGTTAATAAAAAGTGAAACAAGTGACTGCAACATGTCAAAGATGTTATGAAAATGCCAACTACGTACACTAAAACCTGTATTCGACAATACTGCAGGTATCACACTGAGTGGCCTAAGCAAGCATTTCTTCCAGCGCAATTCCAGGGCGTTCAAAAGGGGCACGTGGATGTGTCGCAAGATACAATCGGAGTGCGGCATGCACGCGATGTGGCACAAGACCGGCAATACCTTGCCGGTGATGGTCAACGGCCGGCAGACGGGCAGCAAAAAGGTTCTGGTGCTGCACACCAACAAGAACTTCGACCAGCAGAGGACCAATTGGGTGATGCACAAGTACCACCTCGGGGACCTGGAGCAAGAGAAGGAGCGGGAGCTGGTCCTCTGCAAGATTTTCTACCAGACGAACACTAGGGCCAGGAGTAAAAAGATTATAAGTTAGTTTGGTATTGGCACTTGTACTACCTTGTCATCCGCAAGTTGGTGTTGTTGTTAACGATCTTTTGGTATGAACTTGCATTTGCTTCCAACCATCATGCCGAGGGTCGACGTGGATATAAAGCTGAATCATTTGTTTCGAAACAAATTTTCAGGCACCTGATTTTTATTTGATGAGTAGCATAAGCACCTGCCGTTCGAATTCCCAGTTCTCCAATTTTTTTGAAACAAGTGCATGCACTTATTATCATGATGAAAAAACAATATCCCTGCTGCATCCAGTTATCAGTCTATACTTGCAGAATTCTCTCGTTTATTGAGCATGTATATTGCTTTTCAGGTCGAGCAAGTTTCAACTGGGTTGTAGACTGCCCAGGCTTGGTTTTGTTTTTAACAGGCCCATCCCATGACAACAATGGGGCACAGAGATCCAGTAGGTATCTACTGGCCTCTGGCCCGCCAGCGTTAGTTATATTTTGTCTTACAACATCTGCAGGCAGTTTTTTTACTGAATCAAACACACAGCCCAGTTCTATTTTCCTCTTGAAACGCATGTCCTACATCCGTTTTCTAATCTCTACCTATAGTTTTACTAGTTCATATACATGTATGATTATATTAAAAGTACATAAAAGTCCCTTTTCATATTTACATCCTTATTTTTGTTGTTGTTTTCCCTCCCAGCGCTGATTTTTTTACCACTGGTTTTTCTTTAAACCAACTCAATTGTCCCACGTCTTATTTGCTTACAAAAACAAAATGATTTTTTTGGTAAATCAATAAGTTCTTAAAAATGTTTATCATTTCGGGATTACAACAGTTCGGACTCCACCAAAATATGCAAAATAAGGTTGAACTTTTTGACCGTGGTCCTAGGCAGAAAATGGGCCGTAATAAATTACTTAAGAATTAGCAAATGGGCTGCAAATTATTAAAAAATAGCAAATGGGCTCTATGTTGTCTGCCACAGATTTGGAGGCTGACTTGTGGGCCTACTAATTAAGTTCATGCGTACACAAGGTTTCTCAAAAAAGAAACTTAGTCAACAATCGACTCTACCAGCGTCAGACCGTTAGATGTCAATCTAACGGCAATCGTGCTTCTTCAGTCTCTGATCTTCCTGGCCTAGCCGCCCAAACCAGCGCCGTCGAAACCACCTGCTCCCGCCTCCCGTGGTAGGCTGTGCTGCCGGGCAGGCCTCACGGCCCCATCATACTCGCATCCCTGGCCTGTTTATCCCTCTACTCACCCACGCCTCCTGTTATTTTTCGGCGACGACAGCCAAACCAGTCAACCCTCGTACTCTCCACCGCGTGGGCAGCCACTGTCGTGTCTTCCCCAGCTCTGTGTCGTTCCCTTTGTAGGCCTCGCCATCGTCCACCGCCCTGGTGCTCTCGGCGCAGCGTGGTCAACATGGTCAACGAACGACATCCATCGGAAGTGGACTGTACATGGAGAGGCTGACAGCTGGGTTCATGGCCGCATACAAGGAAATGCCTTCTTATTATGCACAAAATAATGATTCCTCCACCTGACATCTGGGATCCGCCGGAAGGGCCTCTATATTTCACGAAAAAAAGTTCCCTTCGCTGACAGGTCGGACCCACCAACTATATCTTCGCATGCAAGGAAGTGCCTTCTTATTGCGCACAAAAAAATGAATACCCCCTGCCAGCTGGGACCCAACATAGTGGGAGGCTGTCTTGTGGGCCTACTAAGTTGACGGGGACGGAGGACTTTGTCAACTTAGTCAATATATGAAAGATTCTAGCTCCAGTGACCATATGATGTTCATCCAACGGCCGTAGTGCTTCTTCAACCTCTGGTCTTCTTGCTCCAGCCGCCCAAAGCAGCATCGGTTGTGCCGCCTGCTCCTGCTTCCCATGGCCGGCTATGCTGCCGCGGAGGCCTCACCGCCCCCTACTACTCCCACCGCTGGCCAGGTCATCCCTCCACTCACCCACACCCCCTGTTATTCTGCGGCGATGGCAACCTCACACCGCAGCTGAACCAGTGAACCCTCATACTCCTCTCCTTGTGGGCATCCACTGCCGCGTCTTCCCCGCTCCGCATTGTCCCCTTCCTCGGCCTCGCAGTCGTCCACCGCCGTGGTGCTCTCGGTGCGGCGTGGTCAATGTGGTCAACGACCGACTTCCATCGGAAGAGTATTGTACGTGGAGAGGCTGATAGCTGGGTCCACGGCAGCCGCAAGGAAGTGCCTCCTTATTACGTGCAAAATAATTATTCCTCCACCTGACAGCAGGGACCCACTGGACGGGCCACCGTATTTCACGAAAAAAATCGTTTCCCCCCTGACTGCTGGGACCCATCGGACGGGCCACCATATTTCGCGAAAAAAATGTTCCCCCTGCTGTCAGCTCAGACCCACCGGAAGTGCCTCCTTATTACGCACAAAAAAAATTAACACTCCCCTTGCTAGCTAGGACCCACCTTGGTGGGAGGCTGACTTGTGGGCCTACTAAGTTGACAGGGACGGAGGGCTTTGTCAACTTAGTCAATATGAACGATTCTAGCTCCAGTGACCGAACGATGTCCATCCAACGGCCATAGTGCTTCTTCAACCTTTGGTCTTCTTGCTCCAGCCGCCCAAACCAGTGCCGGTCGTGCCGCATGCTCCTGCCTCCCGTGGCCGGCTGTGCTGCCGCGGAGGCCTCACCGCCCCCTACTATTCCCACCGCTGGCCAGGCCCTGCGGCGACGGCAGCCTCACAACACAGCCGAACCAGTGAACCCTCATACTCCTCTCCGCGCGGGCTTCCACTGCCGCGTCTTCCCCGGCTCCGCGTCGTCCCCTTCCTAGGCCTCGCCGTCGTGCACCACCCTGGTGCTCTCAGTGCGGTGTGGTCAACATGGTCAAGGAACGACTTCCATCGGAAGAGTACTGTACGTGGATAGGCTGACAGCTGGGTCCACGGCAACCGCAAGGAAGTGCCTCCTTATTACGCACAAAATAATTATTCCTCCACCTGACAGTGGGGACCCACCGGATGGGCCACCATATTTCATGAAAAAAACATTCCCCCTGACTGCTGGGACCCACCAGCTACATCTTCGCACGCAAGGAATGTGCGTCCGGGCAAAAAGAAAAATGATTTGCCCCCCTGACTATTGGGACCCACCAGCTACATCTTCGCACGCAAAGAAGTGCCTGACAGTCGGGACCCACCTGGTCGAAGCATACGTAGCATTGTCATTCTGGTCGCGAACGTGTACGTACATACTGATCGATGTAGAGGCACGCACGTGTTGTAGTAGAGGCGCGCACGTAGCATGTACACGTACGTACAGCGGGCAGTGAGTAAGAAAGAAAATACAGCCACATACGTACATACGGGCGGGGTCTCGAACGCCTACTCGCGCATACATACGGCCAGGGCTCATGTACATGGCTGGGTCGGAACGGAGAAACAACGTCATCATCGTGTTCATGGGGAGCCAACCGGCTGGGTCAGAACGGAATGCGTCGTCGTGTTCATCAGGAGGGCATGGACGGAACAGCCGATGGAAACGAGGCATGGCGTACCGCAGAACGGAGGAAACGGCCTTGTGTTCGACCAACCACGTTCGAAACGGGATCATGTTCATTGGGAGGGGGCTGGCATAGCGCAAAACGGAGGAAACGGACTTGTGTTGGACCTCCTACGGTCTAAACGGGGTCCTATTGATCGGGGGGGTGTGGCGTACCGTAAAACGGTGGAAACAGACTTGTGTTGGAGCGCTACGGTCGAAACGGGGGTCCCGTTCATCGGGAGGGGTGTGGCGTACCGCAAAACGGGACTCCACGGGATACGTTCATCTCCACCGTCGACCTCCTCCAGCCTCCACGGGCTACTGTTCATCCACCGTCGACCTCCTCCAGCCTCCACCCGCGACTGTTCATCCACGAGCTCCTGTTCATCCAGCCTCCACCGCGCGCTACTCCACCGGCTACTGTTCAACCACCTCACTCCATGGGCTCCTGTTCAACCACCCCTCCACGGGCTACTATTCATCCACCCCTCCACCATCTACTATTCATCCAGCCCTCCACGGTGTCGTCTTGTTCATCCAGCCCTCCATGGGGTCCTGTTCATCTAGCCCCAACCGGCTCGATCATTCGGGGTCCTGTTCATCCACCTCCACCGCTCACTGTTCATCCAAACCCCCCTGCAATGCTCACTGTTCATCCAGAGGCAGCATCGATCGGCTTTAGTTAGCAGCAGTAGCAAAGGAATCGCTCGATCGGGTTCAGTTAACAGCCATCGATCGATCGCTCGGGTTCAGTAACGCGTAGCCTGCAGTGCAATCGCTCGGGTTCAGTTAGAGCCCAATGCCTCGCACCCACGCGCATGCATCATTCCATAACTAACTCATTAGCTACATTGCTTGCAAGGCTTATAGTGATGTGCATTACCGAGAGGGCCCAGAGATACCTCTCCGACAATCAGAGTGACAAAACCTAATCTTGAAATACGCCAACCCAACATGTACCTTTGGAGACACCTGTAGTGCTCCTTTATAATCACCCAGTTACGTTGTGACATTTGGTAGCACCCAAAGTGTTCCTCTGGTAAATGGGAGTTGCATAATCTCATAGTTACAGGAACATGTATAAGTCATGAAGAAAGCAATAGCAACATACTAAACGATCAAGTGCTAGGCTAACGGAATGGGTCATGTCAATCACATCATTCTCCTAATGATGTGATCCCGTTAATCAAATGACAACACATGTCTATGGTTAGGAAACATAACCATCTTTGATTAATGAGCTAGTCAAGTAGAGGCATACTAGTGACGTTATGTTGGTCTATGTATTCACACATGTATTATGTTTCCGGTCAATACAATTCTAGCATGAATAATAAACATTTATCATGAAATAAGGAAATAAATAATAACTTTATTATTGCCTCTAGGGCATATTTCCTTCAGTCTCCCACTTGCACTAGAGTCAATAATCTAGTTCACATCACCATGTGATTTAACATCAATATTCATATCTATATATGATTAACACCCATAGTTCACATCGTCATGTGACCAACACCCAAAGGGTTTACTAGAGTCAATAATCTAGTTCACATCACTATGTGATTAACACCCAAAGAGCACTAAGGTGTGATCATTGTTTTGCTCGTGAGAGAAGCTTAGTCAACGGGTCTGTCATACTCAGAGCCGTATGTATTTTGCAAATATTCTATGTCTACAATGCTCTGCATGGAGCTACTCTAGCTAATTTCTCCCACTTTCAATATGTATCCAGATTAAGACTTAGAGTCATTTGGATCAGTGCCAAAAACTTGTATCGATGTAACCCTTTACGACGAACCTTTTGTCACCTCCACAATTGAGAAACATATCCTTATCCCACTATGGATAATTTTGACCAATGTCTAGTGATCTACTTCTAGATCACAATTGTACTCCCTTGCCAAACCAGGGCAGAGTATACAATAGGTCTGGTCCATGGCATACTTTTATAGAACCTACGACTGATGCATAGGGAATGACTTTCATTCTCTTTCTATTTTCTGCCGTGGTCGGGATTTGAGTCTTACTCAATTTCATACCTTTGCAACACAGGCAAGAACTCTTTCTTTGAATGTTCCATTTTGAACTACTTCAAAATCTTGACAAGGTATGTATTTATTGAAAAAACTTATCAAGCGTCTTGATCTATCTCAATAGATCTTGATACTCAATATGTAAGCAGCTTCACCGAGGTCTTTCATTGAAAAACGTTTATTCAAGTATCCCTTTATGCTATCCAGAAATTCTATATCATTTCCAATTAATAATATGTCATCTACATATAATATCAGAAATGCTACAGAGCTCCCACTCACTTTCTTGTAAATACAGGCGTCTCCAAAAGTCTGTATAAAACCATATGCTTTGATCACACTATCAAAGCGTTTATTCCAACTCCGAGATGCTTGCACCAGTCCATAAATGGATCGCTAGAGCTTGCACACTTTGTTAGCACCTTTTGGATCAACAAAACCTTCTGGCTGCATCATATACAACTCTTCTTCCAGAAATCCATTCAAGAATGCAGTTTTGACATCCATTGGCCAAATTTCATAATCATAAAATGCAGCAATAGCTAACATGATTCGGACAGACTTAAGCATCGCTACGGGTGAGAAAGTCTCATCGTAGTCAACCCCTTGAACTTTTCGAAAACCTTTCGCAACAAGTCGAGCTTTATAGACAGTTACATTACCATCAGCGTCAGTCTTCTTCTTAAAGATCCATTTATTCTCAATGGCTTGCCGATCATCGAGCAAGTCAACCAAAGTCCATACTTTGTTCTCATACATGGATCCCATCTCAGATTTCATGGCCTCTAGCCATTTTGCGGAATCTGGGCTCATCATCGCTTCCTCATAGTTCGTAGGTTCATCATGGTCAAGTAACATGACTTCCAGAATAGGATTGCCATACCACTTAGGTGCGGATCTTACTCTGGTAGACCTACGAGGTTCAGTAGAAACTTGATATGAAGTTTCATGATCAATATCATTAGCTTCCTCACTAATTGGTGTAGTTGTCACAGGAACCGGTTCTTGTGATGAACTACTTTCCAATAAGGGAGAAGGTACAGTTACCTCATCAAGTTCTACTTTCCTCCCACTCACTTCTTTCGAGAGAAACTCCTTCTCTAGAAAGGATCCATTTTTAGCAACGAATATCTTGCCTTCGGATCTATGATAGAAGGTGTACCCAACAGTTTCCTTTGGGTATTCTATGAAGACGCACTTCTCCGATTTGGGTTTGAGCTTATCAGGATGAAACTTTTTCACATAAGCTTTGCAGCCCCAAACTTTAAGAAACGACAACTTAGGTTTACTACTAAACCATAGTTCATACGGTGTCGTCTCAACGGATTTAGATGGTGCCCTATTAAACGTGAATGCAGCTGTCTCTGATGCATAACCCCAAAATGATAGTGGTAAATCAGTAAGAAACATCATAGATCGCACCATATCCAATAAAGTGCGGTTATGATGTTCGGACACACCATAACGTTGTGGTGTTCCAGGTGGCGTGAGCTATGAAACTATTCCACATTGTTTTAATTGAAGACCAAACTCGTAACTCAAATATTCGTCTCCGTGATCAGATCGCAGAAACTTTATTTTCTCGTTACGATGATTTTTCCACTTCACTCTGAAATTCTTTGAACTTTTCAACTATTTCAGACTTATGTTTCATCAAGTAGATACCCATATCTTCTCAAATCATCTTGTGAAGGTCAGAAAATAACGATACTTGCCACGAGCATCAACACTCATTGGATCGCATACATCGGTATGTATTATTTCCAATAAGTCAGTAGCTCGTTCCATTGTTCTAGAGAACGGAGTTTTAGTCATCTTTCCCAAAAGGCACGGTTCGCAAGCATCAAATGATTCATAACCAAGTGATTCCAAAAATCCATCTTTATGGAGTTTCTTCATGCGCTTTACACCGATATGACCCAAACGGCAATGCCACAAATAAGTTGCACTATCATTATTAACTTTTCATCTTTTTGGAATCAATATTATGAATATGTGTATCACTACGATCGAGATCCAACAAACTATGTTCATTGGGTGTATGACCATCGAAGGTCTTATTCATGTAAACAGAATAACAATTTATTCTCTAACTTTAAATGAATAACCATATCACAATAAACATGATCAAATCATATTCATGCTCAACTCAAACGCCAAATAACATTTATTTAGGTTTAACATTAATCTCGAAAATATAGGGAGTGTGTGATGATGATCATATCAATCTTGGAACTATTTCCAACACTCATCGTCACTTCCCCTTCAACTAGTCTCTGTTTAATCTGTAACTCCTGTTTCGAGTTACTAATCTTAGCAACCGAACAAGTATCAAATACTCAGGGGCTACTATAAACACTAGTAAGGCACACAACAATAACCTGTATATCAAATATACCCTTGTTCACTTTGCCATCCTTCTTATCCACCAAATATTCAGGACATTTCCACTTCCAGTGACTATTTCCTTTGCAGTGTAAGCACTCAGTTTCAGGCTTTGGTCCAGTTTTGGTCTTCTTCACGGGAGTGACAACTTATTTGCCATTCTACTTGAAGTTTCCCTTTCTTTCCCTTTGCCCTTTTCTTGAAACTAGTGGTCTTGTCAATCATCAACACTTGATGCTCTTTCTTGATTTCTACCTTCGTCGATTTCAACATCATGAAGAGCTCGGGAATCGTTTTCGTCATCCCTTGCATACTATAGTTCATCACGAAGTTCTAGTAACTTAGTGATGGTGACTAGAGAATTCTGTCAATCCCTATCTTATCTAGAAGATTAACTCCCACTTGATTCAAGCGATTGAAGTACCCAGACAATCTGAGCACATGCTCACTAGTTGAGCGATTCTCCTCCATCTTTTAGCTATAGAACTTGTTGGAGACTTCATATCTCTCAACTCGGATATTTGCTTGAAATATTAACTTCAATACCTGGAACATCTTATATGGTCCATGACGTTCAAAACGTCTTTGAAGTCCCGATTCTAAGCCGTTAAGTATGGTGCACTAAACTATCAAGTAGTTATCATATTGAGCTAGCTAGACGTTCATAACGTCTGCATCTACTCCTGCAATAGGTCTATCACCTAGCGGTGCATTAAGGACATAATTCTTCTGTGCAGCAATGAGGATAAACCTCAGATCACGGATCCAATCCGCATCATTGCTACTAACATCTTTCAACACAATTTTCTCTAGGAACATATCAAAATAAACATATGAAAGCAACAACGCAAGCTATTGATCTACAACATAATTTGCAAAATACTACCAGGACTAAGTTCATGGTAAATTTAAGTTCAATTAATCATATTACTTAAGAACTCCCACTTAGATACACATCCCTCTAATCCTCTAAGTGATTACGTGATCCATATCAACTACACCATGTCCGATCGTCACGTGAGATGGAGTAGTTTCAACAGTGAACATCAATATGTTGATCATATCTACTATATGATTCACGCTCGACCTTTCGGTCTCCGTGTTCCAAGGCCATATCTGTTATATGCTAGGCTCGTCAAGTTTAACCTGAGTATTCCGCGTGTGCAACTGTTTTGCACCCGTTGTATTTGAACGTAGAGCCTATCACCCCCGATCATCACGTGGTGTCTCAGCACGAAGAACTTTCACAACGGTGCATACTCAGGGAGAACACTTCTTGATAATTAGTGAGAGATCATCTTAAAATGCTACCGTCAATCAAAGCAAGATAAGATGCATAAAGGATAAACATCACATGCAATCAATATAAGTGATATGATATGGCCATCATCATCTTGTGCTTGTGATCTCCATCTTCGAAGCACCGTCGTGATCACCATCGTCACCGGCGCGACACCTTGATCTCCATCGTAGCATCATTGTCGTTATGCCATCTATTGCTTCTACAACTATCGCTACCACTTAGTGATAAAGTAAAGCAATTATAGGGCGTTTGCATTTCATACAATAAAGCGACAACCATATGGCTCCTGCCAGTTGCCGATAACTCAGTTACAAAACATGATCATCTCATACAATAAAATATAGCATCACGTCTTGACCATATCACATCACAACATGCCCTGCAAAAACAAGTTAGACGTCCTCTACTTTGTTGTTGCAAATTTTACGTGGCTGCTACGGGCTTAGCAAGAACCGTTCTTACCTACGCATCAAAACCAGAACGATAGTTCGTCAAGTTAGTGTTGTTTTAACCTTCACAAGGACCGGGCGTAGCCACACTCGATTCAGCTAAAGTGAGAGAGACAGACACCCGCCAGCCACCTTTAAGCACGAGTGCTCGTAACGGTGAAACCAGTCTCGCGTAAGCGTACGCGTAATGTCGGTCCGGGCCGCTTCATCTCACAATACCGCCGAACCAAAGTATGACATGCTGGTAAGCAGTATGACTTGTATCGCCCACAACTCACTTGTGTTCTACTCGTGCATATGACATCTACGCATAAAACCAGGCTCGGATGCCACTGTAGGGGAACGTAGTAATTTCAAAAAAAATCTACGCACACGCAAGATCATGGTGATGGCATAGCAACGAGAGGGGAGAGTATTGTCCACGTACCCTCGTAGACCGTAAGCGGAAGCGTTACGACAACGCGGTTGATGTAGTCGTACGTCTTCATGATCCGACCGATCCAAGTACCGAACGTACGGCACCTCCGAGTTCAGCACACGTTCAGCTCGATGACGATCCCCGGGCTCCGATCCAGCAAAGCGTCGGGGATGAGTTCCGTCAGCACGACGGTGTGGTGACGATGATGATGTTCTACCGACGCAGGGCTTCGCCTAAACTCCGCGACGATATGACCGAGGTGGAATATGGTGGAGGGGGGCACCACACATGGCTAAGGAACGATCCGTAGATCAACTTGTGTGTCATGGGGTGCCCCCTGCCCCCGTATATAAAGGAGAAAGGGGGGAGGAGGCCGGCCCTAGAGTCCTACTAGGACTCCCTAGTCCTAGTAGGATTCCACCTCCCTTGTTGGAGTAGGAGAAGGGGAAAGAGGGGGAGAGGAAGAAGGAAAGGGGGGCTGCGCCCCTTGTCCAATTCGGACCAGAGGGGGGGGGCGCAGGCCTCCTTCCTTTTGGCCTCTCTCCTCTATTCCCGTATGGCCCAATAAGGCCCATATACTCCCCGGCGAATTCCCGTAACTCTCCGGTACTCCGAAAAATACCCGAATCACTCGGAACCTTTCCGAGCTCTAAATATAGTCGTCCAATATATCGATCTTTACGTCTCGACCATTTCGAGACTCCTCGTCATGTCCCCGATCTCATCCGGGACTCCGAACTCCTTCGGTACATCAAAACTCATAAACTCATAATATAACTGTCATCGAAACCTTAAGCGTGCGGACCCTACGGGTTCGAGAACTATGTAGACATGACCTAGAACTATTCTTGGTCAATAACCAATAGCGGAACCTGGATGCCCATATTGGCTCCTACATATTCTACGAAGATCTTTATCGGTCAAACCGCATAACAGCATACTTTGTTCCCTTTGTCATCGGTATGTTACTTGCCCGAGATTCGATCGTCGGTATCCAATACCTAGTTCAATATCGTTATCGGCAAGTCTCTTTACTCGTTACGTAATGCATCATTCCATAACTAACTCATTAGCTACATTGCTTGCAAGGCTTATAGTGATGTGCATTACCGAGAGGGCCCAGAGATACCTCTCCGACAATCAGAGTGACAAAACCTAATCTTGAAATACGCCAACCCAACATGTACCTTTGGAGACACCTGTAGTGCTCCTTTATAATCACCCAGTTACGTTGTGACGTTTAGTAGCACCTAAAGTGTTCCTCCGGTAAACGGGAGTTGCATAATCTCATAGTTACAGGAACATGTATAAGTCATGAATAAAGCAATATCAACATACTAAACGATCAAGTGCTAGGCTAACAGAATGGGTCATGTCAATCACATTCTCCTAATGATGTGACCCCGTTAATCAAATGACAACACATGTCTATGGTTAGGAAACATAACCATCTTTGATTAATGAGCTAGTCAAGTAGAGGCATACTAGTGACGTTATGTTGGTCTATGTATTCACACATGTATTATGTTTCCGGTCAATACAATTCTAGCATGAATAATAAACATTTATCATGAAATAAGGAAATAAATAATAACTTTATTATTGCCTCTAGGGCATATTTCCTTCAAAAAGCCCATTTTCTGTCATGATTTTTTGTCATAGAAGTAGGACCCCACCACATCTATGATGATACCGGGTTTTGTCACAATTATCGTCATAGAAGTGTCATAAGTATGACAGAATTTTTTTTCGTTCGGCCCAAAATGTCACGGATGTGTCTTTTTTCTGTAGTGATGGTTATACGCACTCTCACCCTCCCACCATTGCTAGCCTCTCTAGTACCGTGCAACTTTCGTCGGTACCATACACCCACCATATACCTTCCTCAAAACAGCCACCATACCTACCTATTATGGCATTTCCATAGCCATTCCGAGATATATTGCCATGCAACTTTCCACCATTCCGTTTATTATGACATGCTACATCATTGTCATATTGCTTTGCATGATCTTGTAAACGACATCGTATTTGTGGAAAAGCCACCGTTTATAATTTTTCATACATGTCACTCTTGAATCATTGCACATCCCGGCACACCGCCGGAGGCATTCACATAGAGTCATATTTTGTTCTAAGTATTGACTTGTAATTCTTGAGTTGTAAGTAAATAAAAGTGTGATGATCTTCATTATTAGAGCATTGTCCCATGTGAGGAAAGGATGATGGAGACTATGATTCCCCCACAAGTCGGGATGAGACTTCGGACGAAAAATGAAATTAAAAAAAAGAGGCCAAAAAAAGAGATAAGGCCCAAATAAAAAAATGAGAGAAAAAGAGAGAAGGGGCAATGCTACTATCCATTTTCCACACTTGTGCTTCAAAGTAGCACCGTGATCTTCATGATAGAGAGTCTCCTATGTTGTCACTTTCATATACTAGTGGGAATTTTTCATTATAGAACTTGGCTTGTATATTCCAATGATGGGCTTCCTCAAAATGCCCTACGTCTTCGTGAGTAAGCAAGTTGGATGCACACCCACTTAGTTTCTTTTGTTGAGATTTCATACACTTATAGCTCTAGTGCATCCGTTGCATGGCAATCCCTACTCACTCACATTGATATCTATTGATGGGCATCTCCATAGCTCGTTGATACGCCTAGTTGATGTGAGACTATCTTCTCCTTTCTGTATTCTCCACAACCACCCTTCTATTCCACCTATAGTGCTATATCCATGGCTCAGGCTCATGTATTGCGTGAAGATTGAAAAAGTTTGAGAACATCAAAAGTATGAAACAATTGCTTGGCTTGTCATCGGGATTGTGCATGATAAAATACTTTGTGTGATGAAGATAGAGCATAGCCAGACTATATGATTTTGTAGGGATAGCTTTCTTTGGCCATGTTATTTTGAGAAGACATGATTGCTTTGTTAGTATGCTTGAAGTATTATTATTTTTATGTCAATATTAAACTTTTGTCTTGAATCTATCGGATCTGAATATTCATGCCATAATAAAGAAAAATTACATGAATAAATATGTTAGGTAGCATTCCACATCAAAAAATCTGTTTTTATCATTTACCTACTCGAGGACGAGCAGGAATTAAGCTTGGGATGCTTGATACGTCTCCAACTTATCTATAATTTTTGATTGTTCCATGCTATTATATTATCTGTTTTTGGATGTTTAATGGGCTTTAATATGCTCTTTTACATTATTTTTGGGACTAACCTGTTAACCGAGGGCCTAGTGCCAGTTTCTGTTTTTTTGCATGTTTTAGAGTTTTGCAGAAAAGGAATACCAAACGGAGTCCAAACGGAATGAAATCTTCGCAATGATCTTTCTTGGACCGAAAGCAAACCAGAAGACTTGGAGATGAAGTTAGAGAGGCAACAAGGCGGCCACGAGGCAGGAGGGCGCGCCCAGGGGGAGGCGCGCCCCCCACCCTCGTGGGCCCCTCGTAGCCCCCTGACCTAGTTCCTTTGCCTATATATACTCTTATACCCTAAAAACATCAGGGGGAGCCACGAAACCACTTTTCCACCACCGCAACCTTCTGTCCCCGTGAGATCCCATATTGGGGCCTTTTCCGGTGTCGTGTCGGAGGGGGATTCAATCACGGAGGGCTTCTGCATCAACACCATTACCTCTTCGATGAAGCGTGAGTAGTTTAGCATAGACCTTCGGGTCCATAGTTATTAGCTAGATGGCTTCTTCTCTTTCTTTGATTCTCAATACAAAGTTCTCCTCGATGTTCTTGGAGATCTATTTGATGTAATATTCTTTTGCGGTGTGTTTGCCGAGGTCCGATGAATTGTGGATTTATGATCAAGATTATCTATGGATATTATTTGGTTCTTCTCTGAATTCTTATATGCATGATTTGATATCTTTGCAAGTCTCTTCGAATTATCGGTTTAGTTTGGCCTACTAGATTGATATTTCTTGCATTGGGAGAAGTGCTTAGCTTTGGGTTCAATCTTGCGGTGTCCTTTCCCAGTGACAGTAGGGGCAGCAAGGCACATATTGTATTGCTGCCATCGAGGATAACAAGATGGGGTTTTCATCATATTGCTTGAGTTAATTCCTCTACATCATATCATCTTGCTTAATGCGTTACTTCGTTATTTATGAACTTAATACTCTAGATGCATGCTGGATAGCGGTCGATGTGTGGAGTAATAGTAGTAGATGCAGGCAGGAGTCGATCTACTTGACATAGACGTGATGCCTATGTTCATGATCATTGCCTTAGATGTCATCATAATTATGCGCTTTTCTATCAATTGCTCGACGGTAATTTGTTCACCCACCATAATATATGCTATCTCGAGAGAAGCCACTAGTGAAACCTATGGCCCCCGGGTCTCTTTTCCACTTTATTGAATCTCGTTTACATCTTGCTAGTTTCCGATCTACTATTTTGCAATCTTTACTTTCTAATCCATAACCAAAAATACCAAAAATATTTACTTTACCGTTTATCTATCTCTATCATATCTCACTTTTGCGAGTGACCGTGAAGGATTGCCAACCCCTTTATCACGTTGGTTGCAAGTCCTTGATTGTTTGTGCAGGTATTCGGTGACTTGTGCATCGTCTCCTACTGGATTGATACCTTGGTTCTCAAAACTGAGGGAAATACTTACGCTACTTTGCTGCATCACCCTTTCCTCTTCAAGGGAAAACCAACGCAAGCTCAAGAGGTCGCACGCTACTACTAGGGTTTTCCCTAGTAGTGGCGAATAGCTCGGGGATTGTCTTTCCCATCCCTTGCATGTCATAGTTCATCACAAAGCCTTTATAGCTTGGTGGCAGTGACTGAAGAACTTTGTTAATCGCTACTTCATTCGGAAGATTAACTCCCAACTGATTCAAACGGTTGTAGTACCCAGACATTGTGAGTACATGCTCACTAGTGGAGCTGTTCTCCTCCATCTTGTAGCTAAAGAACTTGTCGGAGGTGTCATACCTCTCAACCCGGGTATGAGCCTGAAATACCAATTTCAGCTCCTCGAACATCTCATATGCTTTGTGGTGCTCAAAACGTTCTTGGAGCCCCGGTTCTAAGCCGTAAAGCATGGCGCACTAAACTATCGAGTAGTCATCAAAATGTGCCTACCAGACGTTCATAACATCTACAGGCGAATCTTGAGGGGGTGCGTCACCAAGCGGTGCATGAAGGACATACAATTTCTATTCAGTAGTGAGGATAATCCTCAAATTACGGACCCGGTCCGCATAGTTGCTTCCATCATGTTTCAACTTAGCTTTCTCTGGGAACACATTAAAATTTAGGGGAGCTACAACATGAGCCATTGATCTACAACGTAATTTTGCAAAGACAACTTAGACTATGTTCATCATAATGGGTCCAACTAATCAAATTACTAGTGAACTCCCACTTAAATCAACATCCCTCAAGTTGTGTAAGTGTTACATGATCCAAATCAACTACCCATGTCCGATCATCACGTGACATGGGGTCGTCATCAATGGTGAACATCTCCATGTTGATCATATCTACTATATGACTCATGTTCAACCTTTTGTTCCTACATGTCCCAAGGCCATATGCTAGGCTCATCAAGTTTAACTCAAGTATTTCGCATGTTCAAAACTGGCTTACACCCATTGTATGTGAACGTAGAGTCTATCACACCGATCATCAAGAGGTGCTTTGGAACGACAAACTTTCGCAACGGTGCATACTAAGGGAGAACACATTTTATCTTGAAATTAAATGAAGGGATCATCTTATAATGCTACCGTCGTCCTAAGCAAAATAAGATGCATAAAAGGGTAAACATCACATGCAATCAAAATATGTGACATGATATGGCCATTATCATCTTGTGTTTTTGATCTTCATCTCCAAAGCACCGGTATGACACCATGATCTCCATCATGGTGTTGTCACTTAGTTGTCTTGCCAACTATTGCTTCTACACCTATTACTAACGTATAGCGATAAAGTAAAGCAATTACATGGCGTTTATTGATTGACACGCATGTCATACACTAAATTAAGGACAATCCTATGGCTCCTGCGCAGGTTGCCGTACTCATCGATATGCAAGTCGTGAACCTATTACAAAACATGATCATCTCATACATCAACATATATCACATCACATTTTGGCCATACCACATCACAACATGCCCTGCAAAAAAAAGTTAGACGTCCTCTACTTTGTTGTTGCAATTTTTACGCGGCTGCTAGGGCAAACTATAAGAACTGTTCTTATCTATGCAAAACCATAACAGTGATATACAAGTTGCCTTTTAATCTTCTATAAGGACCGCCTTTGTCAAATCAGATTCAACTAAAGTAGGAGAGACAGACACCCGCAAAGCCACTTTTATGCAATACAAGTTGCATGCCAGTCAGTGGAACCGGTCTCTTGTGCATGGACAAGTAAGGTTGGTCCGAGCCGCTTCATCCCACAATACCGCCGAATCCAAATAAGACAAGGGAAGTAAGCAATTTGAACATCAACGCCCACAATATCTTTGTGTTCTACTCGTGCATATACATCTACGTATAGACCTAGCTCATGATGTCATTGATGGGGAACAAAACATGAAAATAAAAAAAAAATCTACGAACACCCAAGATCTAATCTAGGAGATGTATAGCAACAAGAGGGGAGTGTGTCTACATACCCTTGTAGACCGAAAAGCGTTAGCTTCGTAACGCGGTTGATGTAGTCGTACTCTTCACGATCCAATCGCGATCTAGTCCGATCTAGTGCCGAATGGACGACACCTCCAAGATTAGCACACTTTCAGCTTGATGGCATCCTCTTCTTCTTGATCCAGCAAGTGAGGGAGAGGAGGTAGATGAGATCGGAACCAACACGATGGTGTGGGGGTGGTGGTGGCAGCGGAATTTCGATAGGGCTTCGCCAAGCGTGTACCCGTGAAACGTGGGGGAGTTGGGAGAGGTAACGAGCAAGGATCGAAGAGTGGCTGCCCCAAATGCCTCCCCACCTTTATATAGGCGTGGAGGGGGCTGGTTGCTTGCCCACCAAGGCCCTAGGGTCGTTGGCCAAAGGGGAGGAAGGAAATCCCTTCTTTCCTTCCCTACCGACCGTTGTCCCCTCTTTTTAGGGATCCTAATCTTATCTCTTCGGGATATGATACTATTTCTTTTAAGGGAGGATCTTGGTGCGCCTAGACCAGGGGTGTGGGGACTTTTCCCACTACCCACGTTCATGTGGGTCCCCCATGCAGGTGGGACCCACTCTGGAACCTTCTAGAACCTTCTCGGTATAATACCAAAAAAACCCGAACATTCTCCGGAACCCCGACAACAACTTTCCATATATAAATCTTTACCTCCGGACCATTCCGGAGCTCCTCGTGATGTCTTGGATCCCATCCAAGACTCCGAACAACCTTCACACTTTTCATTATTAATATCTCAATACTACCCTAGCACTACCGAACGTTAAGCGTGCGACCCTAAGGGTTTGGAACATGCAGATATGACTGATACTCCTCTCCGGTCAATAACCAATAGCAGGACCTGGATGTCCATATTGATTCCTACATATTCAACGAAGATCTTTATCGGTTGAACCACGATGTCAAGGATTTAGTCAACCCCGTATGTAATTCCCTTTGTCCGGCGATATGTTACTTGCCCGAGATTCGATCGTCGGTATCTCCATACCTAGTTCAATCTCGTTACTGGCAAGTCTCTTTACGCGTTCCGTAATACAAGAGCCCGTGACTAAACTCATTAGTCACATGAAGCTTCTTACGATGTTGTATTACTGAGAGGGCCCAGAGATGTCTCTCTATCACACGGAGCGACAAATCACAGTCTCGATCCATGCAACCCAACAGACACCTTCAGAGATACCTGTAGAGCATCTTTATGATCACCCAATTATGAAGTGATGTTTGATAGCACATACCGAGAGCTTTTATTTCTGCACAAAAATAACATCATGATAGTTCTGCTGAAAACATCGTTGATTCGAATTAGTTCCATTCAAATCATGCAAATTAGACTCCAAAACAAGAGCAAAAGTGTTTGGAAAAATAGATACATTTGAGACGTATCATGTAACACTGAAGAAATGAGAGGGGTGCATTCCTGCCAAGGATGACAATTACTGAATGGATAATGGCGCTGTAAAGTGGACCCAATATCACTTTGCCCAATTATCATATGGGCGAAAGGGTGCGGGTGCATGAGGAATATAATGTCCACCCCATGTCTCAAATGTTGTTGAATTTTTTTTTTTTGCAAGTGAATTGCTGATGAAATCACGTCCATGCACCTGCAGTCGAACGACTGCGAGTCATTTAGATAAAACATTAAATTTTACTGTTCGTTATTTAATTCTTTAAATGAAATGGGTAAACTCAACATTTAAAAATAACTACTAAGCATAGCTCAGATGGTTAGCTTCCTTGTGATGGAATCAGTCCATCAAGTTTCGCGACCTAAACTTGGTACTGAACATTTGAGATTATACAGTTTAGGAAAACATTTAAAAACACTTTTTCCTACTATGCCACTATTTTAAAATTCTAAAGTTTTGAAGGACTAAACTGAACAACTGAACAAAACCCCGAGGGTCTCAACCGCTGAATCCCCAACCTCCCTTCTCCACTCTCTCCCTCTCCATCTCCCTCCAGATCTCGCTCGCCATGGACCTCCTCGACGCGGGCCACCGCCACTCGTCGGAACTTCCCGCCGCCGGCGCCGACATGGAAGGCGCTTCAGTGCTTCCGCTCTCCGGAGCTGCCTACCAGCCCTACGTCTCCGAGCTCCTTTCCTTCTCCATCGAGCGCCTCCACAAGGTACGCCCCCGAGATCACTCCCGCTTGCGGCGCCCCGTAAATTCCGTAGTCGTTACTATAATCGGTGGCGATAGTGATCTCGTGATGTATTGGTGGTAATGTCCGTGGCGCGCAGGAGCCGGAGCTGCTGCGGGTGGACGGAGAGCGGGTGCGGCGGCAGATGCAGGAAGTGGCGGTGGAGAACTACGCCGCCTTTATAGCCGCCTCCGAGGCGCTCTCCTTCGTGCGGGCACAGCTCGAGGGGTTCGACAAGCACCTCGAGGCACTGGTAATGTCAGCTGATCTCAGTTCGTGGCAGCATGTACCATTTTTGTATGCCCCTTAGCGTGAAAAACATCTGTTGCTTTTATATGGATCAGTAAGTAGATCTCATCTTAACTAACTCTGTTCTGCGAAAATCGAACAAAGTTAGGTTGAGTGATCCGATGGATGCTGCAATTTGAGGAGGATGATCCAAGGCATGTAGCTAATAGATCCCATTTTGATATTGCAACAGGAAATATGAGGTGTAGTTTTTGCTGTGTGTTCACCTGCGAATGTGATTGTGCGGTCACTTGTGAGTTGCTGTGAGAATCACATTTTTCTTCTTGTTTCCATCAGTTTATTGCCTATTTATAACTGCGTGGGAATTTATCTTGCCTGCTTGCTTACAAGTGACTCCAATTTTAAACATCAAACAATTACCTTCAACTATTTGTTTGCCCTCAAATGTTGTCTGGCTTTCTTGTGTGGTCGAGAAATTCGACTGCCTCTTATGAACCATACATTCTAGTACTCTTCTCTAAACTGTTTGCTATTTATATGCTTCTCACGTGATTGATTTTAACTGTATTAACATGACCATAGTTATATGCAATTGAGGGGAAAATGATTTAGTCCACGCACATATTTGTTGATGTTATGCATCACCTTGCTCTGAAAAACCACCACCACTATCCGTTGAATCAGTGTCTGACACTAAATACTGCAAAATGGAAATTATGCAAGTGCTGTTCATTTCCTACTACCAACGATGGGAGTTAAAATTGACCACATGTCCTTATGCATCTTTTACTTCATCCAAGAACGACTTATGTATGATTCAGGCCATTTTGGAAGTAGGAAATGAAAATATGAAATGCTTGACAATATCTTTTTTACTCATTGTAGGTAGAGGAGATACCCAATTTAACATCTGGTTGCACCGAGTTTGTTGAGTCAGCACATCAAATTTTGGAAGAGAGGAAGCTCAATCAGACATTACTAGCCAACCACAGTACCTTGCTTGACCTGCTTGAAATCCCGCAACTTATGGACACGTATGTGACATGCATTGTTAGTGTTTCTTTCGATATTTGCTTCATATTTGAGTTGACTGATGTTGTTGATATGCCATTGGTTTTTGTTTAATTTGTATGGATTATAGACACATATTCTTGTCCTGTACTGCATAGCTTCAAATGTTGTATCGATGATGAATCCCTAACAACAAGCTGCTGCCTACAGATGCATACGGAATGGGAACTATGATGAGGCACTCGATCTAGAAGCTTTTGTGAGTAAAATTTCGAAGTTGCACCCTGAGTAAGTCGAGTAACATAATACTTTGTTGTGGTCCGTCATTAAAATCATTAACTGTTTGCTATTTCAATTGAAGTTTACCTGTCATCCAAGGATTAGCTGCTGAAGTCAAGAAGACGATACAATCACTAATTTCTCAGCTTCTCCAAAAGCTTCGATCAAATATTCAGGTGATGATGCTGGTTGACTATTTATGTCAAGCACCATTTTCATATTTTACTTTGGCCCAGATTGTTCTGTGCTGTCCACTGTGCAGTTGAGTGCTATAAGTATATTATATTTTCATCTAGTGGTAAATGTATTTCCTTGTATTCAATAGTATCATTGCTGGCCCACGATTGCTTGATCTGTCTAATCTCTTCTACACACTTGTATCTAAGCCTGGTCCATTTTATCGCCTACAGTTACCCGAATGCCTCCGTATTGTCGCACATTTGCGCCGGATTGGAGTGTTCAGTGAATCAGAATTACGCCTACAGGTATTCTGAATCTTCCAAGTTATTTGATAGTACCATTCTGTTTATGAGTATTTGTTTCTGGTTATCATGTCTCAAGTTACCAAGTATGCGTAGTTGTATGGTAGAATCTCATTTTCTATTAATAATGCAGACATTTTAGTTACATACACTGCTTCTTTTTATAGGTCATAACAGCGGTTAGAATACAATTTGTTTGTCTTCGCCTCCTAACTCTGATATAAGTTCTAGTTCCTGAGATGCAGGGAAGCTTGGCTTTCTGGGATTCTTGATGATCTGGACCAAAGGAATGTATATGATTATCTGAAAGGCATGGTGTCTTGCCACAGGACACATCTATTTGATGTTGTCAATCAATACCGAGCGATATTCAATAATGATAAATCCGGAAGTGAAGAGAACAGTGACGGTGGGCTGCTTTTCAGCTGGGCAATGCACCAAGTTAGTAATCACCTCACCACTCTTCAAGTTATGTTGCCAAATATAACGGAAGGTGGGTCCCTGTCAAACATGCTTGAAAACTGCATGGTAAGCATTTGCTTTCGTTTAAATTTCTAGCTGAGTAACAGTTGCACCCAAGGCTTGAATCTGTTGTAATGTTTTATCACTTGATCATCTTGCAGTATTGTGCGATGGGTCTTGGCCTGGTTGGACTGGATTTCCGTTGCCTGCTTCCACCAATTTTTGAAAAGTAATTGGTATTTGATTATTAAAATTTATTGTCTATGCTGGAAAGGGGTTGTATTTCCTGACATTATCTCTTTGCAGTGCGGTTTTAAATTTATTCTCGAAGAATATGAGTACAGCGGTTGAGAATTTTCAGGTAAGCATTTATGTACTACGTGTTTGGACATGCTATTCTGTTCTTCTCTAGATAAACATACTAAGATGAATTCGTATTATAAGGTTGTTGATACTTTCTTCGCTCTTTCAAATTATACTCTGTAATTCTCTACACTCTTTCTCCTACAATTATTAATGTAGCACCATAAATTAACACCACTATAAAATTTTCTAATCGTGCTAGGTTGTCTTGGATTCACATCGTTGGGTGCCGATGCCATCTATTGGCTTTGTCACAAATGGAGCTGTGGATGATACTTCTGATGATGTGACACCGCCTTCTGTTTTGATGGAGCATCCACCTCTCGCAGTGTTTGTTAATGGTATGTTTTACTGGTAACATTTATCAGAAATTGACTTCTATTCTTCACGTGTTGGCTCTAATGGTGTTAGTGAGTATACAAGTTGACATGTCTATTTCGAACTCTTGGATGCAGGTGTTTCGGCAGCAATGAATGAGCTAAAACCATGTGCTCCATTGAGCTTGAAGCATGTCCTTGCTCAGGAGGTGGTGAAAGGATTACAAGCAGTTTCTGACTCTCTAGTGAGATACAATGCCATGCGGATGCTGCGTGGAAATGAGTCTTCCCTTTTCCTCTCACTTTGCCAAGCATTTATTGAGGTAACTTAAGCTTCATAAGCACCACATATGGAAGCAGGGGGGGGGGGAAAGTGTACCTCTGGAGAAGTAAAGAAAAAGGATATGCTGAAGGCCCAACACCCACCAGATCTAAATTCCAGTTCTGTGATATTTCTCTTTTGGCTCAGAGAAGTCTCATATGTAAATTCGCTATCTCATCTCAGGTCGCATATCCTTATTGTGCTGCATGTTTTGGACGATGCTACCCCAACGGAGGAGCGCTGATCACAGAGTGCCCCAGCTTATTGGATGCTGTCAGCCAACTACCTATAAGATCCGGTTCGGGGATCAGCAGCATTGATCGAAAACCGTCAGGAGGTATCGAAAGAAGGCAGTCTGGAGGCATCGAAAGAAAGCAGTCAGGAGGCATCGAGAGAAGGCAGTCAGGAGGCATTGAAAGAAGGCAGTCGATCGAGAGTGCTGGGACTGCGGCCTCTGAGAACGGACTTGTAACCAATGGCCCCGAGCCAGAGGTGACCAGCGACGCGGGAACCACTGCTGCACCAGCTGGTGCCGACACGCAGACCGAAGCACCCGCAAACGCATAGCCTGAACCGTGTTGATGGAATCTGTCGAAGTTCTTGTTATGTTGAGCCATTGCTGCAAGGCTATGTTCATCGACAGTTTGGTTCATTATTTTTGGTCGTGGTCTTACAGTGTACACAAGAGAGCGTTGGATGTTAATCTGTACAATACACAATTGGAAATTTAGCTGTTCATGTCTAGCCCATACGTAGATGTTATAGACCGGAAATTGTTTCGGACTGACAATAAGTTGATAATATGAAGCGAGTGCTCTATGTTGTTGTTGACGGCACATCTGGTAATGAAGGTCGGACTGGAAGCCACCCTTAGCCTATCTTTTTTTTTCTTAATGGAGGCATCCATTCATAAAAAAAAACTGTTGGCATTTTTTTATAGAAGAAAACTCCGTGAGCATCAAACGCTCGAGCAGAGACTTGACCCTGGTGGGCTGGCTACGAACTCCCGCGCCTTGCCAACTGTGCTACACTCAGTTCTCGAGGCATCCATTCAAAAGAGTTGCCTGGTTAATCAATGGAAAACTGGCCTACTTTTTCTTTTGAATGGAGGCATCCATTCATTAAGCAGAAAAGAGTTGTCTGGCTAATTAACGGGAAACTGGACTAAAACTGTCACAAGCTGTTGAGTGGCACACGAGAACCCCCCACACACCTCAACAAAAAGAGCTTCGTCAATATACACCATTGCGTCGTCGTCATCACTTAACAGGTGTCATCACCCTCCCAAAACTCTGAGCAAGCGACTCCTCTTTCGTCGAAGAGGAACATCTACCCTTAGCCTACTTTCCTAGCGACCTGTTTGGAACAACGGAGTTCCGCATCTGAAGGAATGAATTTAATACAAATAGGAGTAGTATAATTCAACAACCAGATGCATACACACAAACAAACAAACAAAAAGAATGAGATGGTAGTGCAAGAGAAGAGTGCAAGCGAATGGAAGTCTGTCGGTTTGAAACTTTGAATTGAATGAATAAAGTAGAGCAGCCGGTGGCGGAAGAATAGGAAGGGGCGTGCTAGAAAGACGCATCTCTCGCCATCTTCCTCTGCTGGCGTGCGTGCGGCCCATGCCATGTGCACCTCATCTCTTTATCTTCCTTGACAAGTTGGCATCAAACAAATCATTAAAAAAGGTGCAGTAGGCGACTACAGGACTTGCCTAACATAACAATGCTTTCCACCACCTGAATTCCACTGTTCGACCCTCCTGCTTTTTGTCCAGGAATTTCGTGCGGATTTTGCATCGTTAAGGGCATCTCCAGCCGTTGGCCCCTCAGGAGGGGCAAAAAATCGCCCCTGGGAGCGCACCGGCGCTAAACCGCGCACTAGGGGCATCGTGATGCCCCCAGTCGCGGCGCCCATGGTTAGTCAAAAAAGTCAAATACGGCGCAAAAACGACTTAAATTTAACGTAAAAATCGGCGAGTTCGTTCAAACTTAAACATATTTTACAAAAAAGAAAAAAACTACCGTGGGCTACCCCTGCCGTCTCCCTCGCCGCCCGCCCCACGCGGTTCTACATGCCAAGGAGGCTGTAGAACCGCGTGTAGTCACCGCCGTCGTCGTCATCGTCGTCGTCGTCGTCGCCGGCCCCGCCTACGCCTCCGCCGTCCCTGCTGCATCCCTCCCCCGGTTGGCGCGGTGGGTTGGATGGTCCGGGGGCGTCGTCGTCGTCGTCGTCGCTGTCGAGGACCACGACGCCGTGCTCGTCCTCACGCCCACGCTTGCGGGCGGCGATCTCCTCCAGGGCCTGGCGCTGCCGGACCGTCTCCTCGCGGAGGTAGTCGTCCCGCGCCCACCGCATGGCGTCCTCGTCGGAGAAGCCGCGCCGGGCTATCTCCTCGTACTCCGCGGGGAGGCCGGGCTCCGGCTTGGGCTCGACGAGGACGAAGCGGCCGGTGGGTGGAGAGGCGTTGGCGCCGATGCGGACGCCGGAGCTGCGGGTGCACGCGCTGACCGACGTGCCCTGGGGCTCCGGCTTGACGGGGCGGAGGCAGGGCGAGCCGCCGGACGAGGAGGAGGACCCCCTGGTCTCCATGCGCCTCGGGGTCCAGGAGCTTCCCCGGCGGCGTGAGAAGGAAGGGGGAGCGGGGTACTCGAGGCGCGGCGTGTTGCCGCCCTCGATGTACTCGAGGACGGCCTCCAACGTGCGCCCGGGCACGCCCCACCACCGACGCCGGCTGGCGGCGTTGAGCCTGCCGGAGGGCACGACGCCGTTGGTGGCCTCGAGCTGCTGGGCGTGACGGCGGCGGAAGTAAGGGTCCCAGAGCGGGCTGTCGGGGACGTACCGTGGCCCCTCCCTCGCCGCACGCGGCAGGTTCCCGCGGATGCGTGCGATCTCCGCACGCCGCGCCGCGCCCGTGGGTACCGGGGGCACCGGCACGCCGCCCGCGCTGATCCTCCACGCCCCGGGCACCCGCATGTCCGGCGGGACCGGGTACTCGGCCTCGTAAAGGAGGCGAGCCTCGTCTTCATGAAGATGGCGGCGGCCGAAGCCGTTCGCCGCCGCGCCGTCGCCTGGGAAGCGCTCAGCCATGGGTGTGAACTGGAGACGACGAAAGAGAGGAGAGGAGAGGGAGGAACGACGACGGCGGGAGAGTGTGAGTCGCCGAGTGCGCCGGGGCGCGTCATATATAGGCCGAGGCGCCGCCCGTGCGCGTGCCACCGTGTGTACGCGTGGCGGGCGAGGGAGGGCGAGGGACACGCGTCGTTCGGTCTTCACTGCCCCGCCCGTGAGGCATCAATGGCGCAGGCTGACCGGCGCGGCAGCGCGCGGCAGCTTTGGCATTGATTCGCCGCGGGAAACGAGGTGATGAGGACGACGGAGGGCCGAGAAGAGAGCCGTGTCGCTGACGCGGCGGCCCCGCGGCTTTTTCACGCCAAAACAGTTCGCCCGGCGTCCCCGGGCGCCCCCCAGCGCGCCGGGTTCGGGTTGGGTCCGCCGGCGCTGTTTTCGGTCCAAGCCGGCGAAAATCAGGCTCCTGGGGGCGCGACTGGGCCGTTTTTTCGGCGCCGGCGCGAAACAAACGCCTGGGAAGGCCTTCCTGGGGCGCGGCTGGAGATGCCCTAAGGGTTGAGCTGAGCATAGTTTAGATGGTTAGGTTTTTTTTTTGGTGGAACCAACAGACCGGTGTTTAGCTTCCATACTTGAGATGTACCCATCGACTAAGAGGCTCCTGTGATGATTTTGTCAATTTTACGATGTTGTGTCAGCTCAGTGTCTCAGAAGTACTCATAGGAATAGGGTGTGCATGCGTGCGGGGTAAGTATATGTGCGTGTATGAGAGCATATGTGATTGTACTGTGTTAAAAGATATGCATTAAAAATCGTCCATTTTAAAAAGTGTGTGAGGTCAGCATCCCCATCCCTACGGCAAGCCTTCGGTTGCAAGTTTATCGAGTTTAAATGTGCTTTCTGTTCATGGAGTTTTAATTTGAACTTCTGTCATTCTAAAGTTTGTGAATATATTCCTAGTTAGATGATTCTATCCATTTCATAGAAAATCATGAAATCCATCTCCCACAATTTATGAGATGGTGATGCA